>NW_024498784.1:30000-402500 GCF_017590055.1 Onychostruthus taczanowskii
CTGCTTAGCTATTTACCAGCACCTCTGTAAAACACTTTATTCATGGTACTAAAAAGAACTATGACTGGTATCAAACCAAACACTAAAAAGTCAGTTATTTGCCTGTTGAAAGAAATAAAATATGGGCATAATAGTTCTTAAACAGAACTGCTTCTCCTTGGGTCTCTGTGTGTTTTAAGATTTGGTTCCATGAATAATTGCCATTTGACTTGGAAGAATATTTGTCCCTTCACAGCATTTGTAGCTCCACTGTGATCTTAATTAGATGTTGTTCCTGTTGCTTTTCAGTCAGCCAAGGGCACCTGTTTCTCTGCTGGGAGATGATTTTCACAGGCAGGCAAAAACCTTTTTAAACATGTAAAATTTGCTTGTTAAGCGTTGGCTGCCTGCGAGTAGCTGCCCTGAAGTCTGTAGGTGGCAATTTCATATAGAGCATAAAATGCTCACAAAACAATTCAACTTTATTGAGCAATTCAGACTAACTACATAGAATTTGGTTTGGTTTTGTCCCAAAGGGTTTGCATCTAATATGCAGAGCAAAAATATAAAATAAAAATAAAATTTCACCCTTGTCTCAATGTCTAGAACTGGTCAGTGGAAACATAAGAGAGCTTCTTTCACAGAGCATGGAAAAATAGTTCATATTTTAATTTCAAAAAGTGCTTGTGATTTTTCTTTTTAATTACTGACTGATTAGGCATTTTGGGAATGAATATGTACAGAATTTTCTTGCAGTGTTGAAAAAGGCTGAATTACAGAGAACAGCTTTTGTTCTAAGGACTAAACGGTTCCTCAGTGAAAAAAAAAGGGGTTTGTATGTTTTATCATGTGCAGTAATGAAAAAGCTTAACATGAAAACATGAAAAACTGCAGATCTGTGCGATCCAAGGGTAGCAAGTTTATCATTGTAATGTTGCACACACATTCAGGAAGTTATGGGAATATTCTACATTGTGAGATGTATTGCGTGAGACAGAAAATAGGCATCATTAAAATTCCTCAGGAGCTGCATAATTCTATTATTTTAACTTCTCTGTGCCTAATTTCTCCATGTTAATACTGACTAGTGTCCATTTTTTGTAATTATTTGTGACTATAGGTTTGTATCAATCGTTGTCTTTAATTACCTTGAAGTATTATGCTCAGTAAAGCCTGTGTTGTATATCCTGAAGTTGTTTATAATGCTTTACTGATTTACAATTATTAAATTATGTTGCCAGAGGGTGGTGGTGGGGGGATGGGTAGATTATTATTCTTCCAAGCATCTGACTTTAGTAAATGCATAATTGTGTATGGAGCAAAGCACTTTCCTTTCCCAGGCAATACCTTGAGTTTTTAGAGATTTAAAGGGACTGTGTAGTATTTAGGTTGTTGAATATTTCAGGATGTGAGTGAAAGCATTTTCTGGCAACACACAAAACAGCTGTTGCTGCTAATGTCCTCAGATCTAATTTGATGTGTTATTTTTCTTTTAATAGCCCTTAAACCTCCTTCCACATCACTCCTAACTGAAGGCTCTGTCAGCGTGCTTTGGCTTTCACCACTTGGCCATGGATAGTATAAAAATATATTTTTTTAAATGTGCTAGCTTTTCATAGTAAAATTAGAAACACCTATCTTCAAACAGTGAATAATGACTTAATTTTTTTAGATTTGTAATATATATGGTAAGCATGCCTACTGTTTCTCATAGGGTTTAGTTCTACCAAGACTAGTATTGTGCAGCTGCACTCTGCTTATTTTAATAAAGCAAGTCTTTAAAAAAGGGGGTGGAAAAAATTGCCCCAGATGGGAACTGTTCCTGGTCCATCACGGACGGTTGGGCTGAGCTGCACAGGGCTGGGTGGCTGACATGGCAGTGGCTGTCGAGTTTCTGTTTGATTGCTCAGCTATTAATTGAGACAAATGACAATTTTATAGATCCCAGGGTTCAGTGTTCCCAGGCCAAGCCATGCTGTATTTATCTCTGAAGAGAGGGAAGGAAAGGGGCTGTGTGAGCTGCTGCACTGGTTTAAAATGAACATGGGATTTTTCATTTCAGCTGGGGTTGTGACAGTGTTGTGGAGAGAGCAAATAAGGCTCCGTTTTCTTTTTTTAAAATATGATAGGCAGAAAATGTCCATGTTTCTATGGTTACAGGATTGTGTTCTCTTTTGGACTGTAAGGATGATAAATGGATATGATCATTCTGTACTCAACCTGAAGGGAAGCTGAGTACTAAACCTAAGGGGAAGCAGGAATATGTTACAGGTTTACAAATCCTTGGTGTCTTGGACCTGGGAGCACCTTTAGACCTCTCTGCTGGTCCTCGACTATCCTAAAGTAGGAGCTTGCCATAAAGAATATTAATACCTAGAGAAAAGGCTCATAAAAAATAAAAGCTAATAAAGGTATTCTTTCTTAAAGGGTTATATTTCTAGTAACTAAACTAAGAAGTAGAGGCAATTTTACAGTTGGACTCAAAACTCTTTTCCACCCTAAATGACTCTATGATTCTCTTTAGTTTGCAGTTAACTTAGGTCAAAATAAGAAAAAAATCAATAGAAGAAATGATGAAATCTTGATAAAAATATTGTAAAGCTTCAGTTTACTTCCTTTATGTATATTACACTGGTTTCTTAACACTACTACAAAAATAGTGTGTAAAGCAAGCCAGTGTACTCATCTGAATTATGTTTTGTTTCCTTAGAAATAGCCAGAGAAGTTTAATTTTTCTTTTCGCCCTATGTAAAATAAAGATATCGGGAAGATCCAGTCAATGTTTCTAATGGGGTTGTGCTAAGTGAAGATGAATCCAGAACAAAGCTGGGTCAGTTATGGTTTTTCTGGAAATGGAAAGTAGTGCTGAGCTTTCCCTAAATGAAATATTACAGGGTTACAGTGTTGACAGAGGGATCGGACATGATGCTGCCGAGGTTGATTGGATTATGAAGGGTTTAAGTAGTAATGGGATTGAAAACTACTTCTTGAATGAAGAGACAGGTGTAGAGGATTTTGAAAGGAAGGTTTATAGGGTTGAGTCAGTTCAGCCTTGGGTCATAGCCTTGCGCAGAGTTTGGGGCTGGATGAAGGCAGGAAGCTCCATGCTTGGAAAGCCTGAGAAGTAGAAATGCAGAACCTGAGCCCTCCATCCAGGGAGTTATACAGACTTTAACAGAAACTGATATAAATACCCACTTAAAAAAACCCAAAACTCTGCCCTATGAAATTTTTCTTTCTGATCAAGGATGGAAATGTTAAATGTCCTACAGCAGCATGTTGGAGAAGATTTGTTTTAATGAGATGTTACCCCACTTTCACCTATATAATTGTCAAAGACTTGTAAGTAATAAAAGGAGTTTGTTCCTGCCCCTAGACCATAACTAAAAGCAGTTAACAGAAAAATAAGTAACCACTGGAATACACATGTGTACAGTGTGCTCTTTGAAAATGTTTGTGTGGAGCAGAAATATCCTTGAAACTTGGATGTTAGACCCCTTTTAATCTTTCCCTGTACTTGCAGTAATTCCAAATGTGTTTGACAAGGTAGGGTTTTAAGAGAGGAGGGAAAAAGTGTTGTAGTGGTAGGTTCTCAAGCACCTTAAGGAATTTAAGAGTTCATGCTTTCCAAACATGGCCCAAATGGTGGGATGTGGAAGAAGGGGTGGATCTTTGGACTGCCTGGATTTAGGCAGTTTAATTGTGCCTGAAACTTAGCAGCATTAGCTAGATGGTTCAAACGTGTAAGATGAGACTTCTTGACCAGAAGAAAGATGTGAAGCTACAGTGTGGAAGAGATCTTACAAATGGAGATAGATGTCCTCTGGCCTGTGCTCAGTTTTATGGCCAGGAGGAGGGAAAATATTTGAATACTTTTAGCTGTTTGAGGCCACAGAGTCTATTGAAAATGTCAACATTTAGCAGATATGTGGTACAAGCCTTATTGCCCTTAACAGCCGTTGACTTTGCTCTTTCCTTTCTGTTTTCTTCCTCAGACCAGCATTTATCCTGGATCAACTAAGTTTGTAATTGGCCAGTACCCTTGCTGGTCTATACTGTGAGCTTAGTAGATATCAAAACACCACAGGTATCCTCATTCAGGGAAGTGCATGCTTGGTTTTGAACGAAACTGTCACTGTCAGTTCACTTTTGGCAACCAACAAACTGAGGGTCGATTTTTCAAGTCATTTATTGCATTCAGCTAGAATCATAGCTTGAAATGATGTGTGATTTGTGCGCTGGAGACAAGATCTTTGCTTTCCAAGGTTACTAGGTGCTACTCTTTTAGGAATTGTTCCAAATTTTTTTCCTTTTTCTTTTTTTTTAATATTAAATAGGATTTCACACTAGAATAGGTAAGTTGCTCATCTTCTTTTTTATTTGGAGATTGTGGTAACCACATTAACCCCCCTGCAAAGAAACTGATGAACAGGCACAGAGTTTACTGCAGGACCAGTTTCTGAAAACCTGTGTTTCTCTTACTCTAGGTGCTTCCTTATATCCATGTTTCCAGAACTTTTGATAAGCGAAAATAATTGACATTCCTAATATTCAGTGATAAATCTCCAGCTAAGCACAGTTCAAGGAATTTTGTCATGTAATTTCTGCTAGCTCAAGCCAGCCAATTGCTTATTGACCATAAATGCTTATCTATTTTCTCCCTTTTTTTTTCCTTCAAGAGGTAAATCAACTGATTCTAGCCCGCGAGGTGATAACATTTAGCACTGCATATCAAGTCTTTAATTTCTGTGACCTGCTGTGGAGACCAGTACTATTGGTGGGATTTATTGTTTAAAATTTCAAATCACTTTTCCATTTTACAGTCTTAGAACTTTTATAAATATGCCTCGGAGAGTATTTTATGAGAGAATGAGCAGTGGCACTGTCCGTTGGACACCAGCTGCTGCAGTGTTCTCACTGTTCTCTGCTTTGTTTTCTGTTTTGAATGGGGAAGCTCATTCTTTGGGAAATACTTACTGGAAAATTGACTTTACGTATACAATGAGAAGTTAGAGAAAACTTCTTATCAGGAGTGGGCACCTGAATGTGGTGTGTAACCAAGCTTTTGGGGCAATCAAGACTGCAACTCCTGCCACTGAGCCACAGCTATAGCTCAGACATCATCTCGGAATTATTTTTGGCTGTGGTGTGGCAATGTTCTGAAAAATAAAAATACTTGGACAACACCCATTAGTAATTCTTTAGTGATGTGTCTTTGTACTGCAGAAGAAAAAGTTATGGATGTGTGATTTAGGACTCCCTAACTGTAGCAGAGGGGTCTGTACCTGAGAGTCATCATTGCAATTAGTCTGAGGAGCCAAAACAGTGTTGTCCTGTGCTTTTTAGGTGACAACTGAGTCTTTGCCAGTGCTGGTAGAATGGCAATGAAACAAAATGCAGGAATATTTAAAGCCCACTGATAAATGCAAGTTTTAAGTAATACAGTTGTTAAATCAAATATGGTTACTTCAGTGTTCCTGTTCTCTTAATGTTTCTTTAAACATATCATTACTTCTCCTAATTAAAACCCCCCCACTGTAACCTTGTACAAAATAACATTTAAGAGTCTTTTGCTTGTATTCCCCTTGCTCCCCATATGTGTGTTGTGGGGTTTTAATTTTTTATTTTTGTTGTTCACTGGTTTTTGTTTTGGTTTGGTTTTTTTTTTTTGTTTTAGCAAATATATTCTGTATATTTTAGACAGAGGGTTGCAGGCTAATTATGATTTAACTAAAGACTTTGAAATTATCATTATTATTGTACCAATACGAGTGACTGTGGATGGAAGAGGGATGAAATTATGTTTGCCACCTTTCTGACAGATTTATGCCCATCTCACGTAATCTTTAGGCCAGACAGCTTGGAAGTCTAATGAGCCTGAATTATTCAGAAGCCAGTAAAGATTAATTTGATAGTGAGAGTATGTATTGATCTGCCAGCATTCTTTCTGCAGTGTTGAGCTTCCAAAATACTTAATAACTTCAAAAACAGGTTTTTATTTTGGCAAAAAAAGGAGTTGGCTGGCATTTTTTTAGAAAAATTACAGGCTTTTTGTCAGTCTTTGCTAAATGTTAATCTAAAAAAAAAAAAAACCCCAAACCAACCAATCCACACAATGGTTCCTCAAACCCCACAAAAGTGACATGCTTGTTCTTCTTTCTTTTTTTTTTTTTTAATTTTTTTTTAACCTAATGGCTAACAATGCATGTGACACTGTCGTATATCCTTCCATAAAAAGATCCATTTCTTTCAGGCAATTACCAGCCTCTCTTTCAGATAAGATACAGGTTTATTGAGTTTCCCACTGTGCAATTACAGTTCTCAAGAACAGATTACTACATATGAGGAGCCTGGATGATGGAGTGGATTGCAGTGGAAAGAAGGCGCAAAAGATATTGCAACATTTGGGGTTTTTTTGGTGGTGATCTGAAATATATAGGATGGAACTTCAGTGTGGCTGATTGATTTTACTTTGTGGTCAGACAGAAGCAACCTAATTCTTGCACAAACTAGTGATGTGAGGAGTTGCAAAATGGATTTCTTTCTTTGATATGGAAAATACTAGGAACCACCATTAGCTTAAAACACACTTTCAAATTTCCAGCCTGTAATGAGGGAGACAAATAATATTCCTTTGCATAAACTGCCAGATGGGAGGAAATGTTTCAGCAGTGTTGGATAAAATACTCCTGTTTATGGCATTTATCAAAAATTATTAAATGTTAGAGACCCAAAGAGGGCTCATTCATATGCAGACACTGTACTTTCAGGATTAGCATTCCATTCCCAACACCACCTGTACCAGGATTGCCTTGTGGGGCTGTTGCTCTTGGAAGGCGAGGACAATTACTCTAAAACATGGAGGAGATGTATGTATTTCTTCTAAACTCTGTTGTCTTAAATGACTTCTCAGGACATGTGTCTTCTTTTTAAAATTAATAAGTAGCTTTGTGTTTCAGAATAACTATGTCTTGGTGAAAACTGCTTTTATTCCCATGCTCCATCTACATTATGCTTGCTCAAATTACAAGTTTATGCAAATACTTTTCATTCTGTCACTTCTCAGCAAGGCTAAAGATTTTAGTCAAGGTTTGGAAGCCCAGCTTAACTGTTTGTGCAGGAGTTATGCCTCTGCTGTAGGAAGCTGCAACTTTCAGGGCACAGCACAATTTTACATACAGCATTTTTTCTAATCTCAGTTTATGCATTTTTTCTAATCTCAGTTTATGCACCTTGTCTTATTTATTTGATGGGGTGTAGTTCTATGTGCTTTTTAGAAAGAAAGAAGATGGTGTCTCTCCCAGCAGAAGGGTGCTGCAGAAGGAATCTATTGCCATTATCCTACCTGAGATTAATCTGTTTGAGTCAAGAGGCCTTAAATTAATGTGAATTTTTGCTAGTAAAATAAGCGAGTCTCTGCAGTTGTGGAAGATGGATATTGTTCCACAGAAGTCAGCTGCACTGTGCTTTAATTAAAAATAAGGCAGCTGACCATTTTATCACATGTTGGTGCCCTTATTATTTCTGTGTCGTTGAAGCATTAAATAGATACAAAAATCTGGGCTTACCTCTGCTACAGGTTCAACATTAATGCCATTAATGTAAATGTGACTGTAGTCAGTCACGAATGACAAATATAATGCCGCTTATGGTATTGCAGGCATTTAGAAAGTGAAGCATAAATGTTAATGTTCTATAGCTTGTCCAATTTTAATACAGCAGGTTGTTTTTCACTGATCACATTTTGATGCCTGCAGTTGTGGGGGAGTCCAGAGGGATGTTGGTGCCTGTGGAGGGGAATGTGTGGTCCTGCCCCAGAGCAGCTTTTCTCTGCAAGGCAGAACTCATAGACATGGACATGGCATGTGGCATCAATGCAGTTGTGAACAGTAACTGGGTACGGGATCTCCAGTCTGGGCTTTTTCCTGCTTTAAAAAATATCTTGATTTCCATCACTTCAGAACCTTCAGCTGCCATGAGAACTTAGCCATCAGCAGGGATCAGAGTGCAGGTCTCTTCCAGCTGCATTTTACAGGAATCTTGTAGTCTCAACTCCATTTCTCAGTAGCTAGTTGGATTCATATAAAGTATATACAGGAACATTTCCCATCCATGAAGCATTGTGTGTCCTTTATTTTGGCTCTCAGTAGGGTGCCTTTGCTGGTCTGTGTCCTGCACACCCTCACTACTGTTTGTCCTTTTCTGTCCTTACCCTCCAGCCCAATAGCTGTACTCAACAGTAAGAGCTTTTATCTATTCTCTAAGTCTGGATCTTAGTATAACTCAGTTCAATTTTAATACTACTTAAACACTGATCAGTCAATTTATCATCTTGTTAACATCAAGGCTGGCACTTTCCATAGAGACAGCTGCTGTGTGCTGTAACCCTGAAGATTCCCATCATGTCTTTGTAAATAAGAATTCGGTGAACAGTTTTAAAAGATGGTAAATGATGTTTGTGTTTTCTCTTAAATTAATCTGTTTAAAGATTTTTTTTTGCATGTATCCTTTGTATATAGTATAACATTTGCAATCTGGCAAATGATTCTGTGCCTCTAAACTATGAAATAGTATAATTTATCTAAGCTGTAGGGTTTTCAGTGTATGTTCCTGTAGATGTTACTAAGCCTGACTGGATGAACCATTGCCTTTCTGAAACAGCAGAGTTTACAATGAAAATCCAGGCCTTAATATCTCATTTGGTCAACACCTGGATGGTGGAGTTCAAATCAATTAGGGAGCGTATGTAGTTGGACTTGTTTTCCTTCATAGTACTGTGCTTTGGTGAATATTGAGACTGATTTACTGATGTTCTAAATGCATGTCATGCCTGGCTAGCTGCTGACAAATGCTGTTGAAATTGGAGGGATTTAACCTGTAAAACTTGGTGTTTGACATTTTTAATTTTTTTAAAAAATATTATTTACTGAATTATTATTTCTTACTAAATATTTTATTATTATTTACTGAATTATTATTATTTTCTAAATATTTTATTATTAATAAATATTGTTTACCAAACAGGTGCTCTGGATGCCATCAAAATGAAGAAAAGACTTAGCAGGTTTGCAGCATTTAAAGAGCTGGCTTAGTGAACCCTTCTACTTACAGATGGAAAAATTAAGAGTTGTTGAAATCTCTAATGTAAATCACCTCTGTATTGCTCTTGTAGCTAAAACTTTGTTCTGCACATGGACAGCACAGCTAGATGGTCTTCTGTCCATGTAGTACAGCTGGCATCTCCTCAGAGTACAGCTGCATCAGCTTCTGAGACGTTTCCATTTTCTGTAATGATAAAACATAATCATTTTAAATTACTTTACTGCTTCTGGAAGCAGATCCTTTCATTACTTTACGAATTTTTGAGTGTAAGTAAAATATGTGAGTGCAGAGTATGCCATCCAATCCATTCAAAAGGATATGAGCTGAAAATGGACTTCATGCCCCATCCTGTGGGATCCATGAAGGGCACACTGGAGAGTGCACAGGCAGACTGTCCACTGGGCTCTGTTGGTGTTCTCTGTGGATAGGATGGAATTGTCTAAACTGGTTCAGATGCTTTTTATTTTTAGGTTGAGCACACGGCACCTGACTCCTGCACTGATGCCACACCACACGTGCAGGGGGTCTGTATTTAAAATGTTGACTGCACTGAAGCTGGCTACCAGGCTGCTGGTGTTTGGCTTATGTATTCCTAATTAGATAGATAATCACTTGAACATTGCTTAAAGTTTTACTTTGGGAATTTGGCTCTTATAAACCCCATTTTATAATTAGTTTATTTGCATTCTCTTTATTCCTTATTAATAAATCATGGTTCAGATTGAGCTGACTGCTTTAATCGCAGGGTCTGGTGATGCACAGAGAATTTTGTTCCCTGCTGGCATTTGAAATGCTGTGGCAGTGCAAGGAAACATGCCTGGGCACAGCTGGAGGAATTTGTGATCCTGAGTATGGTAACATCCTCACAAATTACTCTCTCATGTTCGTATGTGGCTTGTTCATTAAGCGAGCGAGGTGAGGTCATCTGTGGGTGAATCCCTGGGGACATGACCTAGTGCTGAAACTCTGGCAGAGGGATATCAGTTCTTTATGGCATCTGTTACCATTGATTTTCATTCATTTATTTATTTATTAAAGTCCAGGAAATGTGTTTCAACCAAGGGAGAAGCGAGCAAACATTTTGCTTCTAGGAAGCTGCAGTGTGGGAAATATTCCTCTAAAGAGGGATAATGATGGGGAAAAAAAACACCAAACCAACAAATAAACAGGAATTCATGGGAATCAAAGAACTTAATGAGAAGTAATGATGGTTGTGGGATACTTTGACATATGCTTTGACTTGTTCAAGGTAGCTGTGTATAAGAGAGCTGAAACTTCAGGCTCTTCTTTTGGATCCATCTCTTTTCCCTAAGGCTAGTTGACCTACAGGGCTTCTCATCTCCTGCAGTGCATAAGCCTGAAACCTCCTCTGAATAAAATTGTTTGCAGGGGAAATAGGGTGCTCTATGCTGCTGCTGCAGTTTATTTTCTATCCCTTTTGGTGCTGCAGAGCTGCCAGGGTACATGGTTGAAACATCCTCCCTTTTGCTGTAGGCACAGGGGTCCATCTTCTCTGCACATGTTCCATGACAATAGAAGTAGAAATTAATTCTGCTCTTTTCCATAAATTCAAATACCACCGCTTTGAGTGCAAGAAATCACTCCAGCCAAAAGGTCTCTGCAGCTTGAAATAGTTTAAGGCCTGTAAATCCTTCAGGGATCACATTCATTTACCTGAATATACTTCATGCGTAATGAGAATTGCTTCATAACACTTCTGCACTTGAGGCAAGAGCGATACGTAGGAAGGACTCTTTCAGCTACATCAGTGAACTTCTGCCTGACCTTTGATGTAATCCTTCTCTGCTATAGCTTCCTTGTATATGGAATGGGGGAAAATATCAAGAGCTGCATCTCATTCACAGAAGCACTTTGAAGTTAAATTCCCCATTATAAAACATTTTTAGATCCCTGGAGGGAAACAGCAGAACTGCAAGCTGCTAGTCACTTATACATTGCATACATGAAATAGGAGGAAAGTTACATACACATTGTATTATGATATACTATATCCAAAGGGTTGAGTCTAAATATAATAACTGAACAAGAATGTGTGGGCTCATTATGATTCAACGGCGTAAAATTAAGCTGGAAGCAGATATTTTTTGGATAGAGTTTGAAATAATAATAATTCTGAAAGAGAGAATTATTTAGAGAAAGAGATCAAAGAAGAGGGCTGAAACAAGGAGGGATGGTTTTTATGTATGGACACAAGGGTCATGCCTTTCTTCCTACATGCTCTCTGTTACACCTATTTCCTGCACACAAGGCTACAAACACAGTAACTGTATCTGGGTGCTTGAAACCCTGGGTTCAAATATCCTTATCGTGCAGGGGGTGCATTTCACATTTTCAGTGAAGGTTTATCAGGAGATTATGGCAGTAAGCAGTCATGAAGCCAGACTTCCTTATCCTGCATCTCTGATGCCTGATATGTGTGCAAATTGGATAACCTGAAAGCCAGGAGAATGGTCTGTGATGTCTCCCATACAGCTGGACACAGAGTTCTGCAGTAAAATGTATGCTGTTGTGCGTTCTGTCCATCTTAACCTCTGCACCCCCATTACCCAACCACTGCTGTAACTGGATGGGCAGGAGAAAATTAAAAATTCAGGGAAGTGTATGCAGGTTTTGTACATCAGTGGCTTGGTAAAAGAAACAGACCCAGACCGGTCCTTGTATCTGAGCAGGAAGAGCCCAGCCTTATTTTAATCTTCCTCTGTCTTATTACTGCATGTGTTTTAATGGCTTTGAGCAGCTCCATGTGTTAGTGCTAAAATGAGCAATAGAACAGTATTCACAACTCAAGTCACTTAAATGGTTAAAGTTTAATTTGCTCTTGCAAGTAATTCATTCCTAGTGGCAGTGGCAATGGTGCTGAGATAAGACTTGTTTGTGTCATTGAATTGCTGGTGTTTGTTGCCGTAAAGTGCAGTAAAAGCTGATCTTTTCTTCAGTCAAAAAATATTGTCTTGATTCTGCATACTGAGAAAGTATATCAATGTAATTGCAACACTGCTTTCTAAACAGGAACTGGTTCACAGAACTTCTGTTAGCCATTTAATGGATTTATTTATTGTCAGGGAAGAAAAGTATTAAGGTACTAACAAGCATGAGTAATTTCTAAATAATTTTTTAAAAATTTCTTTTTAATAGCAATCAATTCAGTTTGTCTCTTTGCTCAGTCAGTGGGACTCCTTAAGGAGTTACATTTCCCGTTTGAACACAGTAAGAGTAGAACTGGTAAAACTAAGATGCTGAAATTTGCCACAAACCAGGCTTTGCTGCTGTGCCGTGTGGCAAGAGGAACCTCCTCCTGTACTATCCTAATAATTGTATTAACTTGAGGAGTAGTGAACTTTTTTTTTTTCCCTCCTCTTCATATTACATTCTAAACCTGTTCTTTCCAGTCTGAATCAGGAAAATCCTCCTAGTGCCAGCCAGCTGTTAGCTACACCAGTGGCAAGCTGAGTTGACTCACAGAACAGATGTGATATCCCAATCCTTAGTTCTGGATTTTGCAACAAACTCAAATTGTGGCCTGTGATATTTTTTTCACTCACCTGATTCACAATCAGCCTCTGTCAAACCTTAAAATTCCTGCCCAAGTTTTAAGGCCCTCTCAATTTAATTTGTGTTTACCTTGGCATGAATTTGTGTATTTGCAGATAAGCATGAAACTTTCCAGGCTATTTGAGCAACTCTGTAGAGCACAGACTTACAAAACTGCAACAGCAAAGAGGACTTCACAGCCACAGAAGGAGGAGAGAACCACATTATTGAAGGATCATCTGCTTTCCTGGAAACTAGAGACAAACTGAAACGTGCCTGTACCATTCAGGTACCCTGGGAATTTAAGCACATAATGTATATATTGTAACTCCGAGAACTTCAGTTGGTACAGAGAAATGTAGGGAAGTTGTCAGCCTTTCTCATGTTTGTAAATGGAAACAAAAAGCAGATGTGCTGTAATACTGAAAGTAATTTCTTAAACCTGCCATTTGGTCATCTGTTTGGAGATGGCAAAGAGGCATCACAGAGAATACATGTAATGTGCTTACTCACAAATTCAGTGGGTGCCTTCAGCAGGTATCATCTATTTTCATGCAGGATGACAGGTTATTAGTAACATTTGTAGGGACTTAAAATGCAGAACATGCCAGAAGAAAACATGTCCCTCTGATTTGTAGTGCCCATGGGAGCCATTTTCTTCAGAGGGTCATTTTATTTTGTAGTAATTGGATGCTATCATTGATTTGAGCTCCAAGCCACCTGGTATCTTACTTAAGGACGATGTTTACTGTCTATGATGACACAATTTTTCCCGTTTGGGCTGACTCCTGAAAGTCATCTGGGGAGCTTAGAGGAGAAAGCACTGCTTTATATAAAATGCCTGTGCAGCACAGCATTCTTCTAAGAAAACTGTCTTTATATAAATTCTATGGCATTAGTAATTCTGAAAATGTTTCCCTCTATATAGAAATGCTACTCTTGCTCTAATGTAATTTTAGAAATATAAACTTTATCCTAATATTGAAGCTCTATGTAAAATATGTTATGTTGACTGAACACTGAGTTCAGGCCTCTTTAGTTTGTCCTTGCTAAGTATTTTTTTGAAAAAGGGCAGAAAACGATGTTTTAAAAAATGCTGAAATCAGTGGACCTTGTTGTGACATCAAATGAACATTTTCTTACTTGGTTTTGTCTGTAGTCCAATAAATGACTTGCTCCTTGAAACAATGATGATAGATGTGGAAAGTGATTAGCCAACTAATTAACAAGCCATCATACTTATTAATCACAGAAGGACACAGTATGTCACCAAAAGGGTGGCTTCATGCTGCTTATGAAAAACAGCAAGATACATTTCTTTTTTTTTTTAAACATCTTTTTAGGAGATGGAGAATAGGATTAATGTCTGTAGGCTGAAGTTACAGCCAGCCACTGGTCTCTCACGTAGCCAGGTAGTTAGAGAGCTGCAGTGGCAATCACGTCCCCAGATTTATGTGGATCTAAACAATTTTAGATATGGCCAAATGAAAAGTTAATAATAAAAAGGAATTCAGCTGTGAAATGAACTTCCAGAAATAAGCTAAATGAGTTTCCTTGCCTTCATTCCATGCGGCAGCAATCACCTCTTTCTCTTTGTATTTTATGTCCTTATTTATGGATGTAAAAGATGGAGGCGAGAGGAGATGATCTAAATGTGCACTGGGATTAGAAGATTTTTTTTTTCATTATTATTTCTCCTCTTGCAATAATTTCAGGAAATGCAAAGAAATAACCTTTAAAAGGCAGTAAACAGGAATATATCCCTTTACAGGTATTCTCTCTTCATGTACTCTTAATAGCATGAAGCAGCATTCAGTCATTGAAATAGAAACCCCTGTGAGTTAAACTAGGAGGAATTACTGCTTTTGTCTTGAATCATAGAATCACAGAGTCATTTAGGTTGGAAAATACCTTTAAGGTCACGGAGTCCAACTGTTAGCACAGACCAAAAGCTTTGCCATTTATGATGTGCTACAAGGTAAAAGAAATATAATTGTAAAATTGTCCAGGTCTTTTGTGAGCTGAAACACAGCATTTACCCAATCTCATGCCTAAAGTGACTCCTTCCTGTGACTCCTGCAGGCTCTCAAGGTCAGCTGCATTCATTTGATGCTAATGTGCTTTGGAAAACCAATGCAATCAATATTAGCTCCTGTGCTTATCTCCTGCCAAGGAGTTCCCTGTGCAGTTTCTGTTCAATTTTACTTCTCTTGAACTAGTTTAATGCAAAACCAATACATCTTGTGGAAGAACAGATGCACACAGAAACAATCACTAATTTTGTAATGGTTACCTGTCTATTAATAACCAATCTGATAGTAATTAACCTGTAGAACAATATTCATAGATCCACTGTGTACAAAGAACAAAACCAGGCTGCTGATGCTGCCAGACTAATTTATATTGGTACTGTCAATTTTTCATGTTACCTGGAAACTGTTGAAGACAGACTTAATTAAAAGTACAGCGTATCTTTTTAAAAACTACTATTTAATGACCTCAAATATTCAGTGCCAAGACCATTCTCTTGACCCAGTGCTCTGCTAGCCAGGAGAGGAATAGCCTGTTTAAAACCTCCCAGAGAGAATTTTATCTGGTTCCTTAGATCCACTCTTCAGGAACAAAAAATGATCGGAGGGATGATCTCTCTTATGAGGACAGATTGAGAGATTGGGGTTGATCACCTGCAAAAGGAGAGGCTTCAGGGAAATTTACTGCAGCCTTTCAGTACTTTAAGGGGGCTTATAAGAAAGATGGGGACAGACTTTTCAATGGGCCCTGTGGTGATAGAACAAGAGGTAATATTGTTTTAAACTGAAAGAGGGTAGATCTGATTAGATAAAAGAATGTTCTTTTGCAGTGAAGATAGTAAAATAACAGCCAGAGAGGTGGTGGATGTGCCATCCCTGGAAACATTCAAGGTTAGGCTGGTCAGGGCTCTGAGCAGCCTGATCTTAGTCCCTTACCTGCTTAGGGGTTGGACAAGATGACTTTAAAGGTCCCTTCCAACCCCAACCCTTCCATAAGAAGCTGTGTGACCAAAGACTGACAGTGGTGTGTGTCTGGCAGGAGTCACTTGGCTGGAGAAGAATTTGGTGTTTCTACCAAGGGTAGTTCAGATTTAAGCACACCATTGAATGTTTTATTGCAGGACAGTTTTTAAGTACTAAATCCATTCAAATCCTAAAGGGCCCGTATTTGCTGCTTTGAGAGTGTTTTGAGGAAGATCTCAATGCAGTCCTGTACTGACTCTGTGTCCCACAATGGGCTGCTTCAGAAAGCTAACTAACCTCTTGCAAGACCTTGTCAGGAAGGAATCTGAAGGAATATCTGTTTCCATCCATGTCACCAATGAACAGGCAATTTACAGGGTATTGCATTCTCACATGCTGGGGACTGATTTTGGTGTTATCAAATAAAATCAAGCTGAATCTATGACTTGGTTGTCTGCCAGTTTCACACAGCATTGCTCTTTTGCAGCAATACATGGAAAACTGCCTATTGACTAAATACTTTTCATCTGCAAGAGCTGGATGGTCTGATTGCTTGAGAGGTTAGAGGATAATTTAATTTTCTTGGAGGATTTGTTGATATGTCTATGTGAATATAGAGATGTAAGAGGTTCCTTACAGTTTTTCAAAATTGTGTCTTAAAGGTGCCTGGCTCAAGGATGCCAGACGTGCTAACACCATGTGTGGACGTCTGCTCACTGCTCTGAGGGAAACGGGGCCATCTGCTGAAGCAAAACCAGTTCCTCCAGGTTTTCTTGACGGCCTCTCGCGCACACAGTATTTGAGTTCAGCTCTACTTAGTACAGCAGACCTAATGGAATCTGTAGGTTGTAGCCTGTAGCAATCTCCCAAACCCGTGTAATTAAGAACTAAACATTTGTGTTGTCTGTAGTTTCCAGTCGCAGCTGAGGTGTCACTTTTTCCCTTTCTCAGGTCTGTCATCTCCGGCAGTTTCTAAGACCCTCATAGCCAGCCTAATTAAATGATCAAAACTACTGCTTCCATCTCCATAGCCTTGTTCTCTTTCCTTTACCCAGTATTTTCCAGAATTTAACAAAGCAGTAAAAACAGTAATTAGTGCTCTAATTGGTTATAAATAATAACATAACAGACTTTCTGTCAAAATAACAACCACAAGGCAATATGCTCATTGAGATTATTTTAAATTCCCAGCACTAAAGTGGTTCAAAATAGTAAATTATATTACAGCAATTTGCTTCAAAGAAGTATAACCTGTATATTTATTTTATCCTGACAGCTGTGACAGGCTGCACTCCTAAGTGTGTATTTGTTTCAGGTTTGGCTGCTCATTTCTTCTGATCCATACTGCTGATTAAAGGGTTGTGTCTATGCCTAATTTTGAATTTCCACTCTTTGCTGTGTACCAAATTCATAAGCTCCGTGTTTTTGGTATTTCCCTCAGCTTCACAATCCTGGTGAAATCTTAGCAGCCCCAAGGTGGTGTCACCAGAGTGTTTTCTTTGTCTCTTGCAGCTGCTAAATTATTAATGACACTGCTAAAGAGGAGCGGGTGGGAGTGCTGGGAGGGGAGCGGGGCAGGGGGAACTTGGGGGAGCCCTGGGCAGCTGAAGGGGGTGCAGATGGCAGGGAGGCACAGATCAGTGACCGCCAGGTTTCCCCGTGTTGTTGGTTTTTTTTGTGCCAGAGGGCAAGACAAAAGGGTACTTTCCAGCAGCAACGCTGGAAAGCAAACGGATGGAATATGTGAGAAGAGCTTCTGGCAGTGAGAATTTGTACTTCATAGCTGTTGATAGCTTAGCATTCTTAATCTTTTTGTTCTTACTTAGACCTTTGAAAATTGATTGAAATGTTGTCTGGTGTCTCCCCTTTCAAAATTAACAGGCGTGCAGTGGGGGAAGGACACAATGTTTAACACTTGCCGGCTGGTTTAGGTGCTGACATCTTTTATTGACACACAGCGCTCTCTGTGATTCATGAGGAACGATGAGGTAATCTGGAGACAGGTCTCTCTCCACCCATCCAAAAGTGATAAATACAACCTTTGGCAGAATCCTCAGCTTGCTCATTTGCCATAAAACCCACGAGAAATCTCTTGTGTGTATGAGACACAGCTGCAACCAACAGCAGCGTTCACTGCATATATATATTTTTTTTTTTCTTTTTTTACAGGGAAACAGTGATATTGCTAACTGAATTATTTCATGCCATGGGTTCTTAAAAATTTATAGACTTTCTTGGTAGCTGTTAACGCTTGATAGTGTGTATGAAGGCTGGTTTTAGTTTAAAAGTATCATAGTTTACTGGTTAATCTCTAAGAAAGGGGAGGGGAGGCTTTTTTCCCCTCCCTTATTACTCTTGTAGGTGCTCATACAGAATCTCTGTCATTTTGGCTGTTACAAGGGTAGAGGAGTAAAGGAGTCAGCAGTACATCCCAGCTAAAAGGCATAATCTCAGATTAGAGCTGCTGCTTTTCCCAAAATACCCTGATTCAGGAGAAAATGTGCCCAGGAAGGTTGACTCAGCTCTTTCTTCTTCCAAGGCAGCATATCCCAGAGGCTATCCCACCTCCATAGGGTTGTATTCTCAGTATCGAAACTAAGAGGTTTGTTTGCTCAAAATAATTATTGTGACTGTCCTGGCATGCTTCCCAAGGCTTCTCCATGCAGAACTCAGACTGTTCTGACTTGCTTGCTGGAGCACAGTCTGTCACTTTCTCCCCTAGCCCTCGTCATGGCTGTGTTTCAGTAATTCTGCAGGTATTTTAATTTAACACCTTTAATTTATTTCAAATGGAATTTACTTAGTGGAATTTGTGTCCTAATACTAAAGCATGTAAACAAAACTTTTTTTCCAAGTAATTATGAATCTGGTTGAAATTACAGAAGAAATACTAACCCTGACACCCAAAGAAGAAGCATCTAGACAGGCTGTTTTCATCCAGTGGATTTGTAAAACATCTTTGCATTTTCTACGGGATACTTTTTCTCAGTGCTGTTTTCTCAATAGCACTGTTCTTGGGATGTTCAATTTGCAAATGTGTTGATAAAGGCAAAGCCTGGTGAACTCTGTGTGTCAGAGGGAAGGTGTGACACAGGGGACTTGAACAAGCTGGATAGAGTTGCAGTTGATGCAGTTGCTTTCCTCATGTTGTGGTATAAGTAATAGCATACAAAATGTTGCTAAAATATTGAAAATACGTCCTTAGAGAGACCCTTAAAGATGACTGTGAGGAGAGGTAGATACTCTTCAAGTAATAATTCTCTTTGCCCTCACCCAAGCACATCCTATGAGTCTCTAATTGGAGAATGTCTTTCCTCATAAAATACATCAGCTACCTAACAAAAATGCTTCAACTGTGATGGCACAGGGCAAAAATTACCCTTCTTGCTAAAAGTTACAGGGCAGGGACATTATGTTTATCCTTCATCCTGCCCCCAGAATTCTCAATGGGAAGAATATGTGGTGAATGTACTTATAATTAACACTTGGATGTATAATTTGCCTGTGTATCAGAGCTGAATCAGGTAACTTTGTTTGTGGCTCTTGCTTTGTTTGACTCACAAGCCCATTGAAGCAGATCTGAGTTAAGCAGTTTGTCTTGTAAATCGGCTGGAATGTAGCTCCAGGCGGAGACTGAGCTGTAAAAGGAAATCTTAAATTGTAATTCTTTCCCCAGTGCCTGTTGAGGTGGGTCTCTTAGGTGAGGGCATTTTCCATCTGAATGGCAGCAGACATCCTCGATAGAATTTTGTCCCTGTTTAGAAGGGCAGAACCTGCCCTCTGCTGGGTTCTTCAAGTACTGAGACACTAATAATTTGCAGAACTTCACATTAACACCGATAAAACGTGTATTTTGCTATAATCCACTCTCACTACTCTGTCCCAAATTAGCCAATTTATTCTTCTGTGTTTCAGTATGCTGATTTTTAAAAAACACATTAAACTAACTCGCTGAAAAGGAGCAGGCGGAAAAGAGCACTGTTGGTGCCTCAGAGATGACTTCCAAGTTAAAAATTGCAGGTTAAACCTGGATATTTGTGTTTTAACTAGAATGTGTAGATGTTGACTTGGAACAGCAATCAGAGTGAGTTTTTAATGTGGCTTTGGATTGAAAGGTGTTGTGTAATGCTGGAGTTAAAAGTCTTGTAAAAATTTATACATACCCAAACCAGCTCAGAGGAGTGGCTGTGCAGAGCCTGACTTGTCAGTGCAGTGATAGGAGCAAAAAAGCTGGCTGGAAATGGCTCTGGGCTGCCATTATCTTACAGTGGTCATGGTCATACACTGAGGGTGGTAAAACACTAGCACAGGTTGCTCAGAGTGGTGGTGGTGGATTCCCCATCCTTGGAAACACTGAGCAACCTGATCTAGCTGAAGATGTTGCTGCTGTTGGGGTGACCTCTAAAAGTTCCTCCAACCCAAACCATCCTGTGATTCTGTGACTGTCCCATCCTGAGGTCTTACCTGTCTGGTAAATCCTTTGTGTGAGCAGGCTTGTTGTTTTTTTAATGTGAAAAGTTGGGTTAAACTCATTGCTGGGGGCAGCAGAGGCCACTTAAAACTGAAAAAAGGTTAAAAGGGGAAGAATAGCCAAAGGCTTGAAGAACAGCTGTTCTTCATGGGAAAGAGGTTTTTCCTTCAGGAAAACCTGTGGTGGATGGTGCTTTCATCTCTTGCAGGTGCTTCTTTTCCAGAGGTGGCTGAATCACATTGCTCACTTGACTTGTCACTAGAAATCACCTTTTGAAGTCAAACCCAAGGAACAGATCTCAGCAACTATATCCAGCCTGGTTTGATATTTAAGGATTGCTATTGAACTTTGGGTTTGATTTTGTTTTATTTTTTCTTTTTCCCTCCTCCTAAATTACTGGAGGGAAAACAGCCAAGCAACCAGTGCAAAACTGATGCCAGCTGATTTATGGTGTTACATCTTAAAAACTTGTCTTTACATAGAAGAAGGGAAGGATTCAGGGCTTTCCTGAATTAAACTGGTTTTTTTTTCTGCTCTTTGAAAGATGTTGTTTGTATTTAGTTTTAGTTGATCTCCAAAGAGGATCTTTTAACCAGCTCATTAAAAATCAGTGTCTCTTTAGAACACTGTGGTAATTTCTCCAAACTGCTGTGTGCTGTTTTTTGTACATCTGGCCCCACGTCTATAGGGTTGTCTCAGTCTTTGCAGTGGTCCGTGCAGATGTGGGCTGGTGATGCCTCTTTGGGATGAACCCTTGTCTCTGCAGGACTGAGACAGCATTTGCTAAGAGCAGCACAAATTTTTCTGGCCCCTGCTGTGGGGAGGGATAATAACAAGGCATCATTTCCTCCTCTGCCTTCTGTGTTATTCCCAGGACAGGAGTTAATGACAAGCAAATAGCATGGCAGGGGAAAGGGAATGAAGTCCTGGCTGTGTATATCTGTTGGGAATCCCATATAAAGCTATTCTGTAGAGTTAATTTGGTAAATACTATAGAAAATTGCAGTTCAGAAATTACAGTGTGCTGAAAGGCTTCTCTGCAACACATGGTGAGCTGGATTTGACTTTCTCTCTGCCTTTGGCAGCTACCAGAACAACAACACACCCTGAGCCCAGTTTTCCGTATTGAAATGGATCAGAAATGAAGTTGAAGGGCCTACCAGGCTAGCTAATGCTAGAAAATTTAAATAAGAGTATCAAAATATAGATGATTCATTGAGGAAAGGTTTTAAACAAGTAAATGCATACATATATTGGGTTGAAATGCTTCTAATAAACAAAGAAACAAAGCTTTAGACAGGAAATACCTGAATTTCAAGCTTCTGAAATTATTGTAATGTGTCCCGGACTTGTAGTACCCTTAAGCAACAAAATGGCATAGCAGGTAGTTTTGAACCAGCATTAAAGTCAGTTTTTATTTTACTTTATTTCTTTCTCAAAAACTTTTCCAGTATTTTGCATTATTGTTCCTGTGTGTTCCCTGTCCTGGAAGCCGGAATGTGTGCTTTGCTTTCCTCTGGTGAATTGGAGTGAAGCCCTCTCCCTAGAGGGCAGGTTTGTGTCAGGTATTAGGAAGAAATTCTTCCCTGTGAGGGGGGGGAGGCCCTGGCACAGGGTGCCCAGAGAAGCTGTGGCTGCCCCTGGATCCCTCGAAGTGTCCAAGGCCAGGCTTGACGAGGCTCTGAGTAACCTGGGATGTGAAAGTGTCTCTGCCCATGGCAGAGGGTCGGAGTGAGATGAGGTCCCGTCCGTCCGGACCATTCCAGGATTGTGTGGTGAGCTGGTGAACTGCCAATAAAACCAGGTGTATGTATCCATTACAGCTCTAGGTTTCCCTTTTGCGGGGAATGGAGCCACCCTCATTGCTTCCCTTGAAGGAAACAGGAGCTCTTGACACTCCTTGTAGTGTCAAGAGCTGCAAGCCTGCACAAGAGGTTAAAACAGCAGAAAAGGAACTGTGAAACGCTATGGGAGCAGCTGCTGTGCCAGTCCTGCTTCTGGAAACTGTTAAATTGGCTTAGTTATGTTGGGAAACTGCTGCTCAGGTGTTAAAAAGTCACATTTTCTTTTGGCTTTAGCTGCTGCAGAAACAGATTTCTTGTTAAAGTCCTGATTTGTGTATTTTAGCAGTGTTGTGTTAAACTAAGTTAAGAAGTGGTAGTGGTAGTCTCAATACAAGTGTGTATAAGACAAAATATGAGAAGCCATATAGCAACCAGCCACCCAGTTTTAAAACTTAATTTTTCCTCTACAAATGTGGCCAACTACTTGGTTTAGAGCAACAAAATTAGAGGCGTCCCTTTCTGATTCCCTGCTTGGGGGTGTAATTTGAGGTTGCAGTCCAAGTGTCCAAAAGAGGAAAAGCCATACAAAGACCTGTGCAATGCTTTTTTTTTTTTTTTTTTTTTCCCTTCCCTCCAGATCCATAATGCAGATTTTAAGGTTTTTCAGATGTTTTGCGATTGAAGTTAAGGATTGCAAGGATTGCATGTAATCAGGAATATCTACTTGTTGCAGTGTGTTTTTTATTGGTAGGTTTATTGTTTGATTTGTAATTTTGGAGTCCTTATGCTGTTTCCTTTTTGTTCCTGCCTTTCCCCAGAATTTTTGTCACTTTTCTTGTTAGTTGCTAGTTTCTTTTTCCCCGAACTCTATCAATTTGCTGAAACTGTTCTCCTCCCTTGGGATTTTTATTGGTTTATACGCTGTGTTTCCCGCCTTGTTTTTTACTCCCAAGTCTCCTGATTTGTTAAAGATTGTACCCTCCCCTGAGACCTGCCTCCTTCCGATCGGGGTCCCGGGAGGCAGAAGAAGGGCAGGTTTGCCATCAAATAAAGTTACCCCGGGCTGCTCTGTGTTTTATGATGCTCCCACACTGGCACCTGGGATTCACGGAGCTCGAGGGGGCATCGGCCGCCCCCCTGCCCCTCCTGTCATCAGCTAGCCTGGAGGAGGAGAGGCATCTACTAAATCATCCCCCTGCGTGAACCCTCCTCATCTTCTGCAGTAGCTTTCAAAAATTAGGCTTATATAGAAAGACTGATGTATTAAGCACAGTTTGCTCTACATGTGTTTTAAACCAGACAAATTCATTGCATGACAGAGCAGGATTATAGAAGAGCTCTTGCCTGTTATGCTGTGGATGTTTTCTAAATATGCACTTCAAAAGAGTGTATTAGCTAAAAATGTATAAAGGAGAGAAAATCCTTAGCTTTTATTCAAACAGTGGACTCACACATTAACTTATATATCCATCTCCACTCTGGTTTTTGGTCAGGGAGCTAGAAGGTGCCACCGGCCGCAGTCTCCTGAGGGATGGAGAAATAAATGCCAAAACTGCTATTGGATCTGTAGTTTTGATATTTATGGACACTTTAATACAAGAGCAAAAGGCATTATGTATTTCTTGATGATACTTTAGAGTTCTCCTGTTTTCCCATGAGGAAACATTGAGATGCACAAAAAGGTGTTTAAAAGCAGATAACTGTAAATGAATAGAAAGTAGGTATCACTAACTTCTCAAATGTGATTTCATTTTGGTTTTTTTAATGATTGTGTTATTTATTCTTTTTTGCTAGGTACAGTTTCACAAAATAGGGTTGATCAAAATCACTGGCAAAGCACAGCTAGTGAGGGTTCTTGTAAATAAATATATAAAGATACTAGTCCTGGTCTGGATTTCAAGTGAGCAACTCAAGTCACCTTAAAATAATAGATCAGCAAAATTTAGAAGTGTTTATAGAAAATGAACCTGAGTACTGAAGGTAAATAACTTGTTTTCTAAGGGAAGGAATGGTACTTGAGAGGAAAAAGGACCACAACTGGAAAATAAGTTCTGGGGCAACAGACAACCATTGATTTTTTTAGGGTAGATGTAACTGTTTCCTAGTTGCTCTGATGGGCTATGAAAAGTCTCTCTTTCCATTTGCACCACCTGGAAGCCACAGCTATCCCTGAGCTACATTCATCTCTTCTGTCCTGGAAAGGAGAAAAGTGAGTGACCCCAGTGGCACTTAAACCTGTGGATTTACGGAGTATTTCACTTGAGATTAGCCCACTAAGCCATTCCTTCTGCCTATTTAAACAATTTTATTCCAAGAAGGACACTGGAGTGCAAATATTATTGTTAACGGTACTTGGAGGTAGGAAATGTGTATTTCTGTTGCTGGTGAGTTTGTTTTATCAGCCCTTTATTTTTGAAGGGATAGCAATGTGTTCATTGTGCCATGATCTAAGATTTTGTTTATTCCTTTTCCATGGGATCATGTTTGGTCACCCAAAAGTTCTTTCCCCTCATTTTCTTAGGCACCAGGGAAGGTCAAAGTAGCTCAGAAGCTCTCCAGGCAAGAGAAGTCTGGGGAGCTCCCTGAGTGATCCTGGTGGGTGCAGATCTGGTTTTGATCTCCTCACTGCAGGGTGGCCGCAGTGAGTTTGCATGATTTTGTGGTATGGAAAAACATCAGTGACAAATCAGTGCTCTCGTTTTGCCTATGAAAACCGGGCTGTAAACTCACATTGCAGCTAAGAAGAGCAATTGCAGCTAAATGGCTGAACTCAGAGCACTTATCTTTATTCAGTATAAGGATTTAGAGGAAAAGTAAAATAAAAGGCTTCTGAACCTTCATAAAACTCATCTTTTATTTCCTCAAACTTTTTTTTTTTCTTCCTAGAGCAGCTAATATTTTTTTAATATCCAAAAACCACCAGCCAGTTGTGTACACTTGGTATTCATGGTAATATTTTTCCAAAAATAATAAAATACCGAGCAGAGAAAACAAACTGTGCCTCAAGCATGCAAATAATGATTTAGGGACATTTTTCACTATGCAGAAATATATTCCTAAAATACTTCTGGGGCATGCTGCCTTTTGTTTTAGCTAATTCTGGGTATTTCTGGCGCTGAGGACCTGCTGTTGGCCTCTTGCTGCTATGACTGAGTGTAATTTGCTGACAACAGGGGGCAGAGCGAGTGTGTGTTTTAAAGAAGAGAAATCCCTGTCAGAGCAGTCAATGGTTATTTTTTTTATTCCAAATGTAAGCCTTGTCTTATGAAAGAGATAATAGCAAGTACTCCTCTGTTTAAATCTGCTGTCCAGAACTTGTGGGTGTCAAAGCATTTCAAAGGCTTGCTTGCTGTCTTGGATCCTCTTTTATAAAGCAGATAAGGCAGTTAAGCTATAAGTTTGTATTTATTTAGGTTGATTCAAAATCTTTTTATTAACTGTTTATTTAATTTTAGCCACCCAATATGGCTCTGGCAAGCTCTCAGCATACTTCTGGCTGCCTTGACTGTCTAAAGAGACTTTTGGCAGGGTCCTAGGTCTGGGATTTGCACGCTTTTTCCATCCTAACAGGCATGCTTGAGGCGCCTAACCATACTTAGAAAATAAAAAAGGAACAAACTTCACTTAACCATGAAAGGAGTAGGAAGGGAATCTGTTGCTGCTGTTATTACCTCCACACTCCTTGATCTAATTTGGACTTTGATGCTGATGAAGTGGCAGCCTGGTTTCTATTGCACTTAAAGAAATGCATTAAAGCATCTGAAATGGTCTTTGTAATTTTTGCTTTATTTTATTTACAGGGATAATGCATAGATTTGAGGGTGTACTTGTAATGTTTCTCAAATATTCATAATTATCTGATAAGGTAACACATTGCTTCTGGGACAGACTAACTGCAGGGGTTGAAGGCTTTTTCTAGAATTATTAGTTCTTTACTGTAGATCCAATGCTCCTGGCCTGAGTTTCATATTCATATGTGTATGAACAATCACCTGTGGAAGATACTGGCAGGTATCAGAGCTGTGACAGCTTACAGGTAACATAGTGCTCCATAGTTCAGGACCTTGGATTTTCCCTCTCTTTATGTTGGACTTGGTTTTCCCAGAACATCTGATGTACAGTCAGAACATGGACTTCTTTGTTTTTAGCTGAGCCCAGCTGAATTATTAGAGCATTGTTAAGGCAATGGCTAAGGGCAGTCATCATTTAGAATAAGACATTGGAAATTCCAATGGAAATTCCAAGTTCTTTATATGGAAATGTTTATACAATATAAACTTCTGCTTAGGAAAGCAACTCTTTTTCATCTGGACAGTCTCTCCATACAATGCATGATGCCAGACAATAGATGAAGTGTTTTAATGGTGGTAAACAGTGTGTGTGCATGTATATACATATTAAAAATATATATTTATATATATGTAACCGCATTTGAAATGTTCTTTCATTTCCTGCCTTTTAAGGGGAGATTGTATGGCAGAGCTGCCTACCCTCAGTAGGATGTGGAGCTCCCACACTTGAATGTCTCAGAGCTCATTTTTCTGAAATGGGAGGGAGACAAATTACCTACATGTTGTGATGGAAAAATCAATCCATTAGAAGTTGTAATTAAAATTCTGCCACATCTTGCAAAAATTACAGGGAAATAATTTTGAAATTGTAATAGCATGTGTAGTGGCTGTTTAAAATACGGCTCCTATTCATAAATTCCTGAAGATAATATTCGTCTAATGTCTAAACTTTTGCATAGTCTCTGTGTAGCAGAGAGAAGACACAGTGTTTCCCAAAATAATTTTTACTACTTCAAATGACTGCAAATAAAAATTGCATACATTTTTGCTGTTCGTACTTACACATGTGTGCTCAAAAAAAATCTATTCTAAAACTATCTGTTGTACAGTTGCTTTTAGGGATTAAAGGAAGGCAACAGCAGCACAATAGAATGTTCTTTCTGTCATACTTAAAATTGTGATGCAAATAATTTAGATTATGTTCTAATGTTTTCTTCTCGCTTTAAAGGAGAAATGGTAGCATCATATCCCCTTACCTACCACATGCACTGTCTAAACGTGGCTTGTCTTTATTAAAATGTCAAGTATCCAGCTCTCCATTTGCCAGTTACTGCCTTTCTGCACTTCATATCACTAATGGACCCAGCTACTAGAGATATCATACAAGCCTTCATTAATTCAGTGCAGTGTACACTGACTTGAGCAGTTGGACCAGCTCCTGCAGCTCAGGTATGGACGAAAAAACCACAGTGAAGTTATTTGGAATGAATAAGTGCCAAAGTATTACTGCCTTTGGCTGGAATTGGTATCTGCTTAAGGCTTTCCCTTTAAACAGAAACACTTTTCCCAAACAATAAAAGTTAATTAAGGAGCAGCAATATCTCATTATCTTATCACGGAATGGTTTGGATTGGAAGGCACCCCAAAGGTCATCCAGTCCAACCCCCCTGCCATGGGCAGGGACATCTTCTGCTATCCCAGGTTGCTCCAAGCCCCAGTGTCCAACCTGGTCTTGGACACTTATAGGGATCCAGGGGCAGCCACAGCCTCTCTGGGCAACCTGTGCTGGAGCCCCACCACCCTGACAGGCAAGAATTCCTTCCTAATACCCAATCTAAACCTGCCCTCTTTCATAGTCAGTACTTGCTATATTTTGTGCTGTTTTCCCTTGGAATACGAAGGCACTCTGCTATTTCTGTTCTCCAGCAATAAATGGTACTTGCTGTTGCTCCTGGAAGGTACTGAACCTTGAAAAAGTCAATATTCAAAGAAACAAAAGACAAAAATCATGTTTTGATTGCCTGATATGGGCATGGATACTATTTAATAGGCAAAATAAGGGATTTAATTTCAGATGAGGCAAGCACCTGCTTCTCTCTTTGTGTACTGTGGGGAGTTTGGTGGCTTTGTTTTGGTTTTGTCCCTTCCCCTGCACAGAGGCCCTGAATGCCGACAAAAAACAGTTTAAAAACGGCATTAATGTCCTTCCTCGTAAGCTGTCAGATCCACAAATCCATTTTATTTGAAACGCACAGGGCTCCCTAATGAATCTCTTGGGGTGCCGCGGAGCCTGGGGCGCGCACAGGGATTTTACCCTGCATCCCAGAGGTAGCTGTAGGTGCAACTGATTTTGACCTCCAGGTTCTGGGAGCGGAGGGGATGGAAGAGCTATGTAAGGCAATGTCTTCGCAGCAGCCCTTATGTGGAGGGCAGCTCTCCTGCCTTGGAAGCGGCCCAGCCGGCGGTGCGGCTGTGGCTGGGGAAGGAACGCGCCGCAGCCGCCGCAGAGCTGCCCGCTCCGCGCTCCGTCTTCCTAACAGCTTCATTTCCTCTCTTTTCACGTGTCTAGCAACAAAATGCTTTCCATCATTTCGGGCTATTTTTGTCCGCTTATCACAGCTATTTCCTTGGGTAAATAGTTCTGGTGGCGCTGCTCGCGGGGTGCGCTGCTGGGAGCTGGAACGCGTGCTGGGGTTGCGGGAGGTGCGGGGGATGAGAGGGAGGGCTGCAGAAACCTTTTCTGTTCTCGCCTGCTTCCAATGAAATAGCTCCCATGTCAGCAGGGTCATGGCTTCAAGAAGGGAAAAGAGGGGGTGGGGAGAAAAGGAAAAGGGAGAAAACCTCCCAACCTCAGTAAAAATAATAAATCTCATTAATGTAAAATATATTGCAGGAGTCAAAAAGCAGAGGCACTATTTTTTCCAGTTTGGCTGGCTTTGCAATCACCTGTATGCTCATTCTTTATTTTCAGATATATTCCCCGTTAGTTGCTTTAGAGTGACAGTGCCTCTTATCTAACTACCTGGTGGAGAAGGTTGCAGGGCAAGCGTGGAAGCTGTGGCATGGGACCTGTCATTACTGTGTTTAGAGATTCAGATATTTTGTCAAAAAAAAAAAAAAAATCACTGAAAACAAGTGAGGACTGAAAAATCTCCAGTCTGCACAGAAGCATGGAAACCAGGGTTGCTGTTGTTCTAGCAAACATGTGATCCTGATATCACAGAATATTCCAGGTTGGAAAGGATCCTTCAAAGGTCATCAAGTCCAGCTCTTCAGTGGATGATCCATAGATCCATACTGGCATCAAGTTCATGACCTTGGTGTTACCAGCCCCGTGCACTGATGAACAAAGCCAATACATGCCTCTTTATGTGCTCTTTGTTATGGTCTATTGTATATGACTTAATATTTTCAATCATTTTGCAGGGTTTTGCACGCTGCTCCATCAGTTAGAAAGGTAATTGTTCCACTTAGTTCCTTTTTGGTTTTTTTTGGGTTTTTTTTTTTTTTTTTTTTTTTTTTTTTTTTTGAGATTCCCAGGGAGCTTTTGTTCTTTTTTTTAACTGAGGTTTACTGAATTTATAATAGCTAAAAATTTAATAAGGGATGTGGAGGAGGAAATTACACAACTGTCTCTGCACATTGCTAGAATGAGCACTTGTCTGAATCTTGAAAGCTTTTTCCAGAAAATGCCATCCTTCCCCCCAGATTTTATATAAACTCAATACATTAAGTAGCAGCAGAGCAGATACTGATTTAAAAGAATGTGTATCATATGTCAAACTACTTTGTAAAGGGAAGAAAAATATATAAGCACTTTTTAATCTCTTAAACACCCTCACTTTGTTACGGCTTAACATTGACACGCACAACGTTGACATGCATTAGCTGTAGGACTTCTTAGCATTAAATTGGAGTAAGGATGTTTTACTCTTTATCTCTGTTACTGGGTCATTTGTTTTACACATTGTATTGAAAACATTAAATGTAACATATAAAAAATACTCCTGACTTCCTTAAACACACAGGAGTTGACCCAAGGAAATGCTAACTGATAAGCTTCTTTATCAGAAGCAAATCTTTTGGGTGCTCTGTTGTCGAAAAGGATTGCCTTGAAGAGAATAAAGAAGTGTATGTATTACAAGTCCTAAAATTGTTGAGTTAAAAACACAACCTCTGTTGTGTTTTTAGCTAGTCTTGAGTTTGATTTGGTATTTAGGCTGACTGTGAAAAATGGATTTCCAAACTTGAAGGCATGAGTCCAAGGAAGATCATGGGAGCTGGGAATGGAGTTGGAGTTGGGAATCTGGCAGAAGTTAATTTGACTGTGGTTGTATTTGAAGGTCATTTGAAATAATTTGGCTGCAGATTAATTTGCTCTTGAGAAAAATTACAAATTAGATGTCTAAAATATTTTAACATTATTGTGAATCTTATTATTCAGCAAAATGTTCCATTGGTGGTGTAGTGATGATGCTGTGAGGACAATCACTCTAAAACCAAACTTAAATTGCAACTTCCATTACATTACCACCTTAATCTGTAACTGGATGTTAACTTTGGAAATATAGCATCATTAACCAAAGGAGCTGGTGTGATGTTACTGTAGTTCTTCTGTTCTCAGTGTTCAGCCTGATCTATTCGCACGAAGAATTCTGTTGCTGGTTTTCATTTCTTCTGCTAGATTCACGTCTTTGGGTTATGCCATACTCTTACTAACCTTTATCTTTGATCACAGCATTCTCGTATGCATTTTGTGCCTGTTTTTAAATTGAATCTCTAACAATGGGTTTCACTTACTTATTTTATCTTCTATTCTTCTAGATATAATAGTGTTCAGTATCTGAGTTGATTTAATGAAATAAAGATGGTTACCTGAAAGTAACTCTTCACTCGAAATGTCAAGGTATCATTTTCTGTCTTTGGGCTCAGTAGCATTTGGTGCCTTCTTTTTTTTTTTTTTTTTTTTTTTTTTTTTTTTTTTTTTTTTGTTACATGGCAATAATGTGTAAGAAAACCAGGCATTGACATTGTCCTTGGATATTTTTGATTGCAATAGGATTATGGCTTTGAAGGATTAATACTTGTAAAATTAACACTGTTCTAACTGGCATTTGCTATAATTTATGTGAGTGTCAGGAGAAAGTTCTCTCTTCCAAGCAGGACAGAGCGGTTTCAGACAAACTTGAACCTGCCCCTAAATGAGCTTCTGTCTGTACTAAGAATTTTGGATCTGCTCATTTCATTGAACACCAAATTGCACCTACATCCTACCCGAGGGAGAAACCAAGGCTGATTTTGTAGTGCTGTTATTTAAGCTGCAGCTGAATATCTGCCCCTTGTTCATTTTGACTAACCTTGGGATATGAGTGGGATTTCAGTTGTCAAGCAACTAAAAGCTTTGCTTGTGTTTTTATCTTTTTACGGATCGCCGGTGCTTTGTCATCTAGACTAGTGTGTGTTTCATACCACAAAGGATTCTCTGTATCTAATATTTGACCTGAATGTGTTACTAAGGGGAACTATTAAACGTACAAATCAACTTCCCACATGCATCCTACGATTCACAGTGGTTGTTCACCTTGTCGCATCATGAAACTTTAGCTGAGCTAAAGGGTGGTAAGGATCAAATTGATTAATGAAACCATGGGGAATCCGAATATTTCTTTTTATTTCAGCATTAATCTCACTCTAAAGGTCTGTGCCAGTACTTGTAACTTATGGAGGCTGACTTACCAGCTGTATCACCATTTTGCACTAGCATGTGTCTCTCATCTAGAGGATGAAAAACAAATTATACTTGTTTGGAAGAAAGCTGACCTAATTTCTGCCATGGGTTATCAATTAAAGGAGGCTTTTAAAAATCTGCTCTGTCAAGTGGGGAGGGTTTTCTCTTAAGGAAAGAGAAAACAAGATTTATCTTTCTCGTTGATAAGTAAATTGCCTTAATTCTTAATCTGAACAAATGATGGTGCAATCACCATTTCTCATGAAAAATGAGAGGTTGGAGATTTCCAGTCACTTCTCTAGTGATTTATACATTTATTCTCAGTGCTAGAGTACCTGTTTTGGACTCCCATCCTCAAAAGGTGAGGTGTCATTGCACCCCTGCTTGAGTGGTCCAAGAGCATTTGGATGCAGTATTCAGGATAGGGTTGCATTAGCCTCTTCTTTTCCACAGCCCTGGAAAGCAAACAAAAATCTGGGGTTCTTCCTGGTGTGAGAACTTACCACCTTGCTTGCAGGTGAGTGCCACAGCCAGCAGACACTGGAGTCAAATGAAATCCTGTCAACAAAAGAGGAGCCACTTTGGCTTGCCCTGAGATCCAGGGATTACAACACAAGCAGGCTTGTTCCAGTAACAGCTTGGGATGGGGCCAGCAGAGAGTTTGAGCTGTGGTAGTAATGGGGAGTCCAAAACCACCATTGCCACATTTTTTGTTTTCTGTATTTGCCTGTGAAAAAGCATGTTTTTAAATTTATGCTGTGTTAGTGTATTCAATTCAAAGTTATCACCAAGGAATGGTTTAACCAAAATTAGATTTGAATGGATAATGTATTTGCTGAAGAGATTGTTCAGCTTTGATAACTGGAATTTTCCAGTGATCATTAGGTAACTTGTTTGTGTCAGTAGGAAGGTCTGTGCAGTGACTGAATGATCCAGTTTGTCTTTCTGGCACTGAGTTTTATCAGTGTGTATCACAGCAGTGTAGTAAAAGAGCAGCTCTGTGGATGAGCTTTGCAACTTGTCTCTTGCTATTAAGAATGTGTTATGGATAGATAGAAAATCCTTTTGTAAAGGGTACATCAGGTGTTCTTGACTTTTTAGCACTGCAGGAAACACGACAGAGAAGAATATCAGTGTTTAGTAGAAAAATGTCTGCCAGTACCTAAAATGGTAGATTTACTATTTAACATTGCTAAGACCCAAAGTTTTGTAGTTCAAGGCCAAATTTCTGATTTGTAAGCAAAAGTTCTCTTTGCATCCCATTGCCTTTCTGCCAGAGAGTGATTTTGTATTAAGCTACAGCATGAATGCTGACAGGGTTCTTTGACTTTGTTTATTAGCAGTGAGTTGTGGAAAATCAAATTAGCAACAATTCTGCTTCACAGATACAGGATAATGTGTTAATTTTGAAGTAAGTAGGTATAGAATAGTAACTTGGGTTAAGTTGTTACGAATTATTTCAACCCGCCTTGTGACTTCCAAGCAAAATCCATGTAAAGGAAGCATTAAAGTTATGGGGTAGAGATTCCTAAGGTTTCTAACCAGACCAAAGTGAGCAATAGAGGACTAATGTACTGTAATACAAAATTACAACTTATGTTTTTAGCACTTTTAATTGACTTGATTTGGTAAGATATTTAGCAGTGTTTAATCCCAGGTACATTTTAACAAGAAAGATGTCAACTAGAGAGTCTTGACAAACAACTTGTTAAAAGTTCCTGGTTGCCGTCAGTGTATTTGTCTCCAAACTAGGTCTCCTAGTCTGTTTCCCATCATAGTATCCTGAGAGGACCTTGCTCTATCTTTTTTTTTAAAGCTCTGGTATGTGTTCTTCTCACAATATGTATAAGTATTTCCATTAGAGTTAATCAATCACCACCAAATAACAAATGCTTTTACCATTAATGGGAGCCCGGAGTGTGCAAGGAGGGCAGGACTGTGCATGTGAAGGCAGCACATGGAACAGGAGAAAGTGCTGTTGGGTATTTGCTGCTTGGTAATATCCCAGGCAGGTCTCATGTTGAATTGGTCTGGTTGCCTTTTGGGGTAGAGCCAGATTAGGGGGTCATAAAATGTATATTTGTTTTCCAGTTGAGTGTTTTGCTAGATAATGGAAGTGGGACGAGGGTACTACTTAGAATAAATATGGATGGGAAGAAGTGAAAAGAATAACTCATTTAAAAAACGTTCTATCTTGTTTCACTTATCAGTCATTTTTGATTATTGTATTGATACCATATCCACATTTTCAGCACATCCTACCTGGAGGTTTTCTGTAGCACTCCGTAGTTCAAACGGCACTTGCTGCATTTCATGTAGGTCAGGTCTGGTGTATTTGCATACCTCTAATTAAAGCGTGAAGAGATGTGTTATTAGCTGGTCATGCTACCTGATAGTTATGTGGATCTGTCATTGTTGAAAGGCTTGTGGCACACAGAGAGCAATGTCTGTCTGTAAGTGATGCTCCACGCTGAAGGAACCTTATCTGTCAGATTTTTAACTTGCTCTGTCTTTCAACTTCTGAGGCTGTCTCAGCTTAGCTGGAGAGCTTCAGATGAGCGGCAGCGACAGTTGTCCTTTTTTTGTGTTACTCTGGGATGTGGGTTGTGAGTAAATGACAGGGGCACTGACATAGCCACCACCTCTGCAGCAGCTGAATCACAAGGTGCTTGCCCATTGTATGTGGCTGGTTGCTCTAGTCTGCTTCCTTGTTGATGGGGTAAAGGGCTGATGGGTTGAGCCAAATAATGGATATATGTGTTATTCTACTCTTAAAAAGTAAAAAGAAAAAAAGTGTGAGTCAACCATAGATGCATCATGTGTCCACTGTGCCAAGCATGACACATGGGGACCAGGAGATGGGACGGGCTTGCTGAGAGCTGAGCAGGACGATGGGTGCATGTCGGAGTCACAGAATCACAGAACAAGGGGGAAAAGGACCCACAGGAACCACTGAGTCCAGCTCCTGGCCCTGCAAAGGATATTCCCAAGAGTAACACCATGTGCCAGAGAATGTTTTCCAAACACTTCTTGAGCTGTGCCAGGCTTGGCGCTCTGACCACTTCTCTGGGGAGTCTGTTCCAGTGCCCAACCACCCTCTGGGTGAAGAACATTTTCCTGATATCCAACCTAAACCTGACACAACTTCAGGCCATTCCCTTAGGTCCTGTCACCTGTGACAGAGCAGAGATGAATGCCTGTCCCTCCTCTTCCCCTCACAGGGAAGCTGTAGACTGTGATGAGGTTTCCCTTCAGTCTCCTCTTCTCCAGGCTGAACAGACCCAGTGCCCTCAGCTGCTGCTCATACAGCTGCCCCTGTTGCCCCTTGACCATCCTGGTGGCCTCCTCTGGGCATCACAGCCCTGGGCCATGACAGAGAGCTGTGGTAAAGGATCAGCCCCATGCAGAGGGGCTTGTGCAAATGCTGTGATGTCTTGCATACAGTGGGTTATTTTTCCAGACACGTAATTATCTGCTATTTTCTTGCAGCTGAGAGACTCCCTTAGATATGGTTTGAATTAGCAGGCATTCCAGTGTTTCTTTGACAGCAGTGAGGTGCAGGCTTGGAAGTAGCTAATTACATGTCCTTGGGATTAGAGGATTTGTATATGCAATTAAATTGCCTTTTAGCTCCCTCAGAGTTCAGCCTGTTTTCTTTGGTTTTCATTCGTAAATGGACATCCCTGACAAAGCTTGTGTGCAGTTTTCTTAACCTAATTTATAGTTGGTTGCTCAGCATCATTGGGGAACTAAAGAAGAATTAATTGGTGTTCAGGCAGTGAATTTTTTTTTTTTTGCAATTGTTAGTGCAGCATTCAAACAAGTCCGTGTCGTTTTATTTATAACCAAGTGTTTTGTTTTATTAAGTATTCTTTCAAAGAGGTAACAGACCTAGTGATAAAGAGTATGGCTATTTTTAAAATTATTTGAAGCTAACTGTTATAGGCAACAACCAGATCAGGCCACATCAATTTTTTGAGAATTTTCTATTAAAATAGAAAAAGGAAATAGATTTTATTTTGCGAATCGAAATACAATCTCTGTCAACCACAAAGGTACAGCATCGAGCCCTCGGACACTGGGTGAACACAGGTCTGACCCCCTCTCGCATCAGACCTGTGGAGTTCACGAGTCCATCTGGTGCGCCGCGGTTATATACTGTTTTTCTTGCCCGGAGCTAGGTTTCTTTTGTTTCTTTCTCTGAATATTCATGCGGTCCTCATCCCCTGTCCGGTGTTAGAAGACTTCTATCTTCGAATAGACAGAACACTGTCCTGGGAAGGATTCGAATATTCATGTAGTCCACTGTCCCCCGTTAGGTGTTGGAGGAATTTACAGGAACCCAGCATCCACATTCTAGTTGGGAGCTGTCCTTGGTCGTTATTGGCTGATGATGGCTTGGGCGCTCAGAGGCTCCTCAGAATTTCCGTAGCAGCTATTCCCTTCACTTGCCAATTTGGACTCTTATTCAGTGAACACCTGTGTGTGCTACAATCTAGTGAGGTAACCAATTTCCCAACCCTTGTGTAAGATTTCTAAAAACCTGGGTGCTTTCTGTAACATATTCTAAAGAGTGATTCGATATATATTTCCCTAAGTATGAATATATTGATCATATTTATATGAGCACGAATTTAATACATTTATTACATAACTTTTTATTGAAGAAAATGTGATGTTGAACAAATTTTGTGTTTATTGAGAACTTTTTTCTGGAGTTGTATTTATATAATACTTTGTCTTGGGGAAGAAAACTATGCGATTAGACCAGATATTTTTACTATATGACTTCCAATTTTAAAAAGTTACAGCAAGTGTAGTGGGTTTTCTTTAAAAAAACAGCAATTTTCTATTTAAATGAGGAGAAATTTATTATTTTTTTTCTCTTCACTGTGAAATTTTAATAATTAAGTCAAGTGACCTGAGGAATAAGAGTGTTTTCTTGGTTAAATTATTTAACTCCAGTCTCAAGTAAGGGAAAGATTTCCTGTGGAGCTCTTTTGTACTTGTGTTAAGCTAAAACTTCCTCTGGATTTTAAGTCCTTTCCCATTAAGCAAACACTTGTGCTTGTTTCACTTGCATAGTTTTAGCATGAACCTTCCTTAATCTATGCATGGATGACTGAATAGAAATATCACACGTGATAAATACCTGTTAAAGACTGTGAGGAAGTCCTGCACAATCCGATTTAGCAAATTCTTAGACTCGGCTTTTCCATGCTTCCAGGTGGAGTAAGGGAAGAAGGGATAAAGACATCTTTTTTCCCAGTTTTATTTCTTTGTCTTGCCTAATGGGCCACATAGATTTCTAAATCAATTTTTCAGATGTTAAATTAAAACAAAATTACACATTCAGAGTATTCTTCATTGTTATAAGTGGTAGCAAGCATCACGAGTCATTTATTGTTTGCAAAGGCACTGAGACATTTATTAATGCCAGATTTTACTAATGATTTCAGAAAGGATGAGTTAATAGGCCTGAGTTATGGCCCATAGATACTATCAACTCATTTAGTATTTTGTAATGTTGAATTAAGTGTACTTGTGCAGTATTAAATGCGCTGATCTGGCTCTGATACAGTATTCACAATCAAGTTTAATTTGGGAAGTTATGGGGAGGCTTAATCCTATTCACACATTTGTGATTGCTGCTTTTGCTGTGGGACATGATGCAGTCATAACTGGAAGAATGTTCATTAAACATATTTTAATAATGTATAATGAGCACCATAAATACAGTGACCTTAGAGATAATTCACTCACATGTCTTGATTCATTACTGCATTTTCCACTTGTTTATTCTTCAGACATGAAAATGCATGAATTTCTGAGCTTTTCAAGACCTCACAAAATGTGTTTTATGATAACCCATAAGGGATTTTATAAAGAATCTTCCACTCTCTCTGCTTTAAAAGAGAAGAAATGACAGAAAGAGGGAATTAAGCTTCAATTAGCATGGCTGTGACTATCCATCACTATTTCTTTATGAATTTAAATGTAAATATGTAAACATTCCTTAGAGACAAGTAAACTCATGGGTCATAGAGTCACTGAGATCAGAAAGTCCACCCATGAACCCAGCAGTAATAGGTCCACCACTAAAACCATGTCCATCCCCCAGCAGTCCTTGTTGTATCAGCAGTCCATGTTGTATGAAATATTCCTGTGCAACTAGGTAGGTACGTATATTCTTGTGTATATTTGGGGGGGGGGGGGAAGCCCAATTAAAAAAAAAAATTAAAAATCAAGAGTATCTGTAATACTTAAAGTTGTAAAATTACACTTGTGGTATGATCCTTTCAATTTAAGTAATCTTCAAAAAATGTGCAAAGCTGATTCAATTTCCTTTGGCTTACTTCATACACAATGTACAAAATGTAAGGTCTTTTGGAAACTTTGAGGTGAAGCTAATTTTGCTCTCCGAAAATAATTTTGTTATAATATTTAATTATTTTTTGTTCACTGGTGAAGGTTAGCAGTAGTGTATAAGAGTTGAAGAACAAAGTCTGTTAAGAGCGTGTTTTAAGTGCATGGTAGATTCAGAGTAAATATTCAGTTGTGATAGGAGTGTTTCTATCCATGAGCAATACTTAGTTTCTTCCTTTTAAAAATCAAATTATGATGAAATAAACCTGAGGCAAATACAGTTAAATTTGCTATTGTAAGGGCTGGAGCTATAAAATGAAGCTTTCATTTTCATTCCTTTTTTTTTGTTATACTTGCATGTACCCAAAGTAGTAAAACGTTTCAATCAGATGACCAAAAAGCCTTTTAATTTTCTTCTCTGCACCAACAATTTGAATAATTTCCAAACAGTTGACTGATAGTACATCTCATTTTATTAAGTCTCCATTCTGACTTTTCCTGATGGAGCAATTACCCTCCCAATGCTGTGATTCAGCAGCCTAGTTCTTCTAATGCACACACATTCCTTTGACTCGGTTTATCTGGAATGGAAGGGCAGCTCTGTTGGTGAAGATTTTATGTCTGTCCCTGTGTCTTGTACTTCAGCTCACAGAGTCCCTTGAAATAATCCCTGGAAACTATGCTTCTCTCTTTACATCATGTGCTTTGATGAGCAACCAAGAGATGTTCGACCTATTTTTGTCTGAAATGTACTCATAAAACTCACCTAGAAGAACAGTATCAAGCAGCCTTCCAGTACCTACAGGAGCTGCAAGAGAGCTGGAGAGGGTCTTGGGACAAGGGCATGAAGTGACAGGACAAGAGGGAATGGCTTCAAAGTGACAGAGGGCAGGGTTAGATTCGAGATTTGGAAGAAATTCCTCTCTATGAGGATGGTGGGGTCCTGGCACGGGACCAGTTTGGATGGGGCTCTGGGCAACCTGGGATAGTGGAAGGTGTCCCTGACCATGGCAGGGGGGTTGGAAGGGGATGATCTTTGGGGGTGCCTTTCAATCCAAACCATTCTGTGATTCTAAATTGTTCAGGACACCTTCAATGTGTTCACTGCTTCACTGAGAGGAGCTGTGGTGCTTTAAATGTGTGTAGCTTCTGTATATCTCTTGGAGTTGAACCTATGCTACCAAGGAAGCAATCACAGGAACAAGAATTAAGATCATGTGGTTGTTGCTTATCTGGGGAGGTGTGTGTGTGTGTGTTTGTCTGTTTTAATAGAGTATATGGCTAAAATGTTAAGACGCAGCATTCTCATATACCATGTATGTGAAGAACCCAGGATGACAAAAAAGACATATGGAGGCACAGGACCTACAGATGAGTTCGATACTCCAGTGCTGTTTCATAAGTCTCTTGTATTGTTTTAGGTAGAAATACAGTTAAAAATAAGTTACTGCATCTTATGAACTTTCATTCCCTTCTATATTTTCTTCCTCAAAAAACGTGAAAACCCAGTCAATCACTGAAACACGGAGGTTTCTTGGTTGTAGCTCCCCCAGTATAGCAGCCTTGCCCTTCTTGCATTGTTCCCTCCTGCACTGGAAAAAGGAAAAAAATCATGACACTGAGCCCTTGGAGGCTTCTTTTGGCCTCATGGAGAAGAGGAGTAATTACCAGGTTTATGATAAGCTGTTCCAGTGTTCATAACTTGCACTGCAAGAAATGCAGATGAAATTTTGACTCACAGGATCAAATCTTAACACGCAAAGGGGTTTGGATTGGTCTTTAACCTGAATGCAGTTGTCTGGCCCCTTGGGTCTGGGCCAAGGTTGGTCACTAAGACAGTGACTCCACTTTTAGGGGAATAGCAACCTTTTTCTCATCAGCAGTGACTTCAGATATTCCAGTAATAGCATTTTGTTAGAGGTTGTTTGGCTTTTGTCATGCCATTTTATCTATGAGAAAGTCTAATTTTCAGTAAATAATCATTAAAATGATGTTCCTTCTGTCTTTTCTTAAACTGCTGATTCATACCCATATTTGATAAGAGTCTGGGTATAAATCATACAAAAAATGGCCAACAAACTGCCGGGAGCTGTGACTGACTGAGAAGCACTATCCTGGCCTAGAGTTTCCTCACGCAAGAAGAGAATTTTCCATCCCAGTCAAAGGGGAAGAGAAATACAAGTGAGTTGATAAGTTGTATCCTTTGTAGAGTGTTATAGGTAAAAATTGATCCAGCAATTTTTAATAAAAATAAAAAGTAAATTTATTCGCGACCGATATACAGTCCCTACAGCCAACAATCAAGGACAGCACCGACGCCAGGATCAAAGCTGGGTGAACTCAGATCCGGCCTCTATCGCACCAAATCCCCTCTGTTCACAAATGCTGCTTGGCAGAGTCCGGTTTTATACCCTTTTTCTTGCCTGTAGTGGATTCCCTTTGTCTTTCCTTAGAGTTCTTCATATTCATGTTGTGTCTATTTCCTGTCCTGCGCTGGACAAAGCCTTGTCCGGGAACCGATGCGTATCGGCTCCTCGGTTCCCGGAATCCCGCGTTCAGATGTGTGTCCTTGATGGTCCTGTCTGTCTGAGATGAACATCTCCATGGGCCATCATCGCTGGGGTTCTCTCGTTCATACCCATGAGAACGCCCATCTCCTGTGCGGGCTAGGCTCACTTTGTATGTTAATGACACCCCTCCTCCTTGGCTGCCAGCTGCGGTTTTCATCACCCGTGAAGCAAATCCCCTTCTTCCTCGCTGGTGTGGTTTTAAAGTTTTATATTTTATTCTTATATCCATATTCTATCAGCACGAATTACCATTGTATCCATAACGTAGAGGAAGACTGGAAAGCAAATACCATTTACAAAAAATCAGTTCTTCCACAGTACTGGGCCACATCCTATCTTTTCTAGGATTTTGTACCTTGTGAAGGAAAATGCTGACTTTTTCTGTTTTCCAAAGTCCGTTTTCTTGGATGAACTTGGTTATGTGTTCTCTTACAATATCAGGTTTTAGTACCTCAGAACAAAGCCTTATGGTATCTTTGTACTGCTGGTAATAGTGTTTACCAGCTGCAAGTGATTTAGAAGTCTGGAGTAGATACAAATTGTTTTGAATTTGAACTCTTTTCATCAGAAATTTTTACTCCTCAAACCTATTCCTATGCTAATATATAATCTATCAACACACAAATAATATGATCTTTTCTGTATGCCATAATTATTTAAGTTTCTATCTGTGTTTTATGGTTGATGGAAAACTGGCAGAGTTGGATCTGGCATAGTAAGACTGGTTCAAAGATTATCAGTGTGCGTGTTTGACATTCTTGGCCTCTTAAGTGTTGTATTTTACACTTAATGCTTCAAGATTAGCATGATAGATTAGCTTGCTTAGATGAATGTTTTTGTAATTTATGCTCTTATTAACTGTTCTGTTGATCCTAGAAAATGTGTCTTTTTTTTCCTTGATGGGTGTCACATCACAGGAATACAGCTTGTGAATGGAGTGCTGCTTTATGCTGTGGTGATGTTGTGTTAGAATCTATTTCAGATGAAAAATACTGAGATATATAGATATAAAAAGCGTAAGGAGATGCAGAATGTCCTGTTGCTGTCTTGGGATGTAAATTCACAGCCCTTGTCACCTGCCTTGCAAGCTGTGTTACTCTGGTGTTATCCATAAACTTGACTAAATTTCCTGAAGATGAAACGAAGGAGTCTGGCAAGACCAAGAGGTGTCAGAGTTCAAGAGCGACCAAGAGCTCACGCATCCTTCTGCTAAACCCCAGGATGGGTGGAAATTGAGACAGGAACAAGCCAGGCTGTACAAGAGAGTACAAAGCTTCTATTTGACTCAATTTAAAGGCTGCCTGTGATCCCACACATCTGTGCTTTTATACATATGTGCATATAGTATCTGGGACTTGGGATGCTATTTAGGATACTACAGGCAGGAACAAATTCTGAAGTATTTATACATTATGCAACATCTGTGTTTCTTTTTCAATCCAGATTCTGGACTATAGTGTCCCTTGAAAAGCAGCTGGAGATGTGAAAGAATTTTGGATGATATTTCCTTCAGATTTTTCTCCCGGATACTCTGGATTCCCCAGTTTATTCTTGTGCCAATAGTTTCTCTCATTGCAGTCAAGTTACATAACCATAGCATGGAGACATACATATAATAACTGCATGTATGCTTTTGTATAGTTTGGAAACCTAAAGGCTGTGCTGAAACATGGTGATTTAATATGGTCACTAAAATTTCAGTTCTCCTCCACTGAAAAAGGTCAACAAATCTTCTTTATAACCATCTGTATAAATAACTTAGTTCTGTATTGATTTTCCAGAGATGACCTTTGGCTTGGTTTGCACCTGCTCTGAGCTGGTTAAGCGTGAGGCAGATGCAATTGAGAACACATATATATCTGTATTACTATATTATTGTACCTGAGATTGTAAGCCAAGGCTTTCAGCTTTGAACTTCAGCTGGCTCAGGCAGATGTGGCTCTGAGCATCAGCTGAATACGGAACACAAACAGTGATAGCATAAATCCCACCCTGTGGGGCCTCGGATCATTCTGTTCTCTTTCGAGTGCCAAACACATCAAGTTTTTATGTTCTTCAAATAATATTTTTTCCCCAGGCCTGATTTCAACCTTCATCTCAAAGAGAATATTGGTCAATACAATTTAAATAGCAATTCTGAGGGTGGAATAACATTGGCTGCTGTGGGGATCTTTCGAAATGGACTTAGTGAGTGATTGAGTAATTACTGTTCTGCACTGATAATTACTGAGCTATTAGTACGCTTAAAAAAAGACAACTCCATAGATTCAGCCTTCTTCATGTGAAAACCTCTAGCATGTAGCTCATGGTTACAAGATCATGGTAGGAGTCTGTGGCTCCCCTTGTTGTGTGCATTAAGTACCTTGTCATTACATGTCTAAAAATTGTCACTTGCACCTGGAGAGGCTGCACTGGAAACTCATTAATACCCAGACTAATTTTAATTATTCTCTCTTGTGTAGAAATAGATCTTAATTTAGATTAATAACAGACCTCTCTGGGGCATTTTCAAAATAACCCAGGCAAATGGTTTCTGTAAATTGATATATGTGTATATTGGTTTAGCTTTGATTTTTCTTTTTGGCCTTTTTTTGTTGTGGTTTTTTTTTTTGGTTTGTTTTTTTTTTTTTTGGTAACTAAAAACAGATTCTGATGCCAATATCTTCTTTATCTGAGCAACTAAAGATCATTGTTACAAGGTTAAATTCTTAAAAGGAGCAGATAAATCCTCCACAAGCACTGTGTCGGTAGATGTTTGTAAGCTGCTTTTTCAAATGTCACCGTGAGATGTTTTGTGGAAATGTGTAGTGTTGTTTTCTTTGCTCTCTCCATTCTCTTTGCCCTACTCCTTTCCATTCTCCTAAACAGTAATTAATGCCTAGGATCAGCATGGTTGCTGCTGCCATGAGAATATGCTGCAGGAGGAACAAAAGAATGACGTGCGCTTTGAAAAGGAGCCAGATAGCGAAAAACTATTATTGTCTGCTTAATTACAGGCTTTTTCAGAGCAGCATGTTTAGTTTTGCATCACCTCAAAAACTAATAATTTCATGGCTTTTTAAAACCAAGACAGCAGAAAGAAGTTTGATGCCCAGTATAAAAAGAACAATGATCAGGATTTTGTTTTTAGTGTAGTATGTGGAAAAGTTTAGACTGAAGAACAGCTTTAAATAAATCATTGAACAAAAAGAAACAAATATCAGCTAAAAATACAGAAAATGTGATTCACCATTTCCTCTCAGCTGGAGTTGTTTGTTGCAGACCAGGTCCCTGCTGCAGGTGCAGCTGGTACCTTGGGTTTTTGGGGGGGACAGCAGTGTTCTCCTATGTCTGTGGTCCTTGGTCCTCACCACTGTACTGAGCAAAGGTTTTTGTCCTCCTCTGAGATCTGTGCCCCCCCATCCCTGTGGTGCTCAGGTTTAGGCAGGGTTTGCACCGTTGCCATTGCTACCCAAGCAGGGCTGTCAGAGGGGGCTGCCAGGGCATCCGAGCTGATAGAAGTTCCAGCAGCTTTCCCACCTTCCCTGCTCTTCAGGGGATGCTCAGCTGCCCTGTGACTTGTGCAGAGAGCCTGTCTGGAGTGCGACCAGCCACCACTCAAGAAGACCTGGCTCAGGCTTTCTGCTCCTTTCCTGGTCATGTCCGTGTTGGGAGCAGCTTCCATCCCTCCCCCACTGCCACTGCCTCTCAGCTCATGCTGCGTTGTCTCCCCAGACGTAACTTTTCCTTCAGACTTGGAGGTGGAGCAGGAGAAGACTTCTCAGTTGTCTATCAGACACTCTTCCTAAGTGCTTGGTCTTCATCCGACCCAAGAGACAGCCAGTACCTGGATTAAACTTGGTAGGAGAATTGCTTTCCAGATCAGAAATGCAAAAGAGGTCAAAAAAGTGCAATTTTTCAAGCATAATAGTTCCAAGGTAGAGCTGTCCTGCTCTGCCAGACTGGGTATTTTAACTGATGGTTGTTGAACTTGTCTAACGTGATCCTTTTGAGGTGGGCTCTCGGACATTCATGCAAGCCCCCTGGGTCTGAGTCCCCCATCAAAGCCATGAGCTGGCCATTTCATACTGTGAACACACAAACCCTGACAGGTTTGCATTTGATTTATCGTGGATTAGACAGAAGTGATCAACCTAAACATGTCTTTAGAAATATCCTGGGGTTTATTTTTAAAACTAGTTGTTGATCTGGAACATTCTTGTCCTTTTAACAAGAAATGTTCAGCCTTATCCTTATATGAAAATGGGTTTTAACAAGTTTTCTGTTTGTTAATATGTGTATCCTAAGGTAACTTTTATCTTCTATTTAAAAAAACCTAAAAAGTTATCTGAGAGTTGATACGGTCTTTGGATATCTGTTTTAATTGAGGATTTTCTCCTATTTAATGTTAGTGTATGAAGAGCAGTTTGAAAGGTTGGATGAGTATGGAGGCAGTTCAGTTTGAATGTAATCAGTTCTCTCAAGGCTTTTTGGGGAAGGTTTCTGTTAAGAAGATTTCCAGGAAAAGAACAGTATATTGACTTAAAATTTCTGGTATTTTATGATAGAGGATGAGAGGGGGAGAAAACTAACCAAGTATCTTAGTGTTGCTCCTTAAACATCTTGATAAAAAGAATAAAATTTGTCCTGTGTCTCTGATGCATTTTTTCAATCTAAACATTGTTTCTAATAGCTCTGTACCTTGTTATTTACTTTTATTAGCATCATGCATGTTTTCATGAACCCTTGTAGTGAATGTGCAAAATCTCTCATTTACCTTGAGTGTACTTTAGGTGAACATCATTACAATAGTAAGGCACTTTCTCACTAGTTCTAAAGTAGCAGGTTGATTTACATGCTTAGTTTTACAATATTGAGAGGAAAAAGTAGTTAAATACCACTATTTCGTATGTAAGAAGGGAATACTTCCTGTGCTTCACTGCTGATATGTGAAAGTCCCTAAATTGCTTTTGGCAAGTAGATAACCTAGAAATTGCTTTAGTGACAGAAGTGTTTTGAAAATAAACCTTGAAAGTGAGAATATGAAACCTGTAATTATCTAATGGAAGACTGAAATGGTTTTTAAAAGCAAGCTGAAAGGTAAACACTGGAGTTGCTGCAGTTATCGGACCTCTCCACATGCTGTGCTGTTTCTGTGTATGGTGGATACACAGGACATGATTTTCCAGACGCCCATTAGTCACAGAATGTTCGGGTGAGGCACTGGGATCACAAAAACATGGAAAATATGTTTGCTCTGCATGTAGTAGTATTTGTGGAGGCAGACAATTTCTTGAAGGATTCAGTAATTTCTTCCTGAATTTTTAATCTTTTTTTTTCTTCTATATTTTTCAGGTTACTGAGCTCTCCACTGTCTTTCTGCCAGGGACAGGGGTGTGTATTTCATGTGAGAGCTGATGCCTTGTTGTACACAAGTGTTTTACTCAGGCTAAAAACCCACTGAATTCTTGGCCTTGGACTGGTGGTACACTTGTGTCAGACGTGTGTTCCTCTTAAGGATTTGCCGATGGTAGAGTTTGATTAGGTCACAGAAGATCCAAGGTCTGCCAAACTTAAATGCTTCTTTGTTTTTATGACTGTGGCTCACTGGTATCTAATAGTGTCACTGCAAGAGATGAGTATTTGCCTCTTTATTAGTGAGAAACATTTGTTACTCTGCACAAATAACTTGTCACCTCTGAGAACTAGAATCCTTGGAAAACTATGGCAAGAAAAGCAACCGGAAGTGGGAAAAGTTTGGCGGATACTGTTCTTGTTCACGTCTACTGGAATTCGGGGTTTTTTTTAAGTCACTAATGTCACTCTTGATTGTGATTGAGACTAGATGATTACTTCACCTCCCAGTTACTGCTATCTCAAAAAGCCTTCATCAATGTGAGGAAGCAAAATACCTGTCTTTGCTGCTCAGCATGAGGTTTGCTCACTGCTGTGGCAGCTCAGCCCATGTGCCCATTTCTGAGGGCAGCTGGATATATCATGACAACCTTAGGTCCCAGTGTTTGTACAGCTGCAGGGGACTGGCTCTTGCATTCATGCCTGCAAAGGAAATATTAGTGTCAGAAAGCTGAGTAAATAATTTTTCAGACTGATACATGCCTTTAAAAGTGACTGTATAATGAATTGTGTTCCTGAGGAGAATTGTAAGAATTTTTGGCCTGTGAAAACATTAATTTCTTTACTTCCAAAGGCAACTGCTTCAGCTGGAGGTAGGTAGCTATCAGTGGTTGCAGTGATGTAGTATTGCAACACCCAGAATAAATGTGCATGAGACACAGAGAACATAAAGAACCTTGTTAATCTGTTTTGTAGTCCCATCCAGGATAAGGCTGGCATTGGTTCCTGCCACTGCTCTGATGCCAGAAGAATCCTTTCCTCCAGTTACAGTTAACAGTCCTGAGACATGGCTTTCGTGCTTCCTCTGATATGAAGGGTCCCTTTCGGTATTGAAGTAACTTTTCCAGCTTAAAAAGCAGTTGGGAAGATTGGCTGTTCTTCCTGAAGGTATCCTACCAAGGAAGCTGCACGGGACACTGATGGTGATGACTGAAAGAACAACATTGGATTTTAAAGTAACTCAAAGGATTCCAATGGGTTATTTTTTTAACTAAAATATGAATTTTCTGTTCTTTTTGGCTAAAATGAAAGTAGGAAACCAAACAAATACATCTCAAAAGATACTTTATCTTGCAATTATTATGGCCTTAAATAATAGTTGCTCTTAACTGGCATAAGCTGGTGTTGCCAAGAGAAACAGTCCCACCTTCCCTGGCAGCCTGTTCACATTCCTGTTGCCTCCTCCACTTACCAGAATGAGGGTATCTGCAGCTGAGCATTGACACGGGATGAGGAACTGACACAAGGTAACAGTAATCCAAGAGAAATTGCTGGATTTTTGTGTTTTGGTCTTTCCTCAGCTGAGTTAGCCACTCTCATTTGCCACCTGGCTCTCTGTGTGCTGGTGTGATGTGGGAATGACACAGGACAGGAGCAGGGGGCTGAGGAAAGAGGATCTGTTCTGTGGGTGATGCTTGTGCCGGCCCAGGTGATGGGAGAATAAAGAATTAAAGGTGTAGTTGCTGGTTTAACATGGGACCCTTGAAGTCTCCTGTTCTGCAGGACGGTGAAGGGTGGTAGCGACCTACGTGCAAACTGCTGTGGTGCAAGTGTTACTGTTTTTCCAGAGTTGAGCCATCAGGTCTCTGATTTTATAATGCTTCGCAAATGCACATTGCCACTGGGTGAAATAGGCTTCAACGTCCCATTTCTGTGTTGGTGGTGTACATCCTCTCATACTGCAGACACAGTGAAGCAACTTTGTTTTATAGAAGTCCTTTTTCCGATGGTTTTCCGATGGTTTTATTTTGGTGTATAAATCTCTGTAAAATTACTGTGTTAATGCTTCTCCAGTGGAATTTGTATGCTAGTTTTAACTGCAAGTGTGTACAGAGGTCATCTATGGATCTGGAATTAGTCAAGCAAAAATTAATGCTATCTCTGTAGCTGTTTTCTCCTCCCTTAAAAAGAAAACAAAGTTAATTGCACATGAGTGGGTGTAGAAAAGCAAAGGAAAATTTTCTGATAGGCCTCTGTATGTGTGTTGGATAATGTTTGCTTCCTTGTGCAACTCTACTCATTTGTCCAATATTTTTTTTAAATGAAATGAACTTGTACAGGCACATAGTTATTTATAATAAACAATTTAGAAGCTTTAAAGACTCTTTTCTACCTTGTTCATTTGAATTAAGGATCCTTTTCATAATAATTGCCTGGTCTCCAGTGCACTGTGTCACAGTTTGCTTGTGTAGCTGAGGACAAAAATGTTTTTTAACACATTTGGGATGAATGGAAGATGAAGCTTTACTGTCCTTATGACAGGAACTGGAGTTTTCTGTTATTTGCAGGAATAAGCTACTGCCAGTAATTTCTTAAAGCCTTTTTTAACTTCACTGCCCAGGTGAGAATCAGGGGCTGCTACAACTTCCACCCAGCAGAACCAGAGCACTTTGCAGTGCTCCACACAGTGTGGAAAGTTGGAAAGTTTGGAAGCTTGGAAACTGTGGTTTCTAATGTTTTTGGGAAAAGACAATGCCGGGTGGGGCGGGGGGGGGGGGGGGGCGGGGGGGGCTAAAGAGATGCTGATGGCCTCTTCACAACCATAATCCTCCCTGAAATGGAGGTAACCTCCAGTGCTTCCTCCTGCATCTGCACAGCTACTTACACGGTAGATTTTCGAAAACTCTTATGAGGACAAAAATCAAAACATGGAATAAGCCTTACTCAAATTTTAGACTTTTTGAGTTTTATAGTCTTTTAATTAAAAATTGCCTTCTAAAATTTTATCTTAATTGTGCTCGAAGAACATCTTTCACAGCAGATGTTCAATAAAATGTAAGTTGGGCTTTTTCAGCATCTCTATTTCTAGTTGTGATGTCTTTGTTGTGAAAAGTTGTCATCGGTCTGACTACATCATTTTTCAAGCCACCTGCTGTTCCTTTCCTCTTCTCTCCTCTTCCCCACTCGTTTCCTTTTGAGGTTGATACTGAAAAGCATTAACCTGAGGGCAGCCTCTTTCTACCAAACTTGCTTTTCACACTGTGCTCTCCTGCTAATGCTTATTTTATTAGCCCCCTTCTTACCCTGGCAGCAGAGGCAGTGACATAGCAGCCAGGGCACTCTTCCAAACCCTAAAATTTTACAAGCAGTACACAGTGGAAACATTTACAAATCTGTTCCAAGATATATATACACTGGGTGTATATATGCAGATGTAAATACTCAGATGTGTTTGTTGAGTTTTCAATTCTCTAACCAGTTAAAGTTTGATATGTAGGTGTCCATGGAGAACCTTTTTCTTTCTGTGGTCAAGATAACAGAAGGTTTTCTAGGGAGAAAGAGAGCTATTTTCTTATCTTGATGTTCCCTGAGGCTTATCTGGAATCCTGGGGCTTCCAGGTACTGGGTGTTGATAAGGAGAGAGCTGGCAGATCCACCAGGTCTGCACTGCTGATTCCTTGATGCTTAGTCATCTGTATCAAGGGATGGGCCGCTGCAGGTTTGAGGGTCTTATGTGGGTGTTGAGCTTTTTTTGTCTCTGAACGAGACTGTTTTCTGGTTTTTGGTAAATCATAACTTTTTTAAAGGGGTTGAGATTATCTGAAGACCATCACTTGCTAGGTGGAAAGCTGTAGCAGCTCTTATATTCTTCAGAACAGGAGGCAGAACGGTGACAGTCATTAGGATAAGTGAGGCTTTGACCTCCCCAAGTGGAAAACTACATTATGTTTCTCTCTACAAGTTGAAGAAATCTGGATAGTATAAAACTGAGTTTTACTGCTTGTAATATTTGATCTATTTTTTTTTGTAAATTATGACTTGTTGACTTGTAAGCAAAATCCACTCAAGGTGCTTAATATCTGGTCAGATTTTCTTGGAAAATGTCATCTTTCAGTGTGTAAGTTCCACGTCTGACAAAACACAGTGATCAAAACTTGTGTCTGAAGAAAACCCAGGCACTGAGAAACTTCAACATTGATGGTTTGCCTCTAGATTTGAATTAAATGGATTTTTATAAAAACAAACCTCTCTATCAAATACTGCAACCAAAAAGTTCACAGTTTTGTAAATTTCTGGTTGTGATTTTTAGGTTTATTCCCATTCATAAGACTTGGTGTGAGAAAAAGTTCACCGCAAGTGTCTGGTAAATCCCTTCGATTTCAATAATATGCTGAAGAATGTCTTGTCAAATGACAGTGAATCCTCAAATGTAATGGTTTAATGATATTTTTCTTAATTATTAACATTATTTTTTCTTTTCTACTGTATCTGAAATGTGATATCTGCAGTTACTGTAATAAATAAATGGGGCAGGAGATCTTTTAACTTAACAGCAACCGATTCAACTTGTTTTAACTCTGCAACCTTAAAAAAAATAGATAACTTTTTATTCATAACAGTTACAAGAGCAAGGGCACCTTGCAGAAGTTAGCAGATATGCCAAGTTTCTATTCCAGCTCTTGACTGTATGAAATTATTAAGAGCAATTGCCTGAAAAAAAAATTTGTTATCAGTGGAGCTAAAAAGCATGAAAAGGTCCAAACTTGACCTTTGGGATGGAAATATTACCCCTGCTTGGTGAAGCACATCTGCACCTTTTGCTTCCTCTTAACTGAATTGGTATTTGAGGATTTACTTAAAAGTGAGCTTATGTTCAAGTGTATTCCTGAATCGTGGTCTCCTCTCTTCCTCAGAAAGAGGACAGTGCTCCCTTCTTCCCTATGGACCTTTCTGACCATCACAGGAATGCCACACCTGACTCTGCAGGGGCAGTGTTTGCCATTCCTGTCTGGCACACAGGTAAATCCTGACAGTATTTCTTGAAGTGTCAGTTTTCGAGAAGAGTGGATGAAGTGAGGACCAGAGGCTGTGGTGGTGCCTTGTGAAGGCTGACCTAGAACAGAGGCTAGACAGAGCTAAAGAATAAAGTAGGGATTTATTAGGAGGCTCAATAGATCCACCTTGGGCAGTACAAGAGCACACCCCAGGGGAACCCAAAATGGTCACCAAAAAATGGACCATCAGTCATGGGGTCTCTCACTTTTATAAGTTCTGGTCCATTTGTATATTAGAGCTAATTGTCCAATTACAGCTCCAGCCCATGAAGTCCCATCCTTCTTGTTTTTCTCTCTTAATTCTGCCGTTTTTTATGCTCTTGGGCTTCAGATCTGGATCAGTTGTCCTTGGGTCCCCAGCTAGAGAAGGAATTGTTTTGTCTCCCTACTCTGTGAGACCTTACTATCCCCTTATATGAAGCCCAGATCCACCCACTAAAGCAGCACAGAATCTGAAAAATATAAAAGCTAAAACCTGAGGCATCAGTGGGACACACTCTTCTTCAGACTTGGTGGTGTTGCAAAGTGTTGGTGTCAAATTCATCCAGCCCTAGGCAAGATGTACTTTTGCTTATTCTTTTCTTAAAGTTAACCTTCTGTTATTGGTCATGTACTATTGCAAGTGCAGTAAGCTTTGGAAATTTTGATAAATGGTTTACAGGTGGGAAGGAATAAATATAGCACTAGGCATAGGAGGATCAGTGTGAGTGTCCTCAGTTCACTGTGAAACACATTAAATAATTAAATTCTCTACCTGCATTATTGCTTCTTTACCTGAGTATAAAAGTTGCAGTTTCTTTTATATAGGATCAAGTCAAAGAAGCAGAAAGGGACAGAAGTTTGTGGCGTGAATAGCAGTAGTTGCCAGAAAAAATAAAGAGATATTAAGGATTTAAGGAGCAGTCAAGAAACAGTTTCTGTTGAATTAATCTATGTATGAGTAGCATTACAGTCACAGCAAGGCACCTGAGTATACTGTGTTCTTAAATAACATTTCTCATCTATAACTTTGGTAGTTCGACACAAAGGAGTAAAGTATTTTGGCTTTTATCAGATTAAATTCTCCACTAATAATAAATAAATTCTCAGCTAATTTCCTTAGCTGGTTTCTGTTCTTCCTGTTAGGCTGTGGTGCCTAACACTATAATTGGTGCCTCTGATGGGGAAATCAGTCAAGTCTTATGAGTGTGCCATGCCCACTACAGCATCTTCCTTCAATGAAGGGATGCTGGGACATCCTGTCCCCAACATCCTCTGATTTGTGGCTGGTAAGATTGGAAGATCTGAGGGGATACAGGGATAGTGGGAATACCCATTAAAACAAACCCTCATGTGAGCAGCAGAGCAATACAAGCCCAGTTCTTTCTGGATTCACCTAATCTTTGGATTTTCTGGTGCCAAATGAGGCAACAGTTTCTTCTTGGCTGTTTTTGAAGCCTTCACAATGAAATTCTAGTACCTGGTATGGGTGGCTCCAGCTGCAGCCAAGTCTTTGGCAGGAGTTTAATCCCATTTATGAACCCTGTTGGACTTTGATGTTTGATGGGGCTTTGCTAGCACCTGGCTGGTATTTTTTTGTCTTTAGTTCAATTCCAGGCAGGAGCTGTTAAACTGTGTAGGGAAAATTGGTCCCAGCCAGGAATGATTGTCAGTGCTAACACAGCTGTTTTCAAAAGTTACAACAAGTTTTGTTTTTTATGTAAAAATTTTTTTAAAGGTTGCATTTTAGGTAGACATCCCTTGTGATCAGGCTGTCATAACAAAGAGCAGAGTGTGCTATCACACAGTGACAGGTAACAGGAGCTACATTTACTGGAAACACTAACAAAACCATACCTAATAAAACTAGAAACCACAATATTTTTTTCATAATTCACTTGATCTTAAAGCTCATCTATTCAAAAGAAAAGCAAATTGCCACTTGTAAATAAAGTGAGTCTTCAAATGTCTTTTTCAGATCTTCATCTCTTAATAGCTTCTAAACATAGCATCACATCAAATACTTGAACAGAGCATATGTGTTTCCACAGCAGTGCTTCAAACTTCAGTCGCTTGTGCTTTCATGCAACTTGTATCCTTGGTCTGTACCAAACCATTCTGATTGTTACTGGTGCTGTTTCAAGGCGTTTTTTACCCAATTCTTCAGGGAATTTTTAATCTAATAAAAGACAGGCTAAATTATGCTTTGGCTTCTCTTAAAACTCCTGAGATTTTCTTTTGTTTTCCTCTCTTTCAGATGCTGAGTCATCATGTTTATGAAAATCATACATCACAATCCTGAAATCGTATAATTTATTTAGAATTGCTGACTGCCACACTATATCTGCTAAACTAAGCAAGCACTGAACTGGTCTTGATCAATGTGCTTCAGTCAAGGGTGCTGCAATTTACTGGCTCTGACCTTCCCTGCACGTTTAAGAGCCTTAAATGACAGGGACGGTCAATGGCGATTACAGCATTTAAGAAAGTCATGGAGAGTGAGGCAGCTAAATAACTACAAGGATGTAGAGCAAGCTTGATTTATTTCTTTTTTTTTTTTTTTTTAATGTCCATATCATCACTTAGCAAAGATTCCTTCATTTGTGGTGAATGAATAAGGTAGATCTAGAAGCAGTGAGTTCAAATAAATAAAATCTGCCTTCTAAAAATAGGCTTTTAGGCCACCTGGAGAATGTTAATAAAGAATTAAAGAATGTTGTTAATAATTGCTGGGTCATTCCAAAACTGCTACAAGATCCACACTACAGTAACACAGGTTGTCATACCAGCCCCCATGTATTGGACCATCCTAATAAAAACCCTGTTTTCTCAATCTCAAACTCTCCGTTTTGACCAATGGGACACGTTAAGGATGCGGTACATGCACACATATCTATAAACATTCCTGCAATGTCTAATAGTACTGGATGACTTTTTATCTGTGTCTAATCTGAGGTGCTTTTGAAAGTCCTAATGATAGAGAGTGCCCTTTGTGTGGCCTGGACCTGCACTCTCAAGGATTTTCAAGTTGAAGGGCAGGCAAGCTCATTAATTATGTTGTCTCCTAAGCTACGTGTGATGCTCTTAGAATTCAAAAGACTGTTGGTTTTCAACTTGAAGCAAAGTGATCCTGCTTTGCTCATTGGTATGTGTTGTTCTGGGGGATTCCTCAAGGACACAACATGGAGAAGAATTGATGGGACAAAATTATTCCCAGTTTTGTAGCTGACACCTTCAAAGACTCAAACTGTCCTGACCAAGCTATTTGCATTTTAACCTTGTAATGTGAACACTTCCAAGCTACTTAATCCAGTGCAGCATGACAGAAATAAAATTAAACCTTGTTTCAACAGCTGGAGTAATTTTATCTCAAGCCTTTTAATTAAAGATCACTTCCTACTTTTTCCTTCACTATACTGTGTGTCTGCCATGTGCTTCTAGGGTGTAAATGTTGTGTAGAACTGTGTATCATGCAGAATTTCAGTGTCTCTGGTCAGGCTTTTGTTTGAAAACCATTTTTGTGCCACCCAGGAGGAATTGGAAAGTGTATATTTAGTTGTATTTGAACTTACTTGTACAGATTTTCCTGCTTAAAGTTGTCATTTTGCCATCAGCATATGTGAGGTGGCATTAGTGCTCCCTGCTTTGCAGCAGTAAATCAGGATGGTTGTTACTTCTGCTAGGTCACTGGGATGTTAACTAAAAATGCACATTTTCATCAGAAGTCCTGGGTTAATCACAGTCTGTGTGTGGGGCTGGCACTGCCATGTGCCTGACACAGAGGGATTTAATGCAGTTTTTAATGCAGTGGCATTTGGGTTTGTAGGGCATTATCTGTGCCCTGGGCTGGCCCTGGCATAGGTGTTGTGTCATCTCCAGCCTTGCCCATGTTCCCCAGTAATCACAGACTGGAAAAGTCATTATCTGCCACTCCCTGGCTCCCAAAACAGAGCTGCATTTGCAGTCTGGTGTTCTCTAAGATCTTTTGTTCACTTCATCAGCTGAATATTCATTTATGCATCCAATTGCACATTTGTTGAGAAAAATGAGGGCTGAAGCTTTTCAGTGCTTAGACTGAGATGCAGAAATGAATCATAAATCACTTGAAGAATTCTGTGATTAATCCCCTTATTGCAGTTGCTGGAAGAACATGTATTTAAGCTAGAAAGCATCATCAGTGCTTTCTAGCGTGGACTGTGCTTACTGCAGTGAAATTGTGAGCACCTGTATGAAGGAGACTTGTAAGAAAAAATGTTTAACATAATTTGAAATTCACACAAAGTGCTTCCCTTTTACTTTGTCCAGATTTACATTTGCAGTGGGACTTCCAGGAGTGAGGAGTTTATGGGTTGGGTTTAATTTGTTTTTATGAACTGCAATGTAGGCATCACCTCAATAAGTCATAAGAAAGTGGTCTGATACCTCCCCCCCCCCCCCCCCCAGTTGTGTGTTTCAGGGCTTCCTGCATCTACTCAGGCTTGGAGATCTACAAATGCTGTAGTTTTCTCTTTTTTTTTTTTTTTTTTTTTTTTTTTTTTTTTTTTTTTTTGCAATACACTTTCAATTTTTTTCATAACAAATGAGAAATATTAGCATCTGGTCTGGTTGTCTGGGAGTACAGTTATTCTTCATGCATGTATTTAATTTCAAGCTGTGACCATTATTTAAATTTGCACAGAAATAATTTTACTGGGGAAGTAATTAACTATAGTCTGGAATGAGTGTGCATATGTATGAAGAATATGCTGTTACTGGGAGGACATGTCCTTTGCATGATGAATGCTCTGGGGTTTTTTTGAAAGGTGTGATGAAGAGGCAGAAGAATTATTCTGCTCTTATTTGCTTCTCCTCTTTGTGCCCCAAATACATCTTTCTTTTACTAAATTGCTGGCAGTGAGCTTTAATAAATCAATTTTGTGGAGTCAGAATACTGGCCAGAGGATGCTGGTTAATGTATAGAAATGAATGCACTTCATGTGCTTTGGAAAGTTGTGGCTGGGAAGAGGTGCAGAAATGGAACCAGGTCACACAGTTACCTGTGAATGTCAAAAAATCTCAGTGAACCAAGAAAGCCACTTAACACAGAGCTTTGAATTCAGTGATTTTATTCTAATTGGAAATACCTGCAAGGCAGCTGAAGAAAGGGGTGAGCCTGGCAAATTCTTGATTGGCATCTTGTCTGGTAGGCACAGTGGACAGCTGTGCCAAGATAGTTTTGTTTCTAGTCTGTAAGGTTCAAAATCATCCAGGTGATGAGTTTTTACAGAGATTTCATGTGGGGGAGAGAAGTGAAAGCAGGAATGTACTGTAGGAAGGAGGTTGCTTGCAGGAAATCAGTAAAGTGAGTGCGTGCAAAGGACATGCCATTTAAGGAGGAAAAACGTAGGAAAGCATCATTAGTATATATGTGAAAAAAAGAAAAGTTTTGATTGATTAAAAAAAAAAATATATTTCCTATGAGAAAGACACAACTTTATCCCAAACTGATTTTCTTCCATTCCATACCAGTTTGTTTTTTGGCCTGCTGGCTGTGTCGAGCTGACTGGTATTTTGGGCTGTGTGGTATTTTTGAACTAGGTGTTTATTGCCTTTTGTGTATGCTTTAAATGTTAGTGAGGGCATGGACATTTTGGTGAGGTTCAGGATGAACCTTCCCTTGTTGCTCACTGTTCTGCCTTGAGTAGTTGCATTTTGCTTTTCTGTCTCAGATGAACATCATGTTGGTGGGAACGAGAATGAAGCAAAGCCAGCAGGATTTTTAAATGAGGTTGATTTGACTTAGACAAGAAAACTGCTTTGGGAGCTCTGCAGTGAAAAGATTTAACTTCTCTTGCCTTATAGTATAAGTTGGTAGCAAAGCCACAGAAAGATTGCAAAAAATTTGAATCCCCTTCATTTCTTGTAGCCGCATGAAAGAAATCTTCACCACTGAAAGCTTGGAGAATAATACTAAATATGCTTTTCTGTTAATGATAGCCCATTTTAAAAAAAACAGCTGTCCAATTGACAGAATTTTTTGAGACAAATTATTTTAGCCCGTTAATAAATATGAATTAGACAACATTTGTCTGTGCTCACCTTGAGTTAAGTGTGGGTTTGGTGTATCTCCTTTAGCTTTCCTCTTTATAACATTGCATCCCTTCCAAAGTCATCCATTCTAATCTAGGGAAGTGGGACTTGGTCTTTTCTCCTGCTTGCCTGCCCTGTCCAGCATCCTTGCCCAAGTCCTCCTCACACCTTCTGAATCTATTTTATTTAATATTTTTGCCTACTTTAGCCATTATGTCCCTGGTGAGCTCTATGATTAGTTATTTTTGCCAGCAAAAAAATTTGCAGTAGGAGCCCGTTCTCTCTTAAACCTGCCAGTGCATCTACCACATAAAACAAGCAAAATATAAGTTAAAGGAAGATCACGTTTTACTGAACTCCAGCAATTCCTACAAGAAACAAAAAGCCAAAGGAAACCAGCTTCATTAGTGCTTCATTAACTTTACAGAACAGACTCAAAGGGAAATGAGCACCATACACAAGAGCTGAATACTGTTCCAAATGCTCCAGATTATTTTCTAACTTGTATTTCTCATGAGCTGTGTAAATTGGCCAATATCTGTGAAGATGCTAAAAAATGTTTCTGCTGCTGGAAAATTAGAATATTCTCCTTCTGCAACCTGCCTCATTGCTTCTCCCTGTCTCCTACCCTGCTGAGTCTGCTTCCAGCTCTGCTTCCAGCTCTGCTTCCATCTGCTTGTAAGTTAGCACAGCTCAGACTCTCCAAAACTGCTGAACTTTGTCATCCATGGCAATTTTAAAAGGAAGATGTTCTTAAGGGTCTGAATTATTTTATATATGTATATGTATATTTACGTATGCTTATTCTTTATACCAGAGCTGTGGCACAGCCACGTAACAAACATGCCTTTTTCTGTTGTGCCGAGACCCTTGCATATTTATGGTTGTTCTTAGCTATGCTTGCTCTGTCTCATGGAGCTCTTTCATTTTAAACAATAAGCGTTTAGAAGGGAAATGTTCAGAGGTGGGCCACGGGCTTTCCTCTTGTGTGGCATTTTTGTGCAGTGACACAGCAGCCGGTGTCAGTGGAGCCGAGGCACTGAAAGGAAAAATACACCATGAGAGTACTGAGTCAGGCAGCAGTGCTAATACTTAGTAAATGTCTTTCTTGATCACAAGTTCATAGGAGTTTTGGAGATCAGTGTGGAGTTTCTTTGCAAATGCAGAGTAGATGTGATAAGTGCCTCTTTGTCCCAGGCTGAATTTTTATGAAGAAAGAAGCTGTGGCTTTTTCATGGGAAGCCATAATGGATTCTTCATTGTATATTGTTGGATTACAAGGGGTAATTTACTTGCCTTTTTCTTATGGCTCTTGTCAGAATTCGTGTTGCTTAATCTCCTTGCTCTGCTATTAAAACTCATCTTCATATTTACCACAGGCCAGGAGAGACTAATCTTAGCTCCTAGTAATTAGTGCTTTTTTTGGTTCTTTGTCCTCCATGCATGGCCAACAAAGGCCTAATACAGAATGTGCATATTTTATTTTCACAGTAAGCTAAGAAACCACTAAATGGAAAACCTTTTTCTTCTTTCTCCCTAATTCCTATCTTGCTCTCTTCCCCCCCCCCCCCCCCCCAATCATATAAATCTGTGGAAGTATTGAGCTAATAACACTCAGAATCATTTAACTGTGCTGCCATAACAGTAGCAAAACCAAGAAGGGATAGCAGGGGTATTTCTGCCGAGGCTGAGCCCCAGGCTGACAGAAACGTGTTTCCAGGGAAGTGTTTCATTTGCTGCCAGCCCATGGCTGCTTCCAGGGCTGTTCTGAGCAGCTGCCAGTGCAGGAGGAAGCCACCTCCACGGACAGCGAGTAAAGGGTGCATCCACATGGAATGCAGGTACAGCTTGGACAGTTGCTGCTGACACTCCTCTCTCCCCCACAACCTCAAACACATCAGTAGCCGTCTGGATTTTCAGAAATGAACATTTTAGAAACTCTTCCTACAGAAAAAATATATTCCTTCCTTTAAGCTGTCATGTTAAGCTGGTGGTAGCTCCCAATTGAAGCCAGCAGTCTCACATCTCGTGATACCTAGGATCTCACAGGAGTCTTACATCTCTTCTGGCTGATGACTGCTCAGTGATCAGAGAAAACATAGCTTGATACAGTCAGCGTGGTAAAATGTGCTGCTGCTGCTGCTGCTGGGGAATTCAGGGTGCTGCAGAAGGGGAGTACGTGGTCTACAGGTTCACAGCCAAGTTCAGTGCATCCTACAGGTAGGGCATGTCACGCAAATTCTTGAATTACATGGAATCACAGAATGGTTTGTACCTTAAACATCATCCAGTTCCACGCTCCCTGCCATGAGCAGGGACTTCTTCTCTAGACAAGGTTGCTCCAAGTCACGTCCAGCCTGGCCTTGAACACTTTCAGCTGTCTGGGCAAAAGGGACTGCCAGGATCTCACCTACCTCACAAGGAAGAATTTCTTCTTAATATCTAATCTAAACTGGCCTTCTATCAGTTTAAAGACATTCCACCTTGTTCTGTGCAAGCCCTTGTCCAAAGTCCCTCTCTGGCTCTCTTGTAACCCCTCTAAGTACTGGAAGGGGCTCTGAGGTCTCCCCAGACCCTTCCCCAAATTGAACAGCTCCAGCTCTCCCAGCCTGTCTCTGCAGCAGAGGGGCTCCAGCCCTCTGATCATCTTTGTGGCCTCTTCTGGACTCGCTTCAAGAGGTCCGTGGCTTGTTATGCTGGGGGCCCCATATCAGTAAAGTGGGAACTTTTTAACCTGGGTAGATCCTTCTTATTTTAAGCCCGTCTGGGGAACTAAGACAGGGAAAAGTAAACAGTCAGTTGATGCAATTGAGAATACAGTTAAAGTAGTAAGTTTATTGTGTTTCAATGCATGATTTTTGAACCTTATAGAAAAGTTTGCTGCTGAACACTGTTAGATGTAAATCTAAACCATAAGTAGGTAGTTTTAAGAAAGTTATGCAAGATCCCAGCTCTAATCCCAGACAACCACCAGCAATGGCTTTCTGCCATTCACAGGGAAGAATTCCTGCTGTGGTTTTCTGTGTTGGAGTTCAAAGCATGAAGGTCTGTGCTCTGCAGTCAGATGGATGGGGGAAGTGGTTTCACTCCGGTAGAAAATCCATTTAATTTTTGGATTTCGTTTCCCTTTCCTGTACTGCTGTGAACACCCAAAACTGTCCCCATTGTTGTCCTGGGTTTGGATTTTCAGTGCCAGCAGAGGCTGAATTTTTCTGAGAGCGACTCCAGCAGTGCCTTTGGATCATTCACAGTGACAGTGCAGTGGCCAGTACAGAGTCACGGAGGCTGATAAGTCCCAGATAAGCCTTTGGAGTTTAGTTGCCAGTAGCCAAAGGATAGAAACCTCCTCTTGCCCTTCTCTTATCGTCAGTTCCATTTTGTGAGATGAAACAGGATGAAGAGCTGCACCTTGACAGAGATGTATGTATGGGATTGCCAGTTTGTGGGATGCCACAAGCCATCTCCTCCAGTAAAAATCCTCCTCAGCTGATGAGGAGCTGAACTGAAAAATGATAAAAATCTTCAAGATAGGCACAGCCTGTTGCTTCAGGACAGGTAAGCCTGAATGTCAAAAAAAGTTGCTGAACAAGCTGAATATTTTAGAGTAAAAGGAGACAAAACCTGCAAGGTTAGTCATTGCAAATACTTTGGCTCTCATGCATGAAGTACTGCAACACATTCCTAAATCTAGTGGAGCTGGGTAGGAGTCATACTCTTTAGGGCAATGGATGTGAAATCTCAGAAAACCTTGTTTCTGGGACCTTCTCAGTTCTTCTGAGCCTTGTGCTCACAGAGCCTCCCTTCTCCTGATGTGCTTTTGTTTTACTAGGAAGTGCTGTATTACTGATTCACCTGCACCTCATCTTCTTTTGTGTATTTAAGCTACTTTAATAAGGAACTTAAATTTGTTTAGGGTAATTCTGTTTCTCCTTTTTTCTGCTAGTTCATCTTTTCTCCTCTACCTTCTTCCAGTACCTTCAGAACCTGTTTACCAGTTTCAAATCCACCTGAAGGCAGAGCAGATGTATTCAATCTCTAGAAATGACTCAATGAGGCTAATGAAGGTCACTGGCTCTCTGGAGGGAAGGTGTTCAAACTGATCTTCTCCATGAGCGAAATGCAACCTCAGGCTGTGGTGAGGACCCTGGAGGCTCTTCAAGAACATGTGGAAGAAATGCTGGATAGTTTAAGGGAAAAATATACTGCCAGGGAGAGGGGTCTCAACAGGAGTAGTAAGGTAGTAGACAAGTCTTCAGGGGTTTGTGGGAAATGGGGACTCAGGTGGTGGGAGTGATTACTGGGAATGTTCCTGAGAAGGACAAAGAGCAAGGACTGCTAATGATGGATGGAGGTGTGTGTGTATGTATGTAGGGCACAAATCCACAAGAGATCTTTTCTTGTTCCACTGTGGGCAGGAATTTTTTTTTTTTTTGTGATGGGACCAGTTAATTTTGGTTTGGTTTGATAAATGTTAATGTATTCCTGTGTCATAAAACTGCTATGTTAGCATGTGTCTGGCAGCCATTTGTGGATTTGAAGCAGCAGTTTTGCTGTGCAAGTAGGTCTGCTCTTCAAACAATCGGGCATGAACTCATGCTGACTTTTCCCTTTAGGTTAGCTTGCAGCTTCATTCCTACAGGAGCATTTTGTTGGCAAATCAAGAAATCACTTCTGCCTCTAAGCAGTTTGCTGCCACAGAGGAAAAAAGTTGTTTCCCAAAGCTGGTTTTAGGATGTAAGATTTCTTTTTCCCTGGAATTATTTCAGGTACTGCATCATCCTTGCAGGTTGTGCAAATCCATTTTTACATGTTTTCATGACAGTGGCTGCTTTATCTGCTAAATATTGATTAAATAATTTTGATATAAATATGAGCTGCCAGAGAATCTGTATTAAGGTGCCTTCCAACCCAAACCATTCTTTAATTCTGTGATCAAAGTCAAGGTGGCTCTGCTCAGTCAGTTTATAACTACAGAATAATTATGCTGCTGTATGTATTTCTAGAATGTGCTAAGACTTTACATTTGTTTCACAGTACAGTAAAAAAGCTTCATTTGGTGAAGACTTAAATAATTTAATGTGCAGATTTCATAAATCTTTTTTAATGCTATTACTTTGCAACTTCATTCTCTGACTGTGCCAGTCAAAACTAAAAATAGGGCAAACAGGGCTTGAAGATTTCAAGCTGCAAGTCATTAAGGAGTTAATGCACATAACTGATGAGCAAGTGGGAATAGCATACATCTGATAAGAAATGTATGCATAGAAATTGTAGCTGCCTACAAAGAACCATGAAACAGAACTGAATGAGCAACAAAATTGGAAATATATTCAGTGTTGCTTCAATTATTTTTGCAGGCATCCGAGATCAATAAGAGTATAAACTGGAGATTACAGCATTACATCGGCATTAATAGAATGCCCTTGACTTTATATTTAAAAGCAGTTATCATATGGTTACTTCTGAGTCCTGCTGTGACTCTGGTTTTGATGGAGTATATGTTTTTGCTTCGTATCTCCTTTAGTTGAAGTGTGCAGCAAATCGAGCTGGTTTCCTAGCAGCTGGATTGCTGTCCCTGGTGTCTCAGCAGGGCAGCCTGCCCAGGGATCATTATATCACTCGATGGGAACTCCTTAGCTCTGTATAGGTTACTTTGGTATGAGCACTCTTCTGAGTATCTGAGTGCTCCTACATCAGGGGAGGAAACTGCAGAGATGTTTTTTCTTGGATACATTGCTCTGTTCCTTGGTTCTTGTGCCCCTCATGCATCTTCCCATTTAGTGACCTTTCTCTAGCTTGTCTTGGCCAAGGGATAGGTGAACCAGCTAATTTCAGAGTACATTATCACTGCTCCAAGCATCAATTACTAGTGAAATATGGGCATGGTGGTAGTAGTGGGATAACAGCACCTTCACCCAATGAATAATTTTCATCTGCCCTCAAGGACATGAGGAATTGTCTCCAGAATGCTTCAGCCACAAACTCAGAGAGATGGAATCACTGTTCTCCATCCCTGCAGCATGATCTGCAGTAAGGAAATCACCTGCTTAGCCTGTGCTACTGGATCTGGAGCAGTTAATCAGGAGCGTGCTGCTGAGGCCCTGAGTAAGGCAGGAGAACAACAGAAACCTCTCTGCCAAACCCCGCCTCAAAATAAAGAGCGGAGATACAGAGCTGCAGCTTTGTTTTCCAAATGAAAGTAAAGAGCCCTGTAGTTAAATTTCTGCATTTGAAGTAGTATTGAATGTGAAAGCTTGTGCAGATGAGTACAGGAGGAGTCCTACCCACTGTCAGCTCTCATTTCTCAGTCAAAGGATGTTTCTCTGTTCCTGTAGTGTGGATCAGAGAGGGGGCCCACCCCACAGCAGCCTGGCTATTCATGGCAGCGGGAGGGAGGGCTGTGCAGGAATGCTCCGGCTCAGCACGCAATGGTGCCGACCTCTCTTGTGGGGGGAGCCTCTCAGTAAAGACATAGGAAAAATGGAAGAACTCGAGTGTAAATACCTGAAAGTTACAGTGCAGGACATAGAAAGTGTGAGTGCTTGTGGATGTTGCTGTGGGTCATGCTTGCTTTGTGGCAAACGCCAACAGCAGTGGTTGGTTCCAAGGTGAAAGGGTTTCGCGGGGCTGTTCTGCACACCCCGAGTCGCTGTTCCTCAGTGTCTCCATTCCTTGTCTATAAAACAGGGACATGTGCCTTGCTTTTCCATCCCTTTTGGCTTGTGTCTGCCCATATTGCATGCTGATTGTGGCTGATGGTGTCTCTTACCAAATGTACAAATCCCACCTGATCTCAAAGAATACTGAAGAAAGGACTAATCAAAGCCATCTCTGTATATGCAGTTGAGGCTTGATCACATGGATTATACTGTGAGAGTCTGTTTTCTGTGAAGAAACTGTCTTACCAAAACCAGGCAGACAAACCCCTGCAAAAAGATGGTGTTCAAGAATGGAGTTCCCAAAAGCTGTCGAAATAAATATGGTTATGGACCAGCAGCCAACTCCAACTCCCCCCAAACCACAGAATAAATAAATTCTCTTTCAGACCTTCTGGAACACAGTGAGGTGGTAAACAGAAGGAAACTGGGATCCCATTTGCTACACTGTCGGGTTTTGTTTGGCTGGTTTTGTTATTTTTTACAAAAAAGGATACATCCTAGCTGTATGTACCAACAAGTTTAAAAAAAGAAAAAAAGAGTTATCCCCAGTGTACTTCAATCAGATATGAGACCGGGGATTAAGAGGAGCTTTAGTCTCAGCTCATTAATTGTGCAGGCTAAGGATGTACAAGCAGTGTTTTTTTTGTATCTTACCTTCCATTTGCTCTGGAGTGAAAGAGCCCCAAACTACTATATATAGTAGACATTGCAGACATTCCTTCATGTTTGTAACATACATAGAAATCTTGGACAAATTGTGGCTCAGAAATGCCAGGTATCTTATAATATTTCAACAAAAAATTCAATTAATTGGAACTGCTCCTGTGGTTTGGAAGGTGATAGCCTTGATTATAAGGAGAGGTGGGTACGGTGTTCACAGAGTGTAGGTTACTAAACTATGTCAGTCCTTTTTTTCTTGCCAAGAATTTAGAACTAAACATGAGTATATTTAAAAATTAAAAATCCATCAATTAATCAAAAGTGATAAAATATTTAGCAAGTGTGCTGCAGAGTGCAGATTGTTCAGATGAATGCAGTGAACCTGCTGCCCATTTTTTGGTTTTCCTGCCTGCTGAGGATGTCAAGAAGAGCCCAGTGCCAGGCTGGTGCTGCCCTGGCACCTGTGGGGCAGGAATCCAAGCTGGGCTCTGGCTCTGGGCCATCTCCCTGCTCCCGTGTGTAAAGAACAACCCCTGCTCCCATCCTGGTTCCAGTAATGCTCTTTCCCTTTTCCCAGCAGAAAAAGCAGCTCAGAGCAATAAACCTCATCCCCGTCCCTTGCAGGGCAGTGGCCCCTGGTGACCTGCCCTGCCTGGAGCTGCAGCACAGGGGCTGGATGGATGTGCTGGAGAGGTGTGGGAGGAAGAGCAGCCTGACAGAAGGGGTTAATATAGTTTTCCCAGGGCAGAGCTGTCATGGTCGGAGTGCTCCTGCCTGGAGCTGTCCCTGGCTGTCTCTTACCCCCTGCTTTTACAGAGAAGAATCATGTTCTGCTGCAAACCAGCATGTAGTTAGTTAATCTATAACAGGGAGAAAATAATCTTTGTAATAGGAGATGTAGAACAATAAAAGAGTAAATACCATACATAGAAAAATTAGATGTATTAATAATGTATTCCTGTGTAGCACTAGGAATTTTCTTTAATTACTAACCTGTTTTGTGACCAGTCAGGAAAATCAAATATCTGATCTCTCTCACTGCCAAGTAATGAGCTGCCTAATTATTAATTGCAGGAAAATTTTGTGCTGGGCCACATTCAAAAATTCTTTGGTGTTTTTCCAAGTCACAAGTGGACTTTGATTATCATGAACATGTCAATCCTAGCAGTCCTAGCAAGTTCCCTGGAAAGTGTTCGCCTTTCCCTAAGACTGGGCTTTGCCTCATAAGCTCTCTGGGAGTTGTTGTGCAGCCTGTTGTTGGCTGGAGCTGTCAGGATGCCCTGGTTTACTTGGGTATCAATTGGCTCTATCCAGGCACCATCTGCTTGGAACCTGCTGCTGCAAGGGGAAGTTTGCACTGGAAACCGTGCTAGATCAGATCGATACATTGCTGTGCATCCTGATTGTTAAATTCTGGGGAATCAGAAGGAAAAGTAGCAGGATATTTTATCTTTGGGTATAAATTTGAAGGTAGATTAACACCAGATTAACAATCTGAAAAAAAAAAAAAAGTGTGTATGGGTTAAAATGCTGTGCCACTTTTTCTCAGCAGTCAAAAATATTTGCCTTTTATCATATGGTATAATAATTAACAAGGACATATGTGAGATTTAAAGACTGTCTTCTAGGATATGCTGACTGGTGTGAATTAGCCAAAAGCAGCGAGATGAATCGTGTGGCTAACCCAATTAATCTTCTTTACTTTTTTGCTGCAGTGATTTAAAATAAAAACCCCCAAACTTTCCCATGATCTTAAAGAAAAATGCTCCCACATCAGGAACTTCAGAAGGAAAACTCTTATTGTAAGCTCACAGCGGGACATCAACTCCCAGCAAGCCAGGAAGATAATACTACGGGCAAATTGAGCAAATGTCCTTGCCTCTCCAATCAGCTAGTATTTGAAGGGTATTATCCTTGCTAAACTTGTCATCCACTTTAAATGGAAGTTGGACTGCAAATGTATGTACTCTGCTTAGCGTGACTTTTGAAGAGTTGTCTCTGCAGTTTAGAGGTGGGATTTAATTCTTAAAGACCTAACTTTGCTGCAGCTTTATTTAATCGCTATTTATTTGCTTTGCCATTCTCTGCTTTATAATCTAGGCAGTGTGTAAGGAAACTACTAATGAATAAGTAAAGTAAACAAACAAGAAACATCCTGGAGGGGGGAAAAAAAAAATTGAAAAGCTGAATATCAAATTAGATTCAGGAAATTTCTTCCTTGAAGTAATCAGAAAATAACTACTGTTACTGTATTTTGAGGAGCAGAAATAACCTTTTTGACATGGAGTAGAAAGTGTAAATATTCCATGTGCTGGAATATTTAGTGAAATTGTGGGTCATCTTCTCTAGCCAGCGCATTCCACATAATTAAGGCTTGAATTGTGAAAGCTCCTGCTTGTTGTTGCTGTCAGTTGCCCATCTGACTCCTCTATTTTGTCCTATTATAGTAATTTCAAAGCTGGATAAGCCCAAATATGTTTTAGTCTCATAAATACCACTGCTTCCTCATCCAGAGACTTCATTTCCTAAATCTCCTTCAACCATTAAATAGGAACTGCAGCCTTCAATGGGCTTAGCCAAGTCAACTGACACAGCATGAGAGGCACATTTTCCCCTTTTAATATGTATATAATAAATCTGTCTTTACATATGTAAATATATACATCATGTACATTATGTGAGTGGAGGAAGAATATGTGGGGGGTGTGTGTGTGTGCAGACTGCTGACACAGTCTGACCCTTTGATGTACAGCTGCTGTAACAAACCAGATTATTTCTTCATTGTCTTTTATTTTACCAATCTGTAGACATTTCCCTGAAACATAGGTGGAGATGTCTTATAAAAAGCAAACCCAGCACAGACTGCCTGCTGTCAGTGCAGGGGTAGCAATGGTGGTGGTGGCTCCTTATGGCTCATTTTGCATCTCCAGACTCTCTGCTCCATTTCTCCCCTAGCAAAACACATACATATTTGATGGGTTTGCATCAGGAATTCATCCCTTCTGTTCCAGTATGTGTGGAAGGCTGGCAGCTGGGGAATTCCACCGATGGCAGATCTTCCCACCTAACTGTGCATCACAGATCAGCAGTTCAGCACATCGGGGTGGTATTATGATTTAAAACTGTGGCTTTATGAACCAGAAAGCCTCCTACATCTGAACCAGAGGTGATTTAGTAAATTACACAGTATGCAGTGCTCTTCAGTTTCAAAGTAAAAATTAGATTCTCTGAAAGAACTAGCTTAAAATGAGCTAAAGAATTTTAGCTGTTTAATTACTCAGCATCATACCTGAAAAGATGTCACTCTGTCTTTTCAATGCGTTGCCTTTAGCAAGCTGAACAGGATGAAAGCCCAGAGCTTTCAGAGGCTGCTGTAAGTGGAGCAAGTGGCTACCTGTTCTCCCTAAGACATAAAGGGAGCAGCATCACAGCTTGGAATAGAGATGGTCATATTTTGCCTTCCTGCAGCATCAGGTTTGATTTCTCCTACTTTGTGTTCCATGTCACGGAATCCTCAAGAAAGACATGGATTGTTACACAGCTGTTGAACTTCATTCTGGAAATACTCCTGTATCACTCTGGGAATTTCCAAAAGGAAATGGAGAGCTAAGTAAAGGAAAAGGAAACCAAACAATTGCTAGAATTCCTTCTCTAAAATCTGATGTATCAGTTCTACAGGACTAATGTACCAGTAGAATGTTTTTGCCTATTCTTTCTAATGAGAAAGTAAAATAAATGTTAAAAACATGAGAATTTCCTGCTTGGTGGGATGTAACTTAGTCTCCTACTGAAAGATCTCTGACAGAGCTCATGTATTAATGAGTTTTTTTGTCACTCTTTGTACATGAGCTAATTAATAATTTGGATGTTTTCAAACAGAAGGCTGAAAAAGACTAAAATCAGCCCTGACACAAATTACTGCCTGGACTCTGCCTATCAAGAGATGATCCTTCCTTGAAACCTACCTCTGGCAAGGTTGTCTCTGGTGATTTGGATGATCATAATGATCCTAATCACCAAGTATATTTCCATATTTTAAAGGAAGATGTTCTTCAGTGTTTTCAAATCTTTGGATTTTTACAGACAAGAAGTAACAAGGGACATAAATAAATTAAGGGGATATGCTTGAAAATTGTCCTAGCTTTTGAGAAACAATCTTTTAATATTTCCAGGTGTCTCAGCAACAGACATGGAATGTTAATTTTCTTCTCTGGGATTTGGGATTTTGCGCTTTGTGAGGATTTTGAAAGATAATCTAAACTGACTGAAGCCTGGTCCCATGCATTGGTTGTGATAAATTCCCAAAGCAACTAAAGGGGAAGTCCAGTTTTGAAAATGTACTAAGAGTGAACAAAGGAATCATCTCTAAGTGCTGCACAATGTGTGTTTTTCTTCTCTTTAGGGAGGAAGAATGCACTGCTACTCTGGGAATTGCATCAGACATGACACCTATAATAATGGCTTTTGCCCATTAGTTTAATCTCATTTAAAGGGAAGGGGAGAAAAAAAAAGTCAATGTCATAAATGCAGTATTTTTCATATCTCCTGCTGTAAACTTAGCCCCGAGGCTGAATTTTTGAAGGCAGTGCTGAGGAGCTGGAGTTCCCACCTTGTTATACCCCAGCTCTTCTGCTGCAGTGGTCTGTCAGTCTGGCTCATGTGCGTGAGGACTGTATCAAGCAGATGCCATAGCATGGGTCACTAATTCCTTACTTTGTCATTGTCTGAGCAAGGCAGATGCATTTCAGATTGTGAATGACCATTTCCAGACCTCTATCAATATCTGTTAGTGAAAGTAGTTATATTTTTATGTGAAACCAATGGCTCCCTAAAGCAACAGACAATAGGAGCTATTTACTGTGGTGTGTCTGACACGTTAACTGTATTGAGCCTTGTGAAAATACAGCCCAAAGGCAGTGCTGGAGTCCTACTGACCTAGAAATTGTAGCAGCTATCCTCTGACAAAGTCAGAAAGTACAGCACTGCACAGCAAAGGACTTTGGGGTTTTAAAATAAAAAGTAATTGAAACAGACTTGCCCTCAGATGACCTGGCTAACCATGTGTTTAGGAGTCCTTGTTGCTCCATGAGATAACACTTCCAGCCTCTGACTCTGGGGATGGAGAGAGGGAAGTTTGCAGCTGACAACATCTCTGCTCTCGAGGAAGCATTTCCAATTGCTCTGCTGTTCATTCCTGTGGCAAAGGGACGTATTAATCGGGTGACAAAATTTCACACTTGGTGCTTGTCAAAACTGGCTCAGTGTAATACAACTACTGCCATTCAGGCAATCTGAAGGACTTGGTGAAGATACTGAATTCAGCTGTTGCATGTGCTGGCTGAAAGATCCAGGAGGACACCTCAACCTGCATATGTGAGCTGCACAGGAGGAGAGAAAGGGATGGTACTGTGAACCCCCAAAGGAGAAGGGGATTAGTGCCTGTTTGCCTGGTATTTTTCTCACTTACAGGATGGGTGGTGATTTCTTCATATTCTGTAACACTAACAATCAAATCCACAAGGAAAAGCAAAAAGTCCGATAACTCAGATAATTATTTCTAAAAAAAATCAGCACTGTGGACTTTGTTAGGGTGCTTTGGAGAGAATGCAGTCACTCAGACTGTGTTTTCTTAACTAGGTCTATGTAGCTACTACATGGCTGTTATTTTGACTATAGCTGTTGCATTTATGTTCTCTAAAAAACCACCTGAAACACGCAGTACAGTGTGGAAAATTTGTCTGGAACATGAAATGGATTTTGAAAAATCTCAATTTAAAAGATTTTGATTCCAAAGATTTTGGTCTTCGGAATAAGACTTGAAGATACTTTGCAGGTAAAGTGTTGACACTGGATGGACTGCCTGAGAAATTAAAAGGTGCCTACCTGGTCAGGAATGAACCAAGATTGGAGAGATTTATTGTGGGAGGCGCTCTCACTGTCACAGTGCTTAAGCAGCTGAACAGCAGATGCAAGCTGCTCGATGACAGAGCTCTTAGTGCACTGCAGAGTCTTGAGCTGGGTTTTGTAGCTGGTCTTTTACAGTCGGCAAAATTATGCTCACTCCTCTAAAAAAAAGCCTCTCCATCTGTAAGACACAGTGCTATACTTCAAGAAGTATAAGAATTATGGGTGGCTGAGACAGTATCTAGTTTTCAACATTTCTTGCAGGAACATGGGAGTTCCAACCTAATATAATTTGTATTTCTTTTGGACCATCTTTATTTTTTTGTAAACCAAAGTAACTTTACTTAGATCCATGTAACCTGGATACATGATCCCTCCAAATGCTCTGGATGACATCCCAGAACATTTTATTTTTTACTATTTCAAAAAAGACTTTAATTTTTGTTGAAGATAATACTTGTACTGCAACAGTTTGGGAGTATTCATTTGAAGGAGCCTATGTTTACATGAGAGACCTTTGTTAATTTAGTTCACAGCAGCTATAAAAGTGAGCTGCTTCTGCTAAATGCATAATGCTTTCACTTGCAACAAAAAAAAGCACCAGGATCCAGGAGCAGCACTTGGTTTATAAAGGCACGGCATTTCCTCTGAGCATCTGAGGTGCCTAAAGTGGCTGTCAGGCTCCACACATTCTGGGACAGTTTTGAGGATAAAGTTAACTTCCATCTTTCTGTGCATTTACAATGAGCTCCAGTGACAAATAGCTCCCTTTGACTTTTAAGCAGGATTGTTGTCCTTTATAGTTAGATTCTTGGCTGAGAGCAAATAACTCAGTGTGCTGCCTTGGGGGTCTGTTTCTTTTAGAGCATGTGGATTTAAACTATACTGAATAATTAGAGGAATCAGTTAATAGTCAAAATTATTGTGTCAGTCTGTTCACTGTAGACTGATGAAAGCACAGCCTCGACAGCCTTAGGTCTGAGTTTGAAAACTTGCAAATGTTCCTGGGGAGGAAATTGGTCTTGCTGGAGGCTTTTTTAAGATATCTCTACTGTGTGTGGATTGACTCCATCCTCCAAAGTTCCAGGATTCAACACTGAGCTGCAAAACCCCAGCTTGCATACCACCTTGGGACTGCTGAAAGGAAGTGCTGTAGCTCTCTGGCAGTTGTATTTTATAAATATTGCACTGGGGTCAACCATAGGCAAACATGCTGTAAAATATATGGCAAAGATTTAGAGATCTCCTGGCAATAATTTTGACATGTCCTGTTTTATTAGTCTTCATGTGGTTGTTTCTCAAGAGGTTGCTTCATTCATGCAGTGCTAGTTTTCCGTGGATACGGATTTAATTACGCAAGGGCAGTGTAGGAAAGTTGGTGTGCAACTTGCTTTTAGGAATTCATTTTCCTCCAAAATCCCTTTATAATCCTGTTTTCCTGCTGTGAGCCTTTACATACTCCATTTAGTTTGTGTACAAAGACTTACTGATGTCGATGGTTAAGAGAATGCATCAGTAGGTTTTATCTTTCTTTCAGTTCATGTTCATCGAGACCTAGGAGTTCAGCAAAAACATGGTTTGCCCTTTTGGATTTATTTGAAATAGGAATAAACTACTCAGCTTCAGAACAGGAGGAAACACAGCCAGTATTTTGCCCCTTCAATTATATGAAAACTTATGCAGATCATTGTTTCTTGGGGGAAGGGGTGGTTGTCACCTCAGACTTTGGAGGCTGTTCTTGATGTGTGTTGAAGTGGCTGATGAGACCCTACACCTGAAATGAAACTGAAGCATTGCACAAGGCAGTGTCTGCAATGGGAGCTACTTAATCCACTAAACAAAAATTACTGTGGGATTTAGGGGGCGAGATGTTAATTCAGAAGCCAGGCTTTCCTTGCTCATCATCAGTTGTGGGAGTTCAGGTCCCCATGTCCATCAGTCTCATTTCCAGCTTTAGAAACGTGGAATATCCTGATTGGAAGGGACACATAAAGACTGAGTCCACCTTGTGGACATGGTCTGGTTTTTTAGTGACAGACTCACACAATATTCTGAGTTGGAAGGGACGTACAAGGATCATTGATTTGTACTGGTGCAGGCAATGTTTGTACTGTATTGATAAATAAGTGAACCTAGCCAACTGTCCATCTCCCTTGTTCACTAGGTCCTGGGGTAGTTCATCCCTCTGCTGTGCTGCGGCAACATCCACCAAGAACCAGTTTTCCATGGCTCCCTTCATCCTGCTTTATCCTCTAGCTCTACCTCAACACGTCCTGAAGCCTTGAGCACCGCTTGATGCCCTTTATGCCACAACCCAGGGCATGAAACACAAATCCCAGTATTTCCTGCCATAAAACTTCCCAGCTGCAATGCAGTCGTGGCCTTATTTCAGGCACTTAACGGCCAGCGAACGATTCCTGCCCCTGTTTTATTTAGCTGTAGTCAAGGAGACTAGAAAGACTGGGAAGTGATTCATGAGCAGAGATAAAGCTGGCAGGGTCTGGTTTTAACTTGTACCCAGGGAAACAGAAAGCAGCTTTAAGTGAATGGGCAGTTTCTTCTTGAGATGGAAGTTCATTGGTACTTAAAAATGCAGTGTTGCAGGACTGGGTGCTGCCCCTTCATCCTGGATTGCAGTTGGGGCTTTCCCTGTGCCCCTTTGCAGAGCAGCCATTGTCACAGCTTGTCCCAAGTTGTGATCTATTATGACAGGCTCACACAATTTTGAGCTGTTGGCAGTGATTCTAAAAGCAGCCCACGACAAGCTGGGACTGGAAGAGCTCAAAATAGAAATAGGAGCTGATTGCTTTTAACCTGTGCAAGCAATATCAGGGAAATCTCACCTCTGTTTCCTTGCCTAGTATCAGTATGCTCTCTTGCCAGTTGCCTAGGAATTCCTGGGAGTAAGGACTTTGTGTGATGGAACAGAACTTGGCATAGGCTCCTCAAATCCTCACTGTCCTTTCTCTGCTGTGTCAACACTCTGAAACAAGAACACTGCACTTTCTGTTTGTCTGTGTGGAACATCATTTTTAACCCTGGTAAAATAGAAGATATTCTGGTTGGGTCACAGTCTATTGTTTTGAGGGGATGAAAGCCTCTTCCACCCTTTCCTTCCTCCTGCAAGTTAGGAAAAGCATCAAAGAAACCACTTGAGGTGAGCCAGGCCCTTAGAAGGCAAAGGTCCTTGCTGATGGCAGGATTTTGAGCAGATCCCTAGGCTGAGCTGAGCTGGGGTAGTGTGAGAAACAACTGCTCATTTTGAAAATTTTAAAAGGTTTATTATACCTTAACAAAAATACAACAAAGGACTACATAAGGAAAAAGCTGCAGCGCTGAGAACAACCTCTTGTGCATACCACATGGCTGGTTTGTCTTCAAGATGGATGCTCAGTCTTTTATACCCCTGGGGGTTGCATCAGCCCCCGCCAAAGTCTGTCTGTCAGCTCTTCTTTGCCATTTATTGGTGGAAACTGCTTTCTTGTAACTTGATTGGAGGTGAGGTGTTGCCATGCCACACCCTGTAAGCAACACGCTTTTCCATTCCCAACTGCTTCATGCAAGGGACATATGTGCACCCTTCTTTTTATTTTTACCTGTCCTAGACAACCCTGGCTGTCTGATGGTCACAATACAGGGCGAGGGGGAAAGGGAACTATGGGGAGAACAGAGGGCATCTAAACTACAGTAACATAACTATGCATCACTAAAGCTTTTCTTAATGTTCACACAATAGTTGCAATAGTTACACTTTTAATTACGAGAGTAAATAACCTCATTATCTCATTACAGGTAGTAAGCCTGACTTGGTATCTGTAGGCTGACTGCCCTGTCAGCAGGCTGCTGGTGGCTGTTCATTATTCCAAGGTTCCTGCTTTGGATGTGCAGGGGCTGGATGCTTTTCCCTGGAGCAGCCTGCCAGGTCTGGGTGTTGTGTGAAAGCGAAAACGTGTGCTGTCTGCTGGCCCAGAGGCTGCCCCGATGAGTCACGGGGCTTGCTGGGGAACCCATGGGCCACTGCGTGCTCCTCACTTGATTTCTGCCTGAATGGCCTTCCTGAATAATTGTTTACTTTTGAATTACAGGAACGGGCTCCAGCATCCAAAAAAGTAAGAGAGAGAAGCAGTGTTTCTGGAAATTAACCAAGTATGTGCAGTCAAGTGTATTTTCCTTCCCGGTAGCATTTTTTAATTATGCTATTACTTGGGAAATTTAATGCTTGTGAGAGCTACCAGGCTTGGAATCTGGAGACTGGATTGAAACATGTAGCATGATCAACAGCAGTGTTCTCTTCACATTCACTGACCTTGCTGTAGAGCCTAGGACTTATAGTTGGGTGCTCTTCACTTCTTACCCTTTTATCTGTATTTATTGTGAGGTGTGCAGTTTTGCATTAAGAACTGAGTTTATCTTGAAGAAATGGCCAGTAGCTGTACAGAATATTGTTCTGATTTCTCCTTTAAAACTCCTGTCATTTATTTTGTGAGAGTGGAAATTGTAAGTTCACTGTGGGAATTTTTCTTCAGGAGAATCAAGTCATCTGGTTTCTTACTGTTCTGGTTTGAAAGCAAAACCAGTGAGGGACTCCAAGTCAGAAATACAATTTATTAGGAAAAGGGAAGAAAAAAAGAAAAAAAAAATCACCCCAAAATACATGCAATAATTCAAAAGAAAAACCACTGACACAGTCAGAATACAACCTGACACCCTGCTAGTTAGGGTGGCAGTAGCAGTCCAGATGAAATGGTCTTGTGAAGTGGTGATCCTGTAGGAACAATCTGGTAGCTCTTGTCCTCTGGAAACCAGTGGGTAAGGGCAGCCGTTCCTCTGGGAATCCAGTGGAAAGACTGCTTGTTATGTCCCAAACCCCAGATTATGTCCAGGTGGAAATGCTTGGCTCCTCCCCCTGGGCGGAGCATCTCCCAATGGGCTGTTGTCATTCTCTGAGTCCTGCCCTGGGTCCATTAAACAGAAAGGGCTCCTGGGGGGAGTTATCTCTGGGTCACAGGGAAGGGCATTGGTGGGCCCATTAACGGGAGAGAAGGAAAAAACAATGCCCCTCCTGGTTTCAACAGCTTGAGGGTGGGAATAGAAGACATCTTTATCTTGTAACCTAGCACACTTACATATTGGTAATTGCCTTTTTGGTATAGCAACACTGTGATAATTTAATATTTTTAAACATGGACAGAGGTCTGATAGCTGCTTTTATTATCAAGAAAGGAGACCCCATTTCCACTTTCAGGATAGTAATTTCCTCAAGTATCTCACTGCTGCATAATTTAGGGAACTTTCTGTGATTCTGGATGGAACCGCTTTCAGTGAGAAATGAATTCGTCTTTCTTTAAACCTTTGCAGTTGAACTGACTGCCTTAGGGCTCCTTTTATAGTTAAAGAACAGAAATAAGCATTTTTAGGATGTGATTCACCTGAACTATTTTAGGTACACACCATTGGATGATCTCAGTGTGCTGTAGCAGTGCTGTTTCTCCCCTTTGATGGCAAAGGGAGTTTTAGCTGGTCCTGACTTTCAGCATAATCATATCTTCTTCAAATAATCATTCCTTCTGTGTCCACCATGTGTCCTAGATAGATTTGTGTTACATCCAAGGTGATCTTTTCTCAAGCTAACTTCACAACTAATACAGCCTTCAAGCATCTATTTTTGTTCTTTGAAGGTACAACAAGACTCATGCTATTTTTTCATTTGATAATCTCACTTTTCTGCTTTTCATACTCATAATTCCTACAGCAGTGGAATTAGAGACCAACTCAGCCTGCCTTGTATGACTGAACCCTTTGAGTTCCTTCAAACCATTGAAATTCTAGTGTGGGATTGCCTTGGAAACAGCAACTAGGGAACTGATGTGTAGAAACTGCAGAAGAAAAGCAGAGAAAATGTCTTGTGTGGTTGAAAGAAATAGTCACATCAATCTAAAATATGGGAAGTAATTAAGCTTATGTGGTGCTTTTTTAGCTTTAGTGCCAGTTTTGCATAGTAACAGCTGATGGGAGGTGGGATGAAGTCCTGTGTTCCGGGGCTGTTGCACTTTTCCTGTTTCATTAACCTGTCAGCTTCTCTTCAAGGTAACAGATGGTTCTGCCTGGAGGCTGGGCCATCAGACTGCCATTCTTTTCTAAATAGACCTGAAGATGCTCCTACAAGAGTTGTACTTGGTCCAAGGAGGTGGCCCAACATCTCTATTACAAAGTTTAGATTTGGGGTTTTTTTAATCCATATCTCATGCAGCTCTCTGTTTGTTTCTTTGTAGAAGTGAACAGCAGTGCAGCTAGAAATGACAGGTAGCCTTCAAAATCTGCCCTATAAAGACCAGTGAAGAGGATATGTGGATGGAGAATAACCAAAGTATTTCATTTGGCTTTAATAATCTGCATATCTTAATGATGATACTGTAAAATGGAATTAATTACGATAAGAAAATTTCTTCTATGCATGAATGCACAAGGAAAAAATGGCTTGCTTTTGATCCTGTTGTTTTCCTAGCTGGACTGACAGCTGACTAGAATTATGGGAGGTGCTGTATTGCCACTCTTCATTTCCTTCATCTGGAACATACATAGACTTGTTTATACAGGGCCATCTTCTTCAAGCACAGTGATATTTCTGCTCCATAGAGGGATGGCTCACTGTTACATCCCAAAGGCTATAAATATGTTACACTCTGGAGCATATTGGCTCAAGCCCTGATTTAGTTGCTGGTGAGCAAGTTGGTCATCCATAATGTCCACATGAAATGCTGGAAAACTGGCCCATATTCTGAAAAGGGGAAATAAATGAAATTATGATATTAATATGTATATGTATTATGTATAATATGTGTGTATTATATATAATATGTGATAATTGTTATTAAACCCTCTGGCTTAGGTCTGGGCTCAACTGCCTTTGGTGGAGCAAGGAAAGGCTGGGCTTTTACTTCATACTCACCAGGTGCCTGTGAGAGAGGCTGTGTCACTCCTGTGGCATGCCTGCTTCTTCCAGCAGCTTCCTGCGGGTGAAACTGCCAAGAAGCTGTGGTTAGTTTTGCTGGAAGTCTGACCCTTACCTTTTGTTTGGATTGACCTTTGCTGTTGCATATTAGGAATAGAGTTAGTTTTGCTTCTGCTACCCCTCTGCATTTTAGCACATAGGTAAAATGCACATTTTAGCACATAGCACATTTTAGCTATGGGAGCTCAGTGGGTTTAGTGAGATGTCAGTCCTAAACCAGAAAGCCTTTTTTTGTTTTAATTTCCTGGCTCAAGCACAAATCTCAGTGACTTTTGGATGGCATGGAGCAGTATCCATTCCCTCTTCTATTTTCTACTTATATTTAACAGCTCCGTGCTATCAGCTTAATATAGTTCAGTTTTTATCATCACACAATCCCAGAATGTCTTTGGGTGTTGTCAGCCATGAACACAGGAAATAATCTCTCATTAGGCTGAATTATCTAGACACAGCACAGGCTAGGGAGGCCAGTGCAAATAGTTTTGTATTGACAAGGGCTTCCTGTTTAGTACAAGAAAGTCAAGGCACCCGAGGTGAAACGGCAGCAGCAGATTCAAATTTCATCTCAACTGGTGCAGGGAGGCAACATAAAATTCCCAGTCCAATAAAAATAAAACACCAGCTTTTGGCCACTGGCAAGACTTTCTCTTCAGGAGGGATTCCAGTAAATCACTCTGCACATGGCACATAATATTTTCAGCCTGTTGTGGTTTTTGAGAGGGAAAAATAACAGGTTTGGGTTGGAAGGGACTTTTAGAGGTCATCTAGTCCAACACCTGCAATGAGAAGGGACAACTAGACCAGGTTGCTCACAGCCTGTCCTGGGGTGACAGAGCCTCATCCAACTTGGCCTTGAATATTTCCAGGGATGGGGCTCCACCATCTCTCTGGGAAACCTGTGCCAGTATTTCATCACAAAAAGCATCTTCTTCATATCTAACCTAAACCAGCCCGCTTTTAGTTTAAAACCATTAGCCCTTACAGTGGGCTTAAAGATGTTTTTCTGCTTTTACTTCACAACACAGTCTGGACATTGAGCATCCAGTAAGTGTGTTAAGAACATCTGCAAGGTGCAGGTAAAGGAAGATCAGGGTATTTTGATCATGCTGCAGTGTTCAGTGTTGGCAGTGGGGACAGTGGCCCTCTGGGAGTGATCAGGCTCTGTGTGATGGGCAGGCAGGTGAGAGACACTTTAACTTCTTGCTCTTCTGTTCTGTCATTTCAGGATGATACAATAAGTGTGTCTTTGGTGCTTTTGTCTGTGTATTAGAAATTATTCTGTGCAATTGGGTGCTAGAAGAATATTCCACATCATCTGTTTCCTAAGGCTATATCCATTTTTTTCTGCCACAAGCTTCTATCTCTCCAACTCCATGTAGTAACCTGAGAAAAGGAGATTCCTTACTTATGCTAACCATAAACCCTGTATGCATGAGTAAAACTATGGTGTTTGAGCATCTAATCCCATACATATCCATAGATATCACTGCTATCCAAGCAATCTGTTTTTATTTTCTGGACTGCTGCATTATTTTTATAATGCAGTCTCCTGGACAAAAACAAAAACAAACAAAAAAAAATTCTACATGGCTAGATAGCAGCTCACTTTGGCTAAACCACCATGATTTTGTTTAATATAAAATGCTTCTATTTTAAAGCCTGGGATTGTCCACATGTTGTTCTGTTGCTGTTTAGTTCAAATTTATCCGACCACCAGATCCTTGTGATCCTCCTTAAGGTGCTTACAGAGCACAAGAAGATCCCCCCTATAGCCTTCTCATCTTCAAATACACACTCTTAAGTGCCTCATCCTGTCATCTTAGCAAAGCCCTCCCTGTGTTTGGCCAGACTCCCATCTCTCATGGATATGCTCCAGAATGTCTATGTTGCTCGTGTTAAGATAAGATGTGCCCAACTCCAGCTTATGCCCCAAAATGGCCATTTGTAATGGCATAGTATTTTTTATAATGTTCCAAAATCGTCCTGTGCTGAGTTTCAGGAACCAGTACATTGTTCTTCCCCTGGAAGGGGTGAGTGTGCTCTGGGCTTGGCTCTCATGGCTGTCAGGTAGGAAGGAGAAGGTTTGCAGGAAGTGATGGTTTTTTTACTGTCACCATGTTGGTGACAGTAACTGTCTGACAGAATGACTGCTTTACACAGGATGCAAGGTCAGCGAACTTCTCAGCAGAGTCTGAGTTGTGACATGGAACATGCCAGCTGAGAGCAATGGGAATAGCTGACTGTTCCCAAAATACATGGTTTACACTGAGAGTGGTAGAGAAAAGCCATAATTTTTTTGCAAAACTCAGGAAATAAGTGTTTTCCATCTTAGTTTTTTTCAGCTTGAATGCAAAAATTACTGGTATTGAAAGATTTCCTTTCTGTATTCACAGCCTAATGTTTGATTTACTTCACTATTCACAAAAATTACTGGTGTTGAAACATTTTTTGAGATGTTCTTAGCCTGATATTTGATTCACTTCACTATTCATGTCTGCCAGGAAGTGAAACTTTGGGCAAGCCTGGGTAAAGTGCATTGAGAAATAAATGGGCAAGCAGTGATGGAAAAGCTGTAAAGATGTGATTTGTGTTGCAGGCCAGAAAGGAAAAGAAATGTTAGTCCAGCCTCATGTCACTTGTTCCTGACAGCATGGCATGAGGATCAGAGATTTATCTGGAGTTTAAGGAGCAAGAGCAAAGGGCCTTGAGGTAGGAGAACACAAAGCTGAGTGATCTGGTATACAGAACTGTGGGGCTGAGCTGAATATAGAAAAGAGAGTACTGTGTGCTATCAGTTGTGCCATTTTTAGTCCTTTCAGTGTCGCAAGGCTACTCCTTATCATAACGTCCACTCTAAGAGCATAGTCTTTTTTTGAAAAAGGGTTATAACCTGGATTTTTTTGTCCTTTGGTTCTTGAGCCTTTTTAAAAATACTTTTTGCCTTTGAGGGACAGAAGAATTGGTCCTGTACAATATCAGCTTTCCTTTGATGCCTCTCATTCATGTTCATCCTGCACTTACCTGATGTTTTAGCTAGATGTCAGCCTCAGATGTGAATCTGTCACTCACATTTATTTTTGCTCCTTGTCTCTCTGTACCATGGGACTGCTGAGATAGCGTGAGAACTGGGACTTGCCTCCTCAAAAGCCTGACCTAGGGGTTTAATTATTAAAGTTAGCAGAGCCAGTAGAAAGGATTTGCTTTTAACATTCTTGTAGGAGCATCTGTTCTCATGGTAAAGTTTGGCTTTCTGTTGACTGTTCTGGTGGACTGCTTGTTTTGCAGGTAAAGCCTGTAGCGCCCTGCTCACACCTTTTCTCCCACAACATTCCCTCAGTAATGCAGCCTTAATGGGTTCCAGGAGCTTTGACAGCGGCTCCACAGAGGCCAGAGTGGTGAGACACCAGGGCAAGGCCAGAGTCAGAGCTGGGACAATGACAGCAGCTGGAAAAGGTGATTCAGCTGTTCAGTGACTGCTCACAGAATCTGGCAGCCTTGTCAGACAGCAGGGCACATCTGGGCAGAGGGGAGGATGCATCAGCTCACAGAGAGCTGTGAGTCACAGGGTGGATGGCGCTGGCACAGCGCAGGGTCACGTCTCCAGGCCTGATTTGGACTGGGGTGCTTGAGGTGAACAGGGAGAGGCTGAGCCACTGCAGTTCAGAGGCACTGTTTTGGCTTAGGGCAGCACAGATGTTTCCTTTTCCTGTGCACGGCTCTCTCTGAACTGCAGCAGCTCAAGGCCTGGCTTATGGAAAGCTGGAATCACGTGTGCATTGGGAATGGGACACACAGCTGGTCCTGGTGACTTTTTCAGTCCTGTCTCTGAGTCAGTGTCATGGGATGGGATGGACAATGCAGATTGTTGCTGAAGTTTCAATCACAGTTTTCAAGACTTCAATGAGAAAATTTCAAATTATGTAATATAAGGATTGTATATCCACTATTAAAAGCAAGCAGGCAAGCATAAAAGCCCTTGTCTTTCTGTGCTAGGCTTCAGAAATGTGTGTTTAATATTTATGTTGCCAGGAGCTTACTGCTACAGGCATTTAAATGCAAGTGGTTGCCTGAGGGCTCACTAAGGTCTGATCCCTGTCTCTAACACAGTTCAATTTATCTGAATAATCTTTTAGCCCAATCTTCTCTTTTCAGGAAGGACAGAAACTGAGAGAATTCTTTCTTGCAGCACACTGTGTTTCTTGTCTCAGTAGGTTTAAAGCAAAACCAGCTCCTCAATACACATAGATTTGCAGGGTAGGTATGATAATATGCTCTAATATCAGGAAAAAAACTGTCCTGAATTTTAGGTTCTTGAGCTTAAGGGGACTCATCACTAAACTGGGCTGAAGATCTGTAGCTGCCTTTTCCTCTCCACTGAATATTAGTGGAGTGCCAGTGCTGTCTTCTACGTCACAAGCAACAATAAAAATTGGGGTGACATCGCACATGCCTTTTGTTGTGTTCCTTCCCTTGTTTCCCTTAATTTCCCCTACTTGCTGGCATAGGATTTCCATTCCTGCTTTTGTTTTGTGCCAGACTCAGGACAAGGAAAAGCAGCAGGTACAAACACAGAGCTGTCAGCAGAACAAACTCATCGGCAGTATTAGGTGACTTGCTGTAGAAACAGGAATATTTTATTATTTTTAGTTTGGCAGGGATGTTTGTCTGTTCAAGGTTTTTTCCCTGTTTTTTTTTTTTTAAAGAAAGTTGCTGACCTGACTGTGAGACAAAAATCTGGGCTCAGTGTCTTAATTGCTTAAATCCTAAAATAATTTATGTTGGAAGGGTTGTGTAAAGACCATCTGGGAGTGGGAGTGTGTGTGGGAGTGTACTGCATGGTGCCAGGGCTGTGCCCTGGAAGGGTGCAGGCTTCCCCCCCTGCTCTGCACAGGTGGCAGGGACACAGGCACTGCAGTCTGCTCGAGGCATTGCTGCCTCCTTCCCTCCCACCATGACTTCTGGCTGATTGCTGCTGCTCCGGGCTGGCAGCAGCCAGACCTCTCTAGACCCTGTAATTCAGGAGTTGCAGCTGAAGTCAACCCTTCCGTAACAGGTACAAAGGAGGTGAACCTTCTGTCACACCATCACTGTGCTTGCTGTATCTCCCCAAGGTTGTCTCACCTCAGAGAAGAACAATTACTTTACAGATACTGAGTCATCCTTAGGAAGTTGCTTCCAGAAACTGCAAGCTTAAAACAGCTTAAAAATACTGATTTAGGTTTTCTGTGCATCCTTATTCAAATCTGGAACTTACTACTCAAGGATGTTGTCTCCCATTACTTGTATTTTAAAATACTGCATCCTGGGGGAAATACATTACCTGTGGGTCTTGAGAGTGTCCAGCGAAATTTTGACTGTGAGGTAAGCTAACATGCCAATGTTTTCTGGTTTTCTTTAGGAAATCAGTAGGCCATATTTTGCCCATCAATAGTAGCTTTATGGCCAGCAGTCATATTTTGCAGTATGTCCTTATGCACCTCTTGTATGTTGTAGGAGCTACGTGATAGCTGGCACCCGTTTTGGATCTTCATTTATAGCAAAGACACACAGGATAAATAGAAATAACCACTCGGTTTTCTGGGAAAGAACTGTATTAAGCATGCAACCTGGAGTAATGTAGAAACAAAATGGGGTTTTTTTCTCCCACTCAGTAACTTCTTTCTTACTGGAAATAATGAATGCAGAATATGGCAGGAGCTAACATTGATAAGTGACTGTACTTAGTTTTAGAGTGGGAATCCTTCAAATATCTACTTTTGTAAGAGACTTTTGTAATGTTAACATTGCTCCTGATTAACATTTGCTGTGATGTCACAGTGCCAAACTAGGACAATAAAGGAGCTGTCCTGTTCTGCACAGTTCCCAAATAGTTGTGTGATGCTTGACTCCATCTCTGATAGCCAAAGTGAAGTCAGGTGAGGGTGAGGGCAGTCCTTGGATACTACAAGTGGACGGGAAATGCAGGGACGTGGTGGGGTTTGGCAGTGTCACTCTTGCTTCTGAGACACTAGTGAGCTAAAAACCTGAGCAGAGGGTGAGTGGTATATTAACAGGGCAAATTGCTGTCACAGCAGCTGCCTCTAATCTTATTTTCACATATTTATAGTGTGTAAGATAACATTTTCTCTCAAGTGAGCCCTCTGGCAGGCCCCTGGGCACAAAGGAACCGTTTTCTATCAGCATGGTGTGGAGCAATACTCTGATTACTCAGAGGGAATCTTTATTGCTGTCTTGCCAGGTTTTGCCCAGTGAGTCTTCAGGTTGAATTTGAGAGCTCTAATGGCCTTGATTACAGACTAATAACGAGCTTTGATGCTGTGCTTAAACCCAGAGTGGGAAGAATACCAAACAGAGAGGGAGCTGAAATATGGGGCCGTTGGGAAAGTTTCCAGCTTCGACTTGTAATCTTTCTTTGTGGTCCCAGGATTTACCTTGTCTGTGACTCAATTACTTATTTTATACAAGTATGAAAGATTGCTCTAATGTGGCTGGTTCTTTGTTTCTGAGGGCTGTTTTCAGCCAATGTCCTTAGCAATTGGATTTGCTTCCACATTGTTGTAAGCAGAGCTGCCTTTTATTTGCTGTAATTATCTGCTCCAAGCACAGCTCTGCCACACAAAGGTTTGTGCCTGTGCACACACATGTTGGGAACTGCTGCCCTTTGTGCTCTGGCTCTAGGTGGTAAAGCATAATATGAAAAGGAAGAGGAACATTTTGTGGAATTTTTGGATCAAGGGAACAGATCTAAGTTTTCGAACTCACTAACAGCGTTTGAGTTCCCTCCTGTTCATGCAACAGGGAATCAAAATATTGAGAGTAAAAGGAAAGATAAACAGCACCTTCCTTTATTTCTTCCTTCCCTAACAATGTTATCTGCATAAACCTCCCCACTTTTCATCTCATTTGTTTGGGGCTTGGTAGTGCCATAAACATGAACTCAAAACAGATAGTAACATCAAAAGAGAAAGCTGTTATTTTAGATTGCTTTACAGATATTTTTGTATATAACCTATTACACTTTATTTATTTCTACTCTTCATTAGCTTGCTTACACATCCCAGAAGTTTTTTTCCAATGGTTTTGCCTTTTCCATTTGTCAAACTTTGGCTCTCCATCTCTGCTTCCAACTGGTCCCCTGTTGTGATTTATTACAGGTTTGGGAATAATTACAGCTGTTTTCTTTAGCTGCTGCTGTATCCATATGTGTAACTCCCCAGGATATGTCTAAGACCCCAAGTTTGTAGAGTAGCCTGGAGAACTGATGTTAGCTATACCCTTCAGGAAATATAAAATCAACTATTGTGCATTGGGTTTTTAGTTTTGTCTTGCTAAGGAGCTGAAAAATAAGATTCACAGAATATTCTGAGTTGGAAGGAACTCACAAGGATCATTGAGTCCAATTCTTAAATGAATGGTCCATACAGGGATTGAACCCACAACCTTGGTGTTACCAACACCATGCTCTGACCAACTTAGCAAAACACAACCAATTTAAACTTGTTTTGTTTGTTTCCTAAATTCAATCAAGGCTGGGAAAAGACAACACACTTAATAGTCTTTGTTCTTTACTAGGAGTATAGTTGCTGCCTTTGCCTTCCTTTTGGATTTGCCTGCATATCGGCTATGGCATCCCCACATCCCCTTTAGTGCACAGGAACTTGGCTTTGGGTCGCACAAATGTAGGTCAGCATTAATTACATAGGTGGATAGTGCTCCCATGCTTAAATGAAATCTTTATCTGGTGACATCTCAATATCTGAGGGGCTTCTGTTAACAGAGCTGTCACATTGCCCTGGACAGTGTGCAGACATTTTCATCTGGTTTTACAGTTCATAAAGAGAAAACAAAGAAATACATTTCCAAAGCAGCAACTACTTTTACTTGTTTCTATTTCGGACCTGATTTGAGGTGTTTGCCAAGCTGTCAGGCCAGCTTGCCTACGTTTGCAGGGGAACTCGGCAGTGGCACTGGGCTCATCCCATATCGTTGACTTCCAGGGTCACAACTCTCCTGCAGTACAAGCGCTTTTCCTTTTTGCCTGAGCTGGTCAGATCTGTCGTGCTCTGTTCCTGGTACAAAGTTCAAGGTGAGTGAGTGTGGCTTGTGTCCTGACTACACTTCAAACACTTCCTGGCCAGTCACAAGGGCTGCCCTTGGGAGAGAGCAGCTTGTTCACCTTGCAGCAAGGCACTGGAGGTGGCACGGAGCACGTCAGTGGCATCATGACTGCTGCGATTAAATTGTTGTGGAGATAGGAAAAGCCATCTGCTGTTTGTCCCCCCTGCTTGCTTGCTGTCCAGGGAGCCTGTGCCTGCCAAACCTGGCTGACGGGGTGCCAGGCTGTCATGTGGAACTGGCCTGGCTGCCATGGGGACTGGGTCAGAGGCTTGGTGACCCAATTGCAGGTGGCATTGCACACCAGGCTGCGGCGGAGGGATGGAAGCTGTGCAGAAGGGCACGATGGGCGCTGGAGCGCGCCTGGCACAGCTGCTGCCGCTGCAGCTCTGAGGGCTGGGTGATCTTGGCTGCGTTGGTAATGTGCTCCTCTCTCTTCAGATGATGGCAGGCAGAGCTGGCCTTGTGCCTGCTCCTTCCCTGGAGACAGAGCTGTGTGGGACTCATCCCAGCATCGCCGTGCAGAGATGACCTTGCAGTTGCTGCTGTGACTGTGGTGGGATGCTGAACTTCAGTGGTCCCTGTGGGTCCATTCCAGCTCAGGATATTTTGTGATCCCGTCTGTGCTGAAGGGGTTGGGACAGGATACCAGGGATGTTTGTGTGGAGCACTGGGATGGGGTGTGTGGGCTGCGTGCAGATCTGCTGATTTCCCAGGATGCAAATAGTCACTGTAAATATTCTGTGCAAGAGTCTTCTGTGCAAATTCTTTGATATACCATCCAGTATACACTGGGAAACAATATCAACCTTGTTGAACAAATGAAGAGTTAAAAGAATATTAGGGTTGCTGAAATACGAAGGTTGAGAACCCAAAGTTTAGGAAATGCCAAATACAAAATCCCTGCTTTTTACATTTTGTGACATAAAGCCTACTTGTCATGATGATTCAGTTTTAAGGGGTTGATCATATACTGGTTTTTCCAATTCTGGCCTTAAAGAGCAGCGAGTTAGCAACCAGTTATTTAATAGTATATTTATTTAAGAAAGACTAGTATTGGTATGTGAGACTCTCAGCTTTATTTACTGTACTTAACTAAATTCCTACCTAATGGCAAAATTTGTATTTTTCTTCCCTCCTGACACCCTCATGGATTTTTCCTGGTGTGTGCTTCCCAGTGCATAGTGCTGATCAGTTTAATATCTCAATATTGTACTGGCAGTAATTTGCCTTCACCTGATCTCTGGATGACGTTTGGTGAGTTATGGCAATGCTGTAATCTCTGTTACATAAATATGGGCCTGAAACACTGGGAAAGTTAAAATTAGTATTTTACTAGCTTCATGCATGAAATATGAACCTGATTTTGGGGCATGCACTATGTAGTGTTTTATATGTTCAGAGCTTTCATGTCCTAATGCTCTCTCTCTTTATATTGGATGTTCATCCCAGTCCTGTTCCCATCATTGGCTCTGCTCTTCACACCTTCCTCTTTAGAACCAGTTTCCATCTCCATGTCCTTCCATAATCCATGATCTCAGCCCCACATACAGGTTTTCTCTTTGAGTCTTGTTATGCTCCCTGCTGCTTAGAATCCTCCTTTTGTTCCTTCTGGTCCCCCTGGACTGGGGAGTGCTCAGTTTGGCTGTGGGCCTGGTCCCTGGCTCGTGGGAGCAGTGTAGTGCTCAGGAGCACAGACGCAGCAGACCTCAACTGCTGAATTTAAGCATTCTTATGGAGCATGAGTAAAGTGAAGTGATTTTAAAATCAGCTGTGTTGTGTGTGCTTTCAGAAAAAACACGTTAAACTGTATTCTGGCACAAACGTAACTACCTTGCCTAACCACGAGTTCCTTGTTCAAAGCTCTGGAATGCCTGAGCTGTTGAAGCAAAGGTCACTGGTGCTTTTTGGACATGGCTGAGTGATGACATATGGTTCTACCTTGGTTCTGGCATTTTGGCCAAAGCATTCCAAAACTTCCAGCCTGGGGTGGGCATTGGCAATGTGTGCTCATATGAGAGTGTTAAAATTGGACAAAATGGTCAGCAGCTGAGAATGAGGTTTTGGAGTCAGGAGTCTCTCAGTGGGTTTTAAAAAGTCAATAATGATATTTAGAAGAATGATATGTGCTATTTAATTATTTCCTAATGAAGTTTGGACTTCCTGTGATAAACATGGGTGGTGTAGGCACAGTCCTGCCTGTCCCAGTGTGTTTGGGCAACATGTGCTCGTGGTGGGCTTACAGTGATGAATTCTCATTGATCTTTGCTAATGCCAAATTAAAGCTTTGGTATTTGCTAGTGCTCTGATTTTTTCTCGGCATGCTAATTATTCCTTTGAATTGGAAATGCTTGTTCAGCACAGGGTAACAGAGATTGGAGTTAGTGATGCTGTGCTGCAAATAGTGTTGAACTTTTCCTGTTTATTTCGACGTGCTGTTCTGGTTTTCTCAGGTCAAATTAGACATCACCACATTTTTATTCAGTTCACACTACATGTGTATGTGCACACATGCGTATGCATACACAGCTGTAATTTTTTTATTGTTGTACTGACAGTGGTACTGTCCAGGAGAAAGTTTTTTCCCAACATCATGGTAGAAACACGATGATGATTTTGGAAATGGCTGCAGTTGTCTGAAAATGTAAAAGAAAAGACAAAATAGAAACACAAATGTTTTGCGTCTGTGCAGAGAGACTAAAAGGTAATTAGCCAAGGGTAAATAAATGGTTTTGTTTTGAAAGACCCAAAGTGGTGACCCAAAATGTTTTGAAAGGTTTTCTGGATGATGGCATTTCTGTGTTCAAAGTTTCAGTCCAGAAATCTCATACAAAAGTGATAACTGTTGGCAGGGGAGACCAGTGGAAAGTTATGCCTGCAACAGGAAATCATCTCACTTTTAAAAGTGAATGTTGCTATTTCAGGTTTTAATTTTGATAATTAGCAGTAGCAGCTCATTCTCAAATTGCACTTCTAACATCAGGTGGTCCAGAATTGCACGAGGTAACTTAATATGCCCTTTTTTCCTAAGTCTGTAATTGGAAAAAGACAGGAAAAGCTAACTGCTATTAATTGCACAAGCTATTTACAGCACAGAAAAAATGGTTTGTCATTTGTGTACATGCAGAACAGTGTTGGCACTGCTGCTAAGTGCTGCACTTAAGAGATTCTGCTCTAATACTGAGTATCAAATACTAATTCCTATTACTGAAAGTCTGCCTTGGCCTGTAGTTCACAAGCCCTTTGCCAGCACACCTCACTTGGTTCCCAGTTTGGTGGTAACATATTCCCCAGTGCTGCTTTTGTTCCATGTCCTTGTAAATTCCTCTCACTTCCCCGATGGATATGGCAGCTCCTTGTGAGGGACCTCTCGTGGCTCACTGCGTTCCTGCCAGCCTTTCTGGTGCCCATAGACCTGTGGAAAATGCACATCCCTCCTGGCTTGTGTTCCACCAGCTCTGCCTGCACCCTGCAGATGAAATTGGGGTGCCTGAAGAGTCTGCTGAGAATGCAGCAGGTAGCCAAGGAACTTCTTGAGAAGTCCTGGTGCTGCAGGGTACACATATGTTGTACCTTAGGGTGAAAACACGCGCTGTGGTTTGCATTTGGTGTCGAAATAGCTGTTAATGCAGGCTATGTTAATGTAAATTGCAAATCCTAGATGTGGGCATCTGTTCACATAATTCAGAGTGATTACACATTTGTGTTTGTGAGAGATGTGAGAAGAACCCAAAGGAAGATCACACTTTAGCATGTGCTAACATTTTCCTCCTAAAATCTGATCTGCGGGTGTCTTCTGCTGGCCCTCCTGCCTAAGCATTTTCTTGTGATGGACCAGGTTATTGTTCATAGCTGGTTTCTACTTTGAGTTCTTCCAGTAGGTGCTAATGGAATTTTAATTTTTTTCTCTTTATTTGGAAATAGTTGGACTAATTCAGATTGAAAGGGCCTTCAGGAGGTCTTCAGTCTAACCTAATCAGAGCAGGGTCAACTGTGAGATCAGACCGCAGTGCTCAAGGCTTTATCCAGTCAAGCCTTTCAGGAGTGACAAAATTGAATAGATGGCTGCCCAGTGATGTGGTCCTGAACAAACTCCAGCAGTGAGATAAGGAGATACAGAGCTGGTTACAGCTAAAGCTTGCCTCGATTCTTCAGCAAGCCAGAGGTGCAAAGCTTTGAGCTATAATTGAAGGTGGAACAGATGTTACACGTGTATTGGAACTTCACTGTGAATCCCCATCTAAAAAGATTTATAATTTCCCAGTTAATTTCCAGATGATCTCTTTCAACATGCTGAGGGTAGCAGATGTGTTTGTTATATCCCACTCTTTCAAGTCATTTTAGGAAGTTAAACAGATGGATTCCTTTTGAAATTCAGCAGCTGTAGCGGTGTTGTTTCATGTGCCAACTGGATGGAAGGAAACAGCAGCTGAAAAGTGCTTTGCTTGTGACGAGCTGACCCACTTGCCAACAGCCAGTAATGTACTAATGTGACAGGAATGATTGACTACACCTGCTTTTGCTGTGGAATCAGTTGAGTTTCTAGACAGCTGGGCGAGCTTGAATACAGGTTGTTTTACTGCTGGAATAAACAAAGCTCATGTTAATTCTCATACGGGAGGTGATTATGTCTTAAAACACAGAAAATCATTCCATCATCTGTGCGCCATTTATTTGGAAAAAGGTTGTGTGTTACAGTGTCCTTGCTACTAAAATTTCAAGAGGAAATGCGAAATTGAGAAAATTTCTCTCTCAGTCCTATGTCTTCAGTGTGTTGTTTGTTGTCCAGTGATAAACATCAGCCAGATCTCCAATATGGCCATGGGTTGTTATGACACTGATACCTTCCCAAAATATTCCAGACAGTGAGAGCAGTGTTATTAAAAAACTTATTGATGGGGTGTGTAAAATAAATGCAAGGCTGTCAGGTCTTCATACTGTAGCTGTAAACCCTTGAGTTCAGTACAGCATCATGGGTAAAACTCAGGGCGGGCGGCAGGAAACCTCAAAAAAATTAAAATTTATTAAATCTTGAAATAGCAAAGCTGTTTAAGGCAACAAATGTGTCACTAATCATTACAGTGGGAACCTCCTTTGATTTGGTAGGAAACAAAATATTAGGACAGCATTCATGAGTAGGTTTTTATGTCAGTTTTGGGTGGTGGATATTAAAAATGCTTGAAAAAGGCAGTGTTAGAACAGCACAGGCGGGTTAGTTATCAGTTTGCTAAAAGGAGAACAAAGGAAATTACAAGGAAATTTGAGAACATAAGCTTGATCCTGCCATGCATGAGGCTGGACAGTGGTCCTGCAGCACTTTAAATTTGTGCTAGGTTAATAGAGAGATTAAAGAATAAGTGTTTCCTGTACATTTCCTTGCAAAGTGATCATTTAAGCTTTCTGGTTTAAAACTGAGTGTGATATTCGGCAGGTGCAAGTAAATCTCTCCCTCAAACGTACATGTGGTTTTTAAAAATAAAATGAATTATTACTTTTTGCTGTTCCCCCTCCCCCCCAGTTTATGGGTTAGGTAATCCTCATCAAATTCCCTTGCTAGATCATCACGGTGGGAATTGAGGCTGGTTTTGAGGGACGTTGACTCTCAAGAATGGTCATGGCTGTTGGGTTGGTGGTTGACTTATGTCTGTGTAAATCTGAAGAAATTTCCCTGAACTTTTTGATTTAAGAATTTCAGTAGAACCATTACCCCAAAATTTAGCTGACTAGGGTTTGCTTTTATTTTCCATAAACATCAACTCAGGACAAATCTTTCTTGAAAGGAGCTGTGGAGGCAGCGTTCATTTCAGGGCATTGTGTTAGGTGCTTTCTGTGTTTCCTTTGATACCACTGTGAACAATCTAGGTTGGTATATTATTTTTTTCTGGTAACATGTTCAGAAATAGCTGGTGTTCATATTATTGCAATTAGTGCCATTCTGTGGTGCATTGCAGGTGACTTCCAGCACAGAACTGCTACTGAATGGGTTCCCTGTGGAAATGCTCTCTTTTTTTTTTGGGATTCTAGGGAAGAGTGGCTGCCTGTAGGCTTGGGTTGTGAAGTGTACTTGGCAAAAACTGGAAGTGTAGAATGATATTCATCATTCCTTGATGTCAGCTGGCAGTAGGTGAGCACCACTAGTACTCATTCCATGGCTCCAGAGCTGCACGGCGCAGCACCAGCTCAACTGGATGCTTGGGCTCAGCAGGCAAGATGATTTTTTTAATAGAAATCGATAGGAAATGCATACTGAGGGGAATGGAGATAATGTGAGTATATTATAGGATTGGATCATTCTGTAAAGAAGATTTTGATAAATACTTTGAATTTGAAAGGCAAATTCTGATGTTGGCTGTAGAGAAACTACATTGATTTTAGGGCAAGGGAAAATCTGGTCCTAGCCACTTAGTTTGAGTAGTGAAACTTTGCTCTTTACAAAATAGCTGAGGTTGCTTAATGATAATCTGGCCAATTTGTGTTTGTTCAGAACTGCTGATGTGGGAGAGACTGACGGCAGCTGAGAGTGGGTTGGAATACTTAAGCAGATCCAGTTGTAAAAAGGCTTTGAAATACAGCCTTTTCTTCCAATCTGCTTCTCAGATGGTTTCCGCCTTTAGGCTCTGACAACTCTTCCAGATGATGGAGCAGGTTCATTTGAAATGTGCCAGCAGGTTACAGAAGGTGGCTACCTGATGATGTGAGGTTGTTAGCTTGTAAGTGGTGGCTATTTTTAACATGCCACTTCTCAAGAGGGTAAGAAAGAACAGCAGCAGAGGGAAGAGAGCATTTTTTAAAGTCCTCTCCTTCATATTTCATCTTAACTTGATGGTTCGTAAAGTCAAGAGTAGCTTGTGGTATTTATATCATCATCATTGTCATTACCTTTCTTCTGTGATATACTCATTAGTCACAGATGTTTTCTTTGCTTTTCCAAACACACCAAGCCATGGGCAATGTCAAGTCAGGCATAAAATAATATAGGAGCTACTACCATTAACCTTGTGGAAACAAAGGATACATGAATAGATTAAGAATACCCAGATGCCCGTCTCTATTGGGAAGACGTGATCTGCAAATCTCTTTCCAAAATAGTACTGCAATATTTATGCCAGGGGCTGTTAGTGGCATGGAGAGATGATGTCCATTGTTACAGTCACGGACACAGATGTGCAAATCAAGGTGAGCTATGGGCTGGCCTGACAGAGCTCCTGTGTTAGGATCATAAAGATTATTCATGTGTATGTGCTTTACACTGTGGGCACTGCTGGCACCATGGCACAGACAAACAGTAAGTGTTAAATCTTACACCACAAATAAGCTCTTGCATTCCTCATCCCTTTCAGTCTCCTGTTCCTGATGAGTTTAAGTCTGAGGAATGAAGTTCACATGCTAAGTCAGAGAGATGGACCTTTTCAAAGCCCATCACAGAACCCCTATCAGTGAGTGTCTCAAGACTGCTGAGCCCAGTTTTTGTTAGATTGTGGGAAACTGATATGGCTACAAATCCAAAAGCAATGGCAGCACAATGAATTTGAAGCTGTGAGCGTGCATTTGCTGTGACAATAGAAACTTATGAAGCTATTGAGTGCAGCACTACTACAGGCTTACTTTGCAAAACCATGCAGCGCTCTGGTACAGAAATGGGATTAAATGTGAGCATTGTTCAGAAGATGCTAATTTTAAATGGTGCCAGTTTCTGTCACCATGCAAGAGCATTTGCTTATATCACTAGTGTGGCCAGTGAAATTGTCTGTGTATTTTCAGAAAATCAATGGAACAGATGTTCTTGTCCAGGTGGAACTTGGCTTGTATATTTTTAAAAATTTTACACCATTATAAAATGAAGTGGAATTAAACTCAGTGTGAATTCGAAGCATGTCAGGGGATTACAGGTGGAATCTTAGATCAGAATTAGTGTAATGCAGACAGGATTTCTGTCAAAAGAACTGGGAACAGAACCAAGGTTTCCTCCTCTTCTCACTGCTCTATATAAAGAACTCACATGTACAGATTATAATTGCTGTGGTGAGAGGATGCCAAATTATATAATGCTTCTATCCACATTCCTCTTCTAATCTCTACTGTTCCCCATGGGGAAACACAACAAAAAATTATGGGGTTTACACCTTTACTCCTCTACACCCTTATGGGTTCTTTCATAGAATGGCAATGTGAATGTACAGATGGAATCAGCCTTTTCCATATTTTATACTGATCAGGAACAAAAGATGGATGTGAATGTGCAAAATGCCTGCAGTACCAAAAATAGATCCATATTTATTCCTGTCATAACTTCACTTAAGTTGATGGACTGTGCCAAGGCTGAACATGCCCACAGTCTATAGGACAGCTGCCTGGCAGCAGTAAAGCTTGATGAGAATAGGTTTGAGAGAACAATTAAACCCTCTGTTTCTGACACTGTGTGATTCTGACACCACACTGACAATGTGGTGACATTTTAGGAATATTCACCTTGGCTTGAAATTATTTTTCTGGGAGATTGCATATCCATCCTTAATGCCGAGGATGGAGTTGAACAAGGTATTTTCAAGCCTTGAGTTCAGTTCCATCAGCAGTTCTGAATCACCAGACTAGCTAATGAGTTGTTCTAATTAATAGCATAATTCTACATGGTTTTTCTATTTAGGCTAATGTAACATTTGGCTTTGTTGAGGATGAATATTAACCACAAGTTGAAAGGAAGGTCTAATTCTCTGATCTTTTGCAATATTTCATCAAGCTTTTAATTTTTCTTACAATACCCACATGCAATTCATACAGACATTTTCTTTTCACTTGGTATAGAGGCCCTGTTTTGTTGTTAATTGATGATGTGTGAGCTGTGGAGGCAGCTTCAATAGTTTTACTGTTCCAGAAATGTTCATCTCATTCATAAAGATCATCTGTTCAAGAGCAGTCAACTCTGGGCCTTTCTTCTCTTTATTGGCTTTGTTTTGGGCTATGTGCTGACTTTCCTACAAGCTCTTGAGCTACAGGACATTCAAATAGTTTCCTCTGGTGTGTTAAGTTCTTGAGTTCACATGAGCCTGCCCACTAAAATTTTGAGAGTATTAAGCCAGTTCTCAACACCACAGTCTTGGCACTTGAGCTGACACTCGATGGTGCTGAGCAGTCACAGCTTGAGTCTAAAGCAGTGACACTTTCTGAACCTCAAAATCAGCTGTGTAAGCCAGATCAGTAGGGATGATTGTAGTTTCATTGTGTTGGTGGGGTTTTTTTTTTTCTAACAGGGAAGTAAAGTGTTTGTTTATAGCATTTTTCCTTCCATATTTCCCCATTTGGGGAGTGAGTGGATGCTCTTGTGACTACAGGCAGATAAGGAGGAGATGTTGTGGTTATTCAGGCAAAGATACTCACCAGACTTAAAGCTGCAAGGGAATTTCTCCTAGTCAGAGGCTTACCCAACACTTCTGGGAAGGAATGAGGCTCTTTCTTTTTGTTTAGATAATTTGCCTTCTTTTTTAACGTTACTTACTCCTACCTTAGACACAGAAATTTGGGTGATTCAAAACAAGGAAGGAAAAACTGGTTGGGCTTTTCAAAGAAGATAAGAGACAGGTTCCCAGATCCCTTTAACTGTCCAAGAGAAGTAGTTTCTTTTAAAAATCCTAGCCTTAAAACCAGACAAAAATTAATTTATTAAGCAATAACAACAAAAATAACCCAAAACCAAAAACCCAGACAACCCAAAAACTTGGCAATTCCAAGAGAGACCAAAATTGATGTTGCCAGTCTTTGCAGATAGAGCCTGTAATGTGATACAATTTATGATCTCATGTGACTACACTGCCACTGGATACAGCAGCTTGTGGCCATCTTGTTGCAAAGGTTTCCTACCTTCTTGGCAATTTCTCATGGGCACAACACTGACTCCTTCTTCTCCACCCAGCCAACAAACTCCATCCAACCTTCTTGACCAGCCAACTTACTCTTTTATGATACCCATCCTAACTGGATCCAGCTGTGGCCTATTAAGGGCAGGCCTGTTCCTAATTCTTGATAATTAGCACAGCTGTAACCCCTTAGGGGTGAGATTACCTTCACCACTATCTCTATTCTCTTACATTCTATCTATCCACAGCAGCTTGCACTTCAGTGCCATTATGCTGTGATGTTTAGATATATAAAGCAAAATGTGTATAACATAAAAACTCCCCCAGGTTTTGGATGACAAAGGATTGTTAGATGCAAACTGAATCCATGAGAGAAGCAGTAATTCTAGGTCACTCTTCAAATGTGTTATCTGGCATTCACATTAAGCTTTGATGATGAGTGTCCACTGATATGGCAAAATATCTGTCAGGATCATACACTGAGTGTATTCAGAAGAAATCATATTCAGTAGGTTGGACTGCATGCTGAGAAGTCAGTAAAACTCTTTTTGAGGTCCAAAGGAACTGTTTGTCCACCATCATCAAAGGATCAGTTTCCATAATTGTTAAGGGAGCAATGAAAGGAATCCTTTTCCTTTGGTCAGATTAACTTTGTGGCTGGTTTGGTATCCCATACCCTGGCCAGTTTTCTAAGATAAAAACAGAACAACAAAAACTGGCAAGTTGCGTGCAGCAGGGATTGGTGGCCTGAACCTCATAAAATGTGTAAGTGAAGAGCAGAATGTAAAGCTGTCAGTTAGATCTTCTAATAGCTTTTAAACTTTACTATATTTTATTACAGATCTAAAATTAGCCTGGTTTTCAGGCCTGGATCTTTTTCAAGATGTTCATACTGGAGCCCAACCTTCTCTAAGCCAGCAGGGCTGAGTTCTCAGCATGGAATGATGGAAATGGTGTTGGAGCATTTGACACATTTCTGCTCCAAGGACTACCAGTCCTCTCAGATGGTAAATTTACATTCTTTATTGAATTGTAGCATTTTGAAGTGTTTTATATAGCTGTGTTTAAGCTGACATTGTGGACAGTTATGGCAGAACATTAGAAGATTTGTCTTGGTGGGATCTCAGTGAGATGGATGATGAGGGATGTGTGCTTCCCATCTGAAATTGGTGGATGGATAAAGAGATTGAGGTGGAAGCAGTTACTTAAAAAAAACAGCTACAATAACATTTACCCTTTTGTAGTTACGGCAAAACAGCCTGCAGAAGGGTCCACGGTGAAAGCAGATGTGCTGAAAAATCCCAGCAACAGCCAAGACTGAACATGGGAGAACTGAACGTATGGGAACTTGAATTACATTTTACATTGCAATGTTGAGGAAGAATAATACTTCATAATAAGTAGAGCACAATTTCTTACTTCAGTTTTTAGTTCTGCCACTTAGTCACTGTGTAACCTTGGGTAAGTCATTGAAGATGACTTCGGCATAAGGAAACAGCAGTGCTGTCGTTCATCCTGGAGACACCTACAGTACATTCCAAGAAATGCCTCTTTTTTCTGTCTGAAAGAGTCTCAGATCTAAAAAACTGAGGTTTGCACACTTAAAACTTCCTGAAAAGATTGGGTGTTAAATAGGCAGGTCCCAGCTCCCCCTGCTATGAATGACTGAGCATGATTGAGCCTTCCTTCCCCAAGCACTGCTCGCAGCCTGGATGGGGCAGGGGCAGTGGGGCTGGGCTTCCTTTGTCCTGCTGAGTCGCTTCGCCCAGTGTGTATTTCAAACATTTCAGGTGTAGGTTCATTGCTTCTCTGGATGCCCCATCCCTGGAAGTGTTGGAGGCTACTAGGGAAATAATGCCATTAACTGGAACTGTGATGAAGATTTGATTGAAATGCACCTTTTGCTTCCATGTCTCATATTGGTTTTGTGAATATTATTCTGAGACACCCTCCTATAATCATAGAATTGTTAAGGTTGGAGAAGACCTCCAAGATCATCCAGTCCTACTGTTAACCCAGCACTGCCATATTACCACTAAACCGTGTCCCCAAGTGCCATATCCATGTGTTTTGTGAACACTTCCCTGAGCAGCCTGTTCCAGTGCCTGGAAAATTTCTTTCAGTGAAGAAATTTTTATCTAATATCCCATCTGAACCTACCATGGCACAACTTGAGGCCTCAAGTTTCCTCTCCTCCTGTCACTTGTGGATTGGGAACAGAGCCCGACTCCCACCTGACTACAATCTCCTCCCAGGGAGTTGTAGGGAGCCAGAGGGTCCCTCCTGAGCATCCTTTTCTCCAGGCTGAGCCCTCCCAGCTCCCTCAGCCACTTCTCATCAGACTTGTGCTCCATACCCAGCTTCATTCCCTTCTCTGGACTCACTCCAGCCCCTCAATGTCTTTCTTGTGGTGAGGGATAAGTCAAAGCCTGCACTGGGCACTTTTGTCCAGGTGCTGAGCCCCCCATGCCCCCCCCAGTCTGAAAGGCATCACTTGGTGCCTTGATTCGCACCGGGATAATCAGTCTCCCACTGTCCGGGATGGTGCCAGGTGTGCGCAGGAAGGGGAATGTGTGCAGCTCTGAAATGTGTCAGGATGAACAGGAACACGGCATCCGGGGCTTTTAACCGATCCTGGCATCCACCGAGCAGCGTGAGGAGGAACCTGTGACACTGAAAGCCTCCCCAAAGCCAAGAGTTGCTATAATAGGGCCGGATTACTCACTGCACTTATTCAAATTCTTGTTGATGCTGGCAGCGGGAGGTTTCCCCGAACAGCCACGAACAATAAATCACCTTTTTGATTTGAATTTTTTTTGTTGTTGTTTTTTGAAATTTCAAAAAGAAACCCGGCTTGCTCCGTGCCGCGCCCCCGGAGCATCCGCCTAGCGCCCGGAGCGTCCATCCATCCCTGCGGACCCCTCCGCCCCGCAGGTCTCCCTGCCCGCCGTGGGGGCCGAGGCCGCTCCTCCCCCTGCGGAGAGAGGGTGCGATTTCTGGGTTATTTATTTATTTCTTATTTTTTTTTGTGTTCCTGCTCGGAGCGGGCAGGACCAATCCCGGGCCCGCCCTGCCCGCTCGGTGCCGGCCAGCCGCCGCCTCCCGCCCGGCTGCTCCCGGCCCCCCCGGGATGCGCCGAGCGGGCAGGGCGGGAGCCCGCTCCACTGCGGGAGGGAGCATGAGCTGCCGGCTGCTTTCCCTTCCCTCTCGCTGCTGAATCGCTTTCATTTTTAATCTCTTTTCTTTTTTCCCATCCCCACCCCCCGCCCCTCCAGGTTTTTATGCTCAGCACTGGGGGAGCCGGGAAATTTTGTGGCCACTGACATATTTTGATTTAAAAATCGTTGTCAGTGGACGTTTCTCCTTCTACTCCGGCATCGTTGTCCTATTCACAGCTATTTAGGCTTAAGAAGCTTGATTCTCGAAGGCTTGTATCCAAGGGCATCAGTCATTAACACACTGAGCTACATCTGCTTCTTGGCTAAGACTGAAGAAGGACATCTTAAGCTGGAAATCCTGCTCGGTCACTCTCTAGTGCATACGGAAAGGGAAGCATATGCAGCAGCAGGTTCTTTTTTTTTTTTTTTTTTTTTTTTTTTTTTTTTTCCCCCAGGGTGCCCCCCTTTGGTTTCCCCAAGGCTGCCTCACTTTGGAGATGCAGTGACAAGATAATGGAGTGAAAGTCTTTCATTTCCAGGCAAGAAAATTGCAGGAGTCAGATAGAGAAACGAAGGAGCAGGTTACATAGCAGAAATAGGAAAGAGGACAGTGGTAAAGAACTGAAAATAAAATTAGAAGAAACAGGTGGAAGGCTGGCATAAAGCTGGGTGATATTTTAGACTGAAAGTGGTGTGTTTGTTCTTCTCTTTTTTTTTTTTTCTTTTTTTTTCCTTTCTCTTTTTAAATTTTTTTTAAATTGGTTTTATTGTTGATTTTAAATTCTAAGCTGATTTTGGAGATCTCTGCAGTAACCAGGCTGCATTAGAGCAGAACAGCTTCCCCAACGTGTCATTTTCTCTCTCCCTGCCTGCTGTCTCTGCTGTTGCTGCTGACAGAAACGTGTTAGGAAAGCAGAAAGAGAAAATGCCAGCCATCCTGGTAGCCTCCAAAATGAAATCGGGACTACCTAAACCCGTACACAGTGCTGCTCCAATCCTGCATGTCCCAACGGCCAGGACCATCCCACAGCCCTGTTACCTGAAGTTTGGGAGCAAGGTGGAGGTGACGAAGCCATTGTATTCCAGCCAGATTCCTCTCAAGTCTTCCAACGGACAAGAAAACGCAAGAGATGGCCTCCCAGCAAGGAAGAGCAGCTCGGTAGAAAATGGATTTGACACACAGGTTAGCAGGCACCAAATGCTGGGGGGTGTATGTGAGAATTTATTTCTGTGTTGAGAGTGTGCAGCAGGTTTTCTGGGGTAAATAGCATGGAATTGCAGGGAAGGGATGTGTGTGTGTGCCAACATCTGTCGCAGTGGTGGGATGTTTTATATTGCACACAGTGGCATGTGTAATTCTGTCAGCATAATGGAGCTGATGTGGGGTGCTGAGGGATGGGGCTGCGTGTGCTGCTTGCCTGTGCTGCTTTCTCCATTGCCTCTGCTTGAACTGGGAGAGGGGGGGCGGTTTAAAGGAGGGAGATGGTAGAGATGTTGTTTGTGGGGTGTGTTCTTTGTGTGCTTTCTGTAGGTGCTAAGTGTAAGGGCTGGCTCGTGTGCCTGGGCTGGGGGAGGATTGCTGGTTGTCATTAATGTGTTTTGTGGTTGGTCATGTACTGTACCAGAGCGCTAGTTGTGTGAACGTTCTGTGTTTGTAGCTGTGTGAGGAGTGAATGGGAAGCAGTGCTTGACGCTAGATTACAATATGCATGTCGTGGTAGATGCAGCACATCATCAATAGACACATTTTAGGCTTCCCTCTAATCTGTGTCAGCCTTCTAATGTATTTTTATATGTGCTGCTTGCTGAATAGGGAGGAGAGATGCCCGTTGCTCAGCTGGTTTAACTTCCGTGGGCAGGGTGAGGTTGTCAGCGTGGCTGGGGCTGTCCCGTGCTGCCCCGTGCCCCAGTGAGCTTTGCAGCAGCATGGGCACAGTGTGTGTGTAACTGTGCTACAGACGGAGCAGGGCAGATGGGCTGCTGCAGCAAGCACAATTGATTGCTGTGCTCCAGAGATGGCTGTACAGCCCTGGGATCTATTTTGGCAACAGCCATATATGTTACACACTGCTTCTGCCAATACGTGAGCCCGGTGGAAGGTGATACCATTATGCTGAGAGAAGGAAATGATGACAGAGACTCACCTGGTTTTTGCCTTCTTTGAGGAATAATGGATCATCCCTACCACCTAGATTCTGTAATCTGTAGCCTGGTAACCCTGTTCCCTTCAGACAAATGTGCTTACTGATTGAGCGCGTTTGACCACGTGCCCTGATTTCAGGATATGCTGCACTTTCCTTGCTGGTAGACAGGGTGACGTACTGGGCTGCTCAGGCCAGACAGATATGACTGGAGCAGTTCCTGAAGGACTGAGAGCAGGAAAAGGAGACAGCTAACCATGGATGCAGGGTAGTGGCAGCAGACAGACCAGCCTGTTCCTCACGTCTTGCCTTCACAAGATAATCAAGTGCTCTCTCTCACTTGCACCTGAGTCTGTCCTTGTGATTATGAAACATCAGCAAAATCTCATTATCTGCTGCCTTTTCTCTCATATGTGCCATGGTTTCTGCATGGAAATCTACATTGCTGAAAAGGGTGGTTGCTATTCAGAAATACTTTCTCATCTTGTAACAGATTATGCTCACAGAGATCTGCCAGTGGAAGCTGTTTGCAGCACTAAGGGCAACTCTCTGGTGGTTTTAACCCTTGCAAGGATGTGGAACAAACCCCATTTTTTGTAGCCTGATGATGAAAGGGTCTTGATGCTAACTTGTTGTATTTGAACAGAGAAAGATTTTGGCTAAAGAAATGTTAGAAAATTTTACATTTTTAATTTCTTCAGCAGCAAGAGAAATCTTAAGCTTTGCATTCTCAGTAACCTCCTCTGGCTGGCGGTCTGAGCAGATGACCAGCACCTTTTAAGGTGTGAACCAGTGAGGCTTTTTTCACTATGTATTATCTTGAATAAACACAGTCATTTTTTTGTTGTTCAGCAGTTTTGTTGATCCAGCTTTGATTCTTCTGCCCACAAAAGCATGCAGGGTTTTGCCATTCAGGGTGGTCATTTGCAATGGCAGTTTATATCCAGAGGGAGATTTTTCCAGATATGTTGTGTCAAGGGCACTGGTCGTTCCTTTTCCTACTGTTCCTCCCTGCCAAGGGAGAAGGAACAGGATGGATGGACGGCTGCCAGCTGACAGGTCAGCAGCTGAAGCTTTTGTGTTTTGAAGGAACACCTTCAGCTACATTCAGGTACAAAAGTGCTTTCTGATAATAACCCTAGTAGACTAGAACACTGCACCAGGTCTGAATAGCTTGAGAATCTGAGGGTGGTCACTTTGCTTCTCTGGGTGGCTTATCTGAAGGACCAGTGTGACCCTCACCATTTTACTGGGCAGGCACCTGGCATCACCTGTGAGGGATGGAAGTGATATTTTACAGTAGAATTTATAGTTTAGATCCACACATTGGACCATTGCCCTATGCAGAATTTTCAGCCCACAAGAAAGGACATTGTCCTCTGTGGGTGGAAGGAGAGAGATTGTCTAACTTGGACTAACTATCTTGGTTCTGGGAGTATTTCAGGGAGTTGTTCTTAATCCCATTGAAGTGGGTCCTTTTTGCACTACATAATACAAAATTAAGTGGCTTATTGGACTGTTTATTCTGGAGAAGAGGCTCTTGTCTAGAGCATAGTCCAGAAGCCAGCATGTGAGGATACCATGTTCCTGTGCTGGGTTAGCATGTTAGAAGCCACTTACATACCACTGCAAAGCTTCATGAGCTTTTTTGGTGCCAGGTGGTACCTGATTTCTAGAACCTGATTCTTCAGAGAACATGAGCACTGCAGGTGGTATTCATTAAAACACCAATTAAAAAAAAATAAACATGCTGAAATTCAAGATGTTCCACTCACAAATGTGCTATCAGTGAAAATTTCTAAATGTTTTGCTAATTTTGTTCCTCTTGATATGGTTTTACGTGTGTTAGCTGGGTTTTATATAACTGGAAGTTTTGTGCCTTAAGGCTTTATAAGGGCAGTGTGTTTTTTTAAATGCTGTGCAATTTATAAAAAGCATACTTCAGAGTATTTCAGAGGCACTTTCCAAAGAAAGGTCTGAGAGTTTTAGCATCAAGCCCATTGTAAATGCTAGTTGGAAATCTTAGGTTGATGAATCATGGCAGTATCATTCCTATTTTACTGTTACTGATACACACATTCTGTTTTTTCCATATTAAATCCCCTGTGTTGTGCACAACGGTATCTGACTGTTGTACTGGTACTTATTTTGTCTAATTTGAAAACACCGCCAATAAATTGTACTATCCATATTTAGAGAGAATTGTTTTGGAAATATTTAACTTTGTTACCAGAGAAACTTCTGTCAAGTAGATAGCAAGATTCTCATCTCTCATCTACAGAATGGTATTTCTCAGTGATTCTGAGAAAGTTGGATGCATTTGGCTACTAAATTTGCATTAGTTATTTAAGAAAGAAATCTTTGCCAGTTAGGAGTCTGTGGTTGTGGTGTAATTGTTCATGCGGATGTAAGAAGGAAGATGCCATTGCAGGCAGTCTGCTGCCATGCCATTGTGGATGTCACTGAAGGAGATCACGGATTTAATTACCGTGTTTATTGCTGCTATGCTGTATGCTCCAACTTCTTAATTTTCTTTCTCCAGAGAACCTAAAAAATGACCACTGCTTGTACCTTCAGTAACAGAAGCAGCACTAAAGACACCAGGACCTTGCTAAATGGTTGGTCCCACCCTTCCACTAAAACACTTCCAAGTGAAGAGACATCTCTTTAACCTGGGTTTAAAGTATGTGTGTTCGGCAATTACCTGTAGTCGTGCTTAGTTTGGCTGGGAGGGGAGGGGTTAGGAATTGGTATTTCTTTGCAAACTTCTTTGCAGTATCCATTTGCTGAAAACCAGACAGTTGCCCTCTTCTGGTGGACATGGCAAGCAGGTGCTCACAGGTGCCTTCACTTTTCTCTTTCTCTACACTAGGCGAAGCCTAGGATTTCTACAACTCTTGCAACTCCTTGTGCTGTCTACAGAACTCTTTTTAGTTTCCCTAGACCCCTTTTTTTAAATAATTCAGTTTAAAACTGGTTAGATATTGTCTGAAATCAAGCTACCTTGCTCAGCTAGATTTCTCTTCATATTGCTTTCCCAGTTTGTGAAGTTCTTATTGAGTTGGGCAGACTGGATCTGGGGTGGTCTAGTTCTGGTGTGTTCTAGATGTCCCTATTTTGTAGTCTTACACTAGATTTTTTACTTAGTGATTCTTTCCTAATTTGTCAAGATCATCTACACCTGGGGTGTGCCCCAAAAGCATTTGCTGTATCTGTTGAGGTTAAAAACATCTCTTTTTTTGCCTCATTGCCCATTCTGTAGTCCAAGTAATGACAAGGGTGTGGAAGCTCCATTACAACTCCCTGATACACATGTAGTGGACAGCCATTCCCAGGTTGGTGGCACATTCCAGGGAGTTCAGTCAGCTGTGCACTGCTCTCAAACTGACTAACTTAACAGGTTCCTCCAGTATTTTTACACACTTCAAATTTAGGCTCACATCAGATGTTTGATGAGCCACATGTGACCCATGATCTATGGGCTCTCAGTTTCTCTTCTCTGCCTCACTCCCCTTTTGCCCATGCCATTAGCAATGCAAATGAAGCCACCTAGTTCAGGTATTAGTAATTATTTTTCTGTAATTTAATTGACTTTACTGGAGCTGTTTAAACCTTCATATCACTGTCTTGCCAATTTGGAGCTTCATAGAGAGCAAGATTAATGGAGCATATTGCAGAGAAATGATGCCTTCCCTTCTCACGCACATTAGCCATTTTTGTGTGTGATACTGGGTTTCACAGTTCTCAAACCAAACCAGCTTGCAGCAGGGATAGGGATCAAGCAAATCTTTATCTGGACCCGATTTAAAGTCAGATGGACATCAGCTGGTTTCAGTGCCATTGCATGAGCTGCCTCAGTGGTGTGAAATTTGGTCTCGCTATGACTGCTGAGCTAATTATAAATGAAATTGTGAAAAATATGGTCAATCATACCGATAACTTTCACATAAAAGATGGCTTTTTGCAGTTGGAAGAAACCAAATGGAGTCACGTTTAGGATATGTCCAAAGGATAAATTTTACTGAAGTTGGGAGAAGCTAAGAAAAACTATAGATTCAGGCTATCAAAATACATAAGCACAAAAAATTTGAAATTGGTGCTAATGAGCTTGTTGATATGATTATAGTTATGTACCTAAGTACATTCCTACAAAAAAGCCTGTGCTGGGTCTTTATGATGGGTGGTTCTTTTTTCTTTTTCTTTTTTTTTTTTTTTAACACACTGTAAGCAATTTGAGGCTACTAAGTAGCCAAATTCTTCTGCTATTTATGATTGTCTTGGGTTTGGTATATTTCTAGATACATACTGGAAAATATTTAATTGCTGGGGGAGCGAGGGGTGTGGTGGGGGAATTGCTCTAGATTAATTGTTCTCAGATAGAAAACAAGAAAACAATTCCAAAGTTGTTTTATTGTGATTATTAACATAGATTTTTCAGTGATTTGTGTTTACATATAAAGAGCTACCTTTTCTTGCATTTGAACAACAGGTTTAACATTGCACTATAAGTTCAGGAGGTTCTTTAATCTTTGGGTTTTTATTTAGAATATGCAAAGGGTTACTTTGCATAAAGTAACTTTGAACAAAGTTCCATTTGTTTTTTTATCATATTGGAAAATGTATTTTTCCCCCTCGTACTTGTGACAGTCTATCTATCTATCTATCTGGCTTGAAAATTTGAATATGCTTAACCTAAAGCACCTTAGAGGTAGAGACACTGTTCTTATTTTTTGGAGAACATTTGTTAAGTGGATGGCTAAGGCACAAAGAAATGTAGACAAGGTCACAAAGTCTGCAGCTCTATAGAAAATTACTAGCTAGTCCCTTGATACTAGATTATCTTTCTCCTTTGCTGCTACTTGTTAACAACTCAAAATGCTCATGCATATGGTGTCCATGTGTTCTCCTTCTGTCCTTGAAATTGTTAGTCTACTCCATTAAGTTGAATTCTTAAGTGAACACTCTCACTTTTTTGTCCCTGCTTTAGCAAGTGATTTTTATCACCTTCTGCTGTGACACTTGATGCACAGTGATGCCAAGCAGAAAGAGGTACAAGCATATTAATGGAGGAGAACAACAGATACTGCTTTTGAAATCTGCTGGCGCTGAACCTGAGCTTTAGTTCTCAAAAGAAAAAAAAAACCTGATTATAAAGAAGTCTGATAAACAAATAATTAACCAAAAAACAACAACAACAACAAAAAAACCCACAACCAAAAAACCCAAGACCAGCACCACTTGTGCTCTTTTTGCCTGTCCAGAGGGTATCAGAAAAGAAAGCCCTTATTTACTGAGATAGTGTGGATTAAGTTCTGGGTTTTGGCAATTAAGGATTGGTATTGGCTGGTTTTAATTTGCTTTTAGGCGTCCTTTGAGAAACATTTTTTACTCTGTAATTTCACTTTCCAGATTTTCTCACTATTAGATTTAAATCTCTGAACAATTTGTAGAGTATTTTAATGCTTCTAGCCTACAAGTTCCCTCTTCTTACCAAAGTGGAAGAAATTAAGGAGGTTCTTAAATCAATAATGATTTTGCTTGAACTTTCCAAGTTTGCAACAGGATAAATATTGTAAGTGCTGCTTAAGAAGATACACATGTGAATTAAGCAATAGCTGAGCCTTTAATGAAAAGGTGTGTGTTCTGCTCTTGACCTTTTTTCCCTTTTTTTTTTTTTTTTTTTTTTTTTTTTTGGCGCCTTGAAGATTTGGAGCTAAATCTTCTACTTTTTATTTTGGTATAAATCAAGAGATGTGCTCAAAATTTTAACCCATTAATCTATTTTTTTTCCTTGCAGCAAACTGTAGATTCTCATTCTCCTGAGAAATTCACCTGGCTAAAAATGCCCTGCTTTAATATTATTTTTAGAAACATCTATATTTGAAGTATAAATGGTTAGATATTATGTGTATTATTAGACATGAACTGTTGGTACATTTTGTAACAGGAAGCTGCTGGTTTTCCATTCACCAAGAACTGGAATTCAGTCAAACACTTGGCACTTAGTTGTATGTCTCTAATTTTATCTGTAAATTGTTTTTTCTGAAATAGTTTGTGGAAACAGTCTCAGTTTCTTCAGGTTTTCAAAGGCATGGAAATAACTGCTAAAACTTTAAACAAATAAACCACCTATTAAAATAAATGAGAAAACAGGTCACTTCTTATTTTAAAACAGGCTGAGATCTGAAGTTTTATTCTGATTCCACCTTTTTTTTGCCTGTTGGAAGTATTTTTAGTTGTGTTATCCTTGGATTATTTTTCATTTTAATTTTGGGTTATTTCAGAATTGGAAGTAATGTGTGGGAAAACAATGCTTGAAAGGGAAAAATATCCAATTTCTGTATTTAAAAATGCACTTTTACCAGGACTTTTTCCCCTGTGCCTGTTGAGTTTTGGACTGTCATATCATCATATTTTGACAGTGTCTTGTTTACTTGCATTTTTTAACTTGTGTTCATCCTTTGTCTTGGATGTTTCCTTAAGTCCTTTCCCTTGCATGGATTTTTTTTTTGTCTCTACAGTAGTGGTTATAAGTTGCCAGTTTCACAGTGGGAAGGAGTCTCCCTAAGTCTTTATTTTACCTGTCCTGTCACTAATCTTGGTCCATTTCTTGTCTTTTCCTTTGTGTAATGACAGCCATGGTATAATCCAAAAGTGCCTTGGCTTTCCTGTGAAGGCTGTGAAGCGTTCTTGGAGAAACCTGGAGATGTTTGTCTCACTTGCTGAAGAATGTGAGCTAGTTATGCGTATCCAGGCTTTCTCATGAAGTAAATAATCCATAAATAAATAGAAACCCTAAACCAGCCCTTGACAGGCTGACTACAGGCTGACTTGCTCTCGGGCAGCAGCAGTAGCTCTTCTTGGTGCTGGGGTCTTCTTGGCTTGATTACATTTTCTCAAAACAAATGGAATGACCCAACTTCCCTGATCATTTGCACGTTCTCCCTCATCTCCCAAATAACATTACAGGGGCTGACAAGGCCTTTTAGCCAAAGGAACTAGATTTCTCAGAGCTGTTCAGGAAGAACATCTTCTGTAGCAGCTGTCTGAGGACACCCATGCTTTGCTCTTGGGAGAAGTGGGAGAGGTGTGTGAGAGGCTGGAATTGTAATTTTATGTAATTTTTCGTCTCATGGAGTGACATTCTCAGTCGTGAAGGCTGTTGTAGTAATTACTTTTTGTTTCACACAATGAGGGGATCTTTCCTGATAGGATTCCTTATCTTCTGGAAATGCTGGCCAAAAATTATTGTATTGTCTTTTTCTGCCATCTATTAGTTCTACATTACTTGCCTATTGGTAGAACAAAATGAATACCCTGGTGGGATTTCATGTTGCTGATCTAGTTTGTGTGATATTTTATGGTGAATATGGATGCTAAGACTTTGTTATACTTTCATATCTTGAAACAAATATTTAGAAGCAGATTCCTTTTTCTTTAGCCATCTCCACTTGAGCTGTGTCCACTGTTGGAAACCACAGGTAGTTTCAGTACTGGCATTTTGATCCACAGTGATCAATATGCAACTTTGATTGCAACTGGTGGAGACAAAAATTAATGGATCGGTCTGGTAAGACAAATTTGATTAGGTTTTAAGTTATTCTCCATTTGCCAGAGACATATGGATATTTAAGTCTTGAAAATTAATGAAAAACTGACACATGTTGTGTCAAGATCAAATGTGCATTGACCATTTGATGCAATAGCTTAGAAATTGAGCTTTTCTTGCTCAATAACCAGAGGTCAGTCTGCTTCTCAGGACAGCCACATGTATTCCAGACTTGTCTGAGGCTTAACTGGGATGGATTATTTTGGGAAGGAGTATTTTTGGCATCATTGCATCTTACTCCTCTGGGATGGGATCTGGAGCACACAGGGGTCTGGTCCTCCACAGTAATGTGCCAGATGGGCACTGCCAAAAAAAGCTGGCAAAAAGGAGCTATGTCCTCTAGCATGGAGATGGAAAGGGGAGGCAGCAGCCTGTTCATCCCTATGGAGCATCTCCAGGGGTATTGTAATGAATTTGCTTTATTTCACTGAATCAAGCCTTTCTGCTTTTCAAGAGGAAGAGCGGTGGTTGCCTAGGATCCAAGCAGTTTCCAAGCAGTCATATAGCAATTTCCCACACTGCAGCAATGTAGATTTTCCTTTTCTGCCTGTAAGATGCCTTTTGGCTTTCCCCTAGTAGGGTTTGGACCATGTGGACTGATGGGTGGTGCAACCACCAAGATATTGTATGGTGTGGTGGGATGTCATGCCTGTGGGTCACCACCACTGGTGGGTTGGTTTATCAGGTTGGATAGCAAGGCAGTTTACCTTATTTTTAACACAAAAATGAATTCCACCTTCCCCTTGTTGAGCAGGTAAACAAGGAACCTGAAATAACAGTTTTTAAAAAGTCTGTGGAGTTCCTAGGCTTCTTAATAGCAGATCCTTCACTAGGCTTCTTAATATCAGATCTTTCACTCTCCTTTCACCGTTTCAGCTTTGTGCTGAAACTTAATCTCTTGGCCACAGCAGTGTGAACTAAGGAAGATTTAGCCCTCTTTATTGCCTCTTGAGTGCTCTCAGATTCAGCAGAAGAGGGGTTTGTGTTGGATAAACACAGATTTTCATGTCTTTCCTTCACAGTCTGAGAAACGTCCACTGGTGTTGGACATGATGGAGGGGACTGATGCCACCCTCGGCTGCTGTGTCAGCATTTCTGAGCCAATGACCTGTCAGATCTACTCAGTGTTTATTGTACAGCATTAGGCAAAGAGAAATTTGAAATTTCAGTGTTCCACTGGCAAATAGTTGAATTTTAAATATTTTTTCCAGTGGTTCTTAGTAGTGTATATAAATGAATTTTCAACAAATAAAAGCCCCAGGCTTTCCGTGCACATGGACATGTTTTGGTCATGCAGACAATACCTGTGGTGGAAGGAGGCTCTTGCAAACCATCTTGTGAATAGCTGCAGCATTACTCAGAGCCACTGCCTGCCCTGCCTCCTCCTCTCATCCCTGACAGCAGCTGAAATGGCAGGGCTTGCTTTGGCCCGAACTTTGCATCATTTACAGCAATGCTGCTAAATGCTGGGCTGAAATTGATGGGAGCTCAGCTAATTTGCATGATGTAAAATGCCAGCTCGGTTTAATGGAGAGCAGCTGGTATATACTTAACTCCTTCAGGAGAAAACTTAATACCAGCAGATCGCATTATCCAGGGCTATGCTATACGCATTTATTTATTTCTTTATCTATCCGTTCTCCTCGCTGCCTCCTAGAACCTTTGTAAAGATCGTTTGTGCGTGGCTGGCAAAGGGCTCTGCTCGCTGCCGATATTTCTGTGTCTCGCAGAGTTCACAAAGCAATTGGTCCCACCATGTGACAACTACTTCTTGCAACTCCTGAGCATCCACTTACACACTGACCTTAGCAGGCAGGACTCTAAATTAAGATGTGTCATGGTGAAGGGTGGTGAGATTAGTTGGAAGAAGGACAGGTGTAGAGGCCTGGATTATGTGGATTACTGCATACTCAATTCCTTAGGGTTAAATTTCAAGGTTGAAAATGGCTAATTCCACAGTTATGGAATTAGCATATGCTTTGCTGTTCCTCTGGGTGCTGTGCCGGCAGCCAGAGTCAACTTGTGAGGGAAGGAGGACTTGGAGGATCAGAGAATTCCTTTGCTCCCCTGAAATAATTAGCACAACCTCAGTGAGAGGATGGAGGGAGCATAATCTTTTAATACCAACCTTTCTCAAAATTGACCTTGTCACAGGCAGATTCAGCCTCTCACAGAGAGACAGATGTGTGGTAGAGTCAATTTTACTGCATCAGAAATGCTGGTAATCTCATCCTCTGCCAAAGTTCTCTTTGCCCGTCCCTGTGTGATCAGCCTCTTATCCAAAGACTCTGAACGTGCCTTTGGATGAGCTGTGGGATATTGATGGATTTCACAGAATCAAGGCTTCCTCAAGGCACTTACAATGGAACGTTCTCTTCCTCTGGAAATTCTTTATTCTGTCAAGCTCGAGCTGAGTTTTCTCTTGAAACAACAGTTTCAAATGGTCACTTTTGAAGACCCTGATCAGTGCAAGCCATTGTGCTGGAGATAAAACGTGTGTTAGGTTCTTTTGACACGAGTAAGTTCTTAAGGACTGCATTTCAAATTTGAAATTTCTATTTCTATTACCCTTTGTAAACCTTTGAGGTAGACAATGCTATGTGGTTACTTGGTTGATATCAGTGCTCTGTTTGGTGGATGGGACAGGAAAGTCATGGGGTGCAGGAGAAAGGACTAGTCTTCCCTAATGAAAACTGATTATTGTCTTTTTTTGTTGTGAAAGGGAAACCTCTAAGAAGATGACCTCCCTTAATCTTCTTCCATGAATGCAGGAAAGATAAATTGTCTTTGGTGATGTAGTATTTAATTCTTTCATCTTCTGTGTAAGATCATTAGCATGCCTGCATGCTGAGGAAGATTATAACCCTGCATTATATAGGCAAATTATTTATGTTGTAGAGTATGTATATCACAACTAGGTTGAAGATCTGAATGTTTTTGATATGTAATATGCAAATAAATTCAGCCATCTGAGAAAAAACCTTTACTCTTGCAAGCTGAAAATACAGTCAAGCAATATGTATCCATCTTTGAAACAGACAGAAACCATTTTGTGAGACAGTTTAGAAAGTCCCTTTCTAGCTGAGGTAGAGCAGTGTGGTTTAATAATTGACTGTCAGGCACCAGGTCAAAACTTGGAACAAAAGAGGCTATTTGTGTTTATCAAGTCTGACTCCAGGTTTCTGAAACAGGAGCAAATTAGCCAGCTTTTCATTTATGCTGTGTGAGAGAGCTGTCTGTGAGTTTGTAAATCCTCACCAACCATGTCACTTGAGTGTCTCAAGTCTTGTTTATTTTCTTTTTATAGCTAAGGGATAAGTTTAGTTATTTTAATGGTTTTCCATTGGTCAATACAAACTTTTCAGGGATCCAAGCTTGACCTCTAGTTCTTAATATTTTTCATTCCTTGCTATTTTCCACCACAGATATTTTTATTTTGCTGTTTTTAGGCTTTTCCAACTGGTCAGAAGGTTAGGAAAGCCAGTTCCAGCAGACTGGACATGCTATGAAAACGCTTGAAGAAATGATAAGACTAGTTTCTATTGCCCCCTCATTTTGAGCCGCCTTTCTGCCAGGAGGGGTTTCAGTCCTAAAGGGCAGGGAGGATGCAGGGTGAGTCTGTGAGCCACAGGCCATCAGCATCATTGTCACCTCCTTGCTGCCTGCTGCAGTTTATCACCAGCAGCTCCCTTATCTCACAGGTGTTCTGCCCATTATAATTCCAAGCAGCTCAGGTAAAGTGATACCTGGAGCCATGGATTACCTTAAACAGCTAACTGTGGGACTTGTAAACCTTCATGCATGTGTGATCTGTTATTTTCTTATTGATCTTTCTTCTTAAGGTAATACTTGAATCAAAGCAAGAGATGCTTGGTTTGAAGTCCTTTTCAGTAATGATTTGTAGATTTTAATAAAATTTGTGAAAATAGAAGTAACATTGTTGGAAGGTTCTCAGCTATAAACAGATATCATTACTTTTGGCTGTGCCTTCTGAAAACAGAAGTTCATCCTTTATTGCTGAAAATAATTTGAAGAGAAGATAAGAATCGAAGAGCTGCTAGCACTATTTCAAATTATAATGAGTTTGTGGGATGTGGGTTTCCATCTGCACTCCACTTCTATGCCATCTGCCCACGAGGAAAAAATCATCATCAGAAAATAAGAGGATGTCCTGCATTTAGGCAACCACAGAACCACCAGTTACACATGAAAACCTCGTGAGATTTGTAATGGAACTTGAGCCTGTGATAATACTGCTCTGAAAAGGAAAAGAAGAGTGTAAAAAAAGGCCGTTGAGATTTTGTAGGATGAAAAAAGGAGATTTTAAGCCTAATGAAATGCATGATTGACCAGTTAGTAGAAGTGAGGAATCTGCAGAGTGTTGATTTGTAGTATGTTAAACAGCTGAGAACTATCTGTGAAGGCTGAGATTATGCTAATTTATGCAGTCCACATTGCTACTGCTGTTTAAAAATAGCTTCTTTTCCAGAGATCTAGAGCTAACTGCAGGTTGGCTTTGCATTTAATTCTGCAGATTTGAACACAGAACAACGCCTGACTTATGTGGTCTTTTTATCACAGAATCGCAGAATAGTTAAGGTTGGAAGGAACCTCTGAAGATCATGTAGTCCAACTCTTCTGCCAAGGCAGAGAGCAGATTACACCTGAATGTGACCTGGTGGATTTTGAATACTTCCAGACAACACTCCATGGACCTCCCTGGGCAGCCTGTTCCACAGAATAAAAGAATGTGCCAAGTTGGAATGGATCCAAAAGGATCATCAAGTCTAATTCCCAACCCTGCACAGGACGGCCCAAGAATCATGTGCCCAAGAATGTTTTCCAAACACTTCTTGAGCTGTGCCAGGCTTGGCGCTCTGACCACTTCTCTGGGGAGTCTGTTCCAGTGCCCACCCACCCTCTGGGTGAAGAGCCTTTTCTGACATATAACCTAAACATCCCCTGACACAACTTCAGGCCATTCCCTTGGGTCCTGTGACAGAGCAGAGATGAATGCCTGTCCCTCCTCTTCCCCTCACAGGGAAGCTGTAGACTGTGATGAGGTTTCCCTTCAGTCTCCTCTTCTCCAGGCTGAACAGACCCAGTGCCCTCAGCTGCTGCTCATACGGCTGCCCCTCAAGGCCTTTCACAATCCTCGTGGCCTCCTCTGGACACTCTCTAACAGCTTCATGTCTTTTTTACATTGTAGTACCCAAAACTGCTCCAGCACTTGAGGTGAGGCCGCTCCAGCTCAGAGCAGAGTGGGACAATCCCTCCCTTGGCCGGCTGGCAATGCTGTGCCTGATGCCCCCAGGGCAGGGCTGGCCCCCCTGGCTGCAGGACACTGCTGACCCGTATTCAGCTTGCCATCCACCAGCACCCCCAGGTCCCTTTCTGTGGCACTGCTCTCCAGTGTCTCATTCCCCAGTCTCTGTACATCCAGGCCTGCCCCATCCCAAGCGCAGAATCCGGCACTTCCCCTTGGTGAGCTCCATGTGGTTGGTGATTGCCCAGTCCTCTCATCTGTCCAGATCTCTCTGCAGGGCCTCCCTGCAGGCTCCTTCCAGTTTTGTATCATTGCAAACTTGGTTAGTATTCCTTTGAGTCCTGCATCCAAGTCATTAGTGAAGATGTTGAAGAGCACAGGGCCTAAGATGGGGCCCTGCAGAACCCCGTTAGTGAAAGTCTGATGCTACCCCATTCATTGTAACCCATGAGCCAGTGAACCAGGTTGGTTACCCTGTCATAAAAGGAAGTCAGGTTTGATGAGCAGGACTCTCCCTCAGGAAGCTCTTGCCATGCTCTCTGGAGTGGTGCAGTGCTTGCTGCTGTTCCCCTCTTTGTAGAGCTCTGGCTGGTTCCACCACATTGCATTGCTTCCACTCAAGAGGCTGAAAGGGAACTGTTGCCCCTTTGGCTCAGGAATGGCACAGAAGTATCAGTGGATGCTGTGAACAGCTGCAGTGTTAGGCCTGAGGCTGAATGCCCAAAAGAATTAAATAAAAGTGTGTTTTGGGTTTTTGGTATCTGGTTTTGTTTTGCAGAGCTCAGCACCTGTTGCTCAGATGTGTGGTGCCTTGGAGTACCTTGGAGGGCTATTTGGCTCATCTCCTGCCACTCTGCGTGTCGTCTTGAGTGCTCATGGGATGTAAGGAACGAAAAGGTGGGGAGGAGGAACCTCCATGTACTAGTTGAGATTAAAACCAGTTTTCAGGTTGTCGTTTGAACCACATTTCCAATGAGTGTGGGTGAAAATGAGAAATAAGAAATGTATTGCAGCTGGAGGCAGTGGGTAATTTAATATTCTGATTTAGTGTTTTAAATTCTGAAGGAGCTAGAACGAATTTTGCAGTTCAAGCCATAATTTAGCATTATGAATAGACATACAGACAATACTGGAACTGAAATTAAAGATCAAAGCAATTTGGGACAAAAAGTCCTAGTGTGTAACTTGCATTTGAGCAGGTGTTCCTCTGATAAGAAGATGCTGTGGGTTTTGACTACCAGAATATAAATCCATCCTAAGCATGAGCTCAGTTTTGGAAGTCTACAGTGATGGGTGGAAGCCAAGAGAATGTAATTCCCCTTCCTCTTTTTTTTTTTCTACCACCTTCAGTCACATTTCCTTTCCCAGTGCAGGGATGAGACTTTTGATTAAAAAGCTCTTTTTAACAGAAATTCATAGTAGAGAACAGTGGTTACAATGCAAATTATTGCAGGTTCTCCTTTAGGGTCATATAAAATCGTTTTTGACTTAGGTCAGTGGGTGAATCCTTGCAAGCCAGAAGTATGGCTGTTAGGGAGGGAATGCTTATCTCTGGGGCTAGAGCTGGAAGTTCCTGGTGGTCTGAGGTAATTGAGCACTTAGAACTGTAAGTCTGAAAAGCAGGTGTAGATCAGTTACTCGTTTTTGCTTATCTTATTGTAATTCCAGAAAGGATACTGGTGAAGTCAGATCAGAGATGTAACTTTATACATGAATTTACCTGGGATTATTCTTTTCCTACAGCTCCATTTAAAAAAACCTCCACAGATCTGCTTTCTAGACTGTTGAGAAGTTTAAAAACTGTAGTCCTGGAATACTGGATGAAGCCAGATTGCTCTTTGATTTACAGCTTCATCATTCAGTGTGATTGATGTTTGCAACTTGTGTTTACAATGGCAATTAATTTCCATGCACCAAGCCACCTCTGTCTCTTGCTTGAACTTAAGATGACTGGTAAAGCAAGACTATACAGTCCTAACTCACTTATATAAATAACTTGCTGAAATCTGAAAAATATAAACCACTTTTTGGATCTAACTTTCTGTTCAAATCCAGGCCTGGTGTACTTCTGTCATTTCCAGGTTATTAAAAAGTGGTTTTCTTTCTCCAGCTTTTCCATATATCATGTGGTTTGGGGCATATATGCAGTGTTTGGATAGGGAATGAGTGGGGTCTTGCATGCTGTTCCCTCTTTGAGCCAAAATACATCGGAGGGGTGTCAGTTTTCAGAAATCAAGTGAATGTGATGCGTGTCTGAATGAGGCAGCTACGCCTTTAGCACAAGAACAGCAGAATTTGCTAGATTGGAAATGTCAGTCATGGGTTCCTGGGAGCTGCTTAGGTTGGACCCAGTCATTGGACTAGTTCATGAAGCAGGAGTAGGTGTCCTTTTTATTATAGATGCTTAGTATGACTCTGAGTTTAAGTTATAAAAAGCTCGGGGTAGGTCTGAGTGAAAGGGAAAAGGAGAATAAAGCGGTTGGTGCCGCTGGTGTGCTGTGGGATGGGTTAGCTGGGCTGCTATTGCCACCTGGTGGTGCTGGACAGAACCAAAGCACACCTAATTTTCCTTTGCTTTCCCGGATGAGTTGCATAGGATTAAGTATCCACTGGGTATGGATTAGATTTATTATGGATATGCTTTTATTATAGATAATTCTTTCAAAGTCGGAAAAAAAAAAGACCCGCAGTATTTAATGATTGTCATTTATTTCGGGAATATATGATGTTGTAAAAAAATACGTAATGGAGCCTTTCTTTGGGGATCATTGTATTCTGAATTGCCAGTACTTGTGTGACTGGAAACTCATGCAATAAGCATGACTGATTAATCCAGAATCTGCCTTTTCTGGTACAAAAATGGAACAGGAGGCAAAGTGGTCGCCAGTGATGACCTCCCAGCCTCGCAGTGTCTTCATCAGGGACACACTGTGACCTGGTAATGAACATCTAATGAACATCTCTGATTTGCTGCAGCAGGGTCCAGTCACTGCATTACCAGGGCAAATTTGATTACCATAAGTGATTAGTCTCTTATCTTGCTGAAGTTAGTGGATCATTATCAAATGATGACTTTTTGCACATAATGTGACTTAATTGTCCTTTCATTACAGAGAGTTTTATTGCAATCCTCTTAGTAGGGGAATACAGAATAAGTTGTAGTTTCCAAGAAAAAAAGGAGATCACTGTTCAGCCCCTCCTGTTCGGTGACAAAGCCACATTCTGTAGCTTAATCTGTATATTCTCTGTCTCTAGAAAGCATATGCATCTGCTGGAGCATTTCAGAGCTTTATAGTGTTTTTCAGAGGAGAACTGGCATAGGTTATTTGCTGTGAATCTTGCAGGCAGCACTTTGGAGCTAAGATCAGCTTTGTCACCTATGGAAATTTGATCTGACCTAAAAGTCTTTTTCCCTCTGTTGTAGCTGCCATGAACTGTGCCACAAAACTCTCTAATTTTTTTTTTTTTTGGGGGGGGGGGGGGAAGATGTAAATCCATTAGAGTCACAAGCATTTGCTTGGAATTATGGCTGAAAAAATCTCCATTGTGTTGTCAGGTCTGGAAGTTTTCTGTGGAAGTGTTCAAGGCCAGGTTGGATAGGGCTTTAAGCAACGTGGCCTAGTGGAAGTTGTCACTGCCCATGGCAGAGGTGTTGGAACCTGATGGTCTTTAAGGTCTCTTCCAACCCAAATCATGATCCTTCATAATGAAAGAAAAGTAATTTTAATTGAGGAAAAAATATTTCTGAAGCAGCTCCACTGTCCTTATGGCTATCATCTTTGGATTTCCAGTTAATATGGTAGTGTGAGCCAATTTAACAGGACCTGAAATACAACTAAATGGTGTCTGTGTGCAAAGTCCCCTTCCCCCATGAATATCAAGTGCTAATTTCACCTGGCTTTTTCAAACCATACTCACATTGTATTTTTGGCAGCAGGAGAACCATTCTGACTGCAAAGTGGAGTTGTTTTGTGACTTGCTGTTCTGTATTAAGGCTTATTAGATTTCTAGGCTTATTAGCAGTAATCATAATTTTGCCTAGAAGCAGTTAAACCAGCAGGAAGCAGAATAATTTTTGTCAGTCACTTGTTAACAATTTCAGTTCTTAATATTCCTTGAAATGAAAGCCAGGCCTTATTTCTCATGTGTGATGGTTTGTTTGTTTTTTCTTTCTTTCTGGTTCATATGTTCATATACTGGTTCATATGCTTAATCCTCACAGTATTTGGAAAATTAATTGGATCACGGTGGCACAAATGCTGCTTACAGTGATCCCTGGTTGTAATGTGCAGTGAAAAGGGATGAAAGGAAATAGATTGAATTTGAGGTGTATTTTTGGGGTTTTTTTTTTGCAAAGACTTTGTAACTGAACATTTCTAGTCTTTTCTGTGGTTCTGCCAGCACACCAGAAGGTCTTTAAAGATCATTGTTCTTCCCAGTCCTCTGGTGGACACCTCCTTGATCTCCTTCATCCCTGGAAGCAGCAGGTAAAAGGTGGTGACACGAAGGTGGTTGCTGGAGCTGGTTCAGGATGGGTTTTAGGTGTGCTTTACTGCCCAGGTGAGTGTGAGGCTTCTCAGGTAGGCAGTAAGTGGAGTGCAGACACCCCTGCACAAGTAAGAGTCACCCTGGCGCTGTTGGGCTGTGCTCAGAGGATGCTGCAAGGTGAGGGGTTTAGCTGAGCTGGCTCTTAGTGACAGGTAAAAGTGGACTGAAATGAACTTATTCAAGGACACATTTGTTGCGCTTGCCCTTTAGATTTAAACTCACTTAACATAAGGGAACAATATCTGACGGAATGTTTTGGGTGGAGACAAAGCCTGCCATCCCCAGCTCAGGCAGTCTGACCTGCCCTGTTCAATTCAGCCAAAGAGGTCCCTCACTTTTTATTGTTCAGGAATGCTCTGTGTCTGTCACAGATGGACAATGCATTCCCAAACCATATGAACAGGACACACAATTTTTGGAAGCCATCCTCGGGCAGATGTCTCTTTTTACCTCGGTCTCTTCCCTCCTCTTCTCTGTCCCATTCTTGGGACTTGGATGAACCAAACCTCAAAGTTTCCAAGGCACAGATCAGTGCAATGCTGCTTCTTTTGGGCCAAGTGCTTGCAGAATAAACCAAGCAGCATTAATAATATTTATCTGCAGAGGAAAACTAATAATAGCTTGTTCTCAGGTTTATTTATTTATTTTTCCTACTCACCCTAGTGAAGTGCTGTAACAGTAGCAGCAGATTCTTTTTTTTTTTTTTTTTCTTGGTCTGTGATTTGAACTCTGTGTAACTAGACTAGAGGTTGGAAACCAATCTTGTTTTCAGAGGCTCCTTGCCTCTGAAAATAACATTGTGCTCACAGCTATCACATTTTAGGACATTCAGAGCATAGTTTGACACAACTTTAAAATCTCTGAATAGCTTAAAAGCAGTATTAGAATCTCCTCTTTGGGGCATGGCCTGACACCAGTGAAGGAATATTTAATAAAAATGAGAAATATTTAATTTATTGTAATCAGACAGGTCTGATTCTTTTATATCTTGCACCTTATGTAATTGCTTATAATATCAGTTGAATATTAAAGTGAAATGCTAAATTACATGGTCAAACTAAAAGGCAAAGAAGAGTCAGATCCCATAAATCTTAATTCGATTTTTCTTTTTTTTTTTTTTCTTTAGTTATGATACTAATGTACATTGAGAACAGGCCAGCAATAATTTTTAGTACTGACATATAAGCTAGACACACAAGTGATAGGAAATGGTGCAAGTAGGGGGAAAAATTGCCTGGTATTCTAATATGACTTTATAACTGAAAACCTGTTAACAATTTAAGTGAATCCCAGTCAAAATGCTGATGGGATGCTCTTAGACAGGCATCTCAAATTGAGGCTGATAACTGAGTTATCTTAGGAAATGCTAATTATTTTGTTCAAGTCAGACTGGGCTGTAGGTCATAGTCTAGATCAGGCCAATCTGGGGAGCAGATTAAAGTAACATGCACTTCTTTGCCCCATCATGGAAATGTAGTCCAATTCTTAGAGTGATTTGAATAGTAATAAAACTCTCTTTGACATTTATGGGGCGCAGATATGCTCTGTTCATTAGTGCAATATAAGGTAAACTCAGCAAAATGCTTCTGGTTGTTTACATTGGGACATGCTGTAGCTTCGTTTTACTTATTTGTATTTTCTATTTGTCTCATCTTTTGAGATGCAGAAGAATAACAGTGCCAGTAAGCCATGGGAGTAATCCTTGTGATAATATGTGGGAAAATAATATTAAAATAAAAACCTATATTCATAGCTCTGTGTTATTTTACTAATCCATCAAAAGCAGAAACCAAGTTTTGTTAGCAAAATTTTTGTTTATTTTCAAGCAAGCGATAATGCCTTTAGAATACCAGAAGCATTAATTGGATATCAACTCCAGGGACTAGAAAAGCTTTTCTTAGATAAAACTTGTTATCAGAACTCCTATCTTAGGCAGCTCATAATTTCTCTACCCTTTAGTGGAAGCTCTCTCTTTTAAAGCAGCACGAATATGTTGAGATTTGACTGCCTGTATCCAGCATTATGAATAAGAATTTGCATTTATATGCAGCCTAGAACAATCTTTCAAGATAAATATCACATCTTCATTTATTTTTTTGTTATTACTATTTCTGTTTCTGTCCTCAATTTCAGAGTACAGGGAGAAGTAGATAAAAGGTAGCTAAGTAATATCTTTTGTTGACTTTTAGAGTGCTGCAAACTCTTTTGAGCTTGAATGGATCTCAGTTTTTTCCCTCTAGGTTGATGATGTGGCAGGATGAAAACTGAAAGAAAAGTTGAAAGCAAGTGGAAAGGATAATATTTGAAATAATAACCAAAAAAAAAAAGGAGGCAAATTGTAGAAAAAATTGTTTTCCAGTCAATGGACTAATGGACTTAATAGATGATATATATTAATTTGTTTTTTAAATGATCTTGTAGAGTAGGGAGAAACATGAAGTAAGTTAGTTCTTGTCACTTCTGCTATTATCAAACAGTAGTAGAGCAAGAAAAGTTCCAGCTGCCCACAAGTGCAGTGAGCCAAGGGGAGGCTGGCAGAGGAGGTGAGGGGAGAGCAGCTGGAAGGGAGGTACAAAGGAGCAGAAGGAGCCAAGACAATTGTAGACCTTTTTGCTCTAAAAGGCTGATCTTTTAACATGTTGGAATACTATGGAGGGGTGAACCACAATGTGCTCCACTACACTTTGAAACTCTGTTATTGAACATCTTGTGTGCACGTTTCTACCCCGCTTTTATCTTCAGAGTTTGAGAGATTATCAAAGGAGACATGCATTGTACTCTGTCATTAAGGCTCTAATTATTTAATTCCTTGTATCTTTGTTTTGTAGTGTCAAATTAGTGCTGCTCTGGCTGCAGCCTGTCATTTCTCCATGACATGCACAATGAGTGTTATTCTGTGAAAAATTGAAGAATTGATGCATTCAAGTCAGACTCTGAGTATGTAGAGGACGAAGAATTACTTTTTGCTATGTATGATCATACCAAGTAATTGAGCTTTTTACAAGTGTCCCCTGTATTAAAAACAGCAACAAAAAACCTCAAAAGACAACAAACAAGTGTTTCTCAGTTTCTCACTATAGTTTAATGTCTTAGCTCAAGTAGAAGGTTCACTGAGGGTACAGCACTCTTATGGGAACTAAAAATAAATTTTGGTTGGGCTGCTGAATGAAATGTGAATTTATTGAGGAGAGAGAGGAGAGTCTTGTTGGGCATCCAGCTTGGGTACTTGGGCATCCCTAGCAGGGATTTTCCTCTGTTTCCACATGCCCATTAATTTATAATGTGCGGCTTTTTAAAACCAACTGTTGCTGTGCAGCAGCTGGCAATGTGCCTTGCTCTAGTTACAAGCCTGCACTAAGAGCTTTTCTTCATCATGTTACTTGCCATTTGGGTAAGAGATGAGATCTACCCCAGCAGTGTTGGTCTCTCACCAGCTCTTCCACAGTAAGAAGCACTTATCATGAAAATACTAGACTGCATTTCATAACCTATGTTTATATCTCCAGATTGCTGCCTTCAGGGAGCTGATTATGGCTGATGACTGAAGGGGGAATGGTGCATTCCTGAAGTCACCTGTGCCTTCAGTGGGGCACACAGAAGGTGGTTCTGTGGGGCTGGCAGCAGCTCCCTCCCATCTCTGGATTGAGCAGGAACAGAAAGGGGAGCTGTGCAGGGCTGCCTATGGTGAAATCATTTGCCTCTGACTCAGAGCCATGCCATGAGCAAAGCATGGAAGCTTTCAAAGCTGGTGCTCTAATAAACAACCTAAATCTAGTGGCATGGCCCTTATTAATCCATTAGCATTGTTCCATGCCATTGTCAACAAACTCAAAACCAGCCTGGGCATTATATTTACTTGTTTAGAAATTAAGATGCAGGTTCAGAAGGCAGTGCTGGAAACCTAAGTGTGAGGAGAACAGCAGCATCCAGAAACCTTCTGTGGACACTGGAAATATGTCTTTGAAATTAAATTAGTTGGGAAGACCTGATTATGGCACTTCCACCAATAATAGGTTAATAACTGCAGCTTTTACAGGCAAACTGCTCAATGGATTCAACTCTAAATAGAGCCTGGGCTTGGTTGGAAGGGACCTTAAAGGTCAGATTCTTACAACCTCTCTGCCCTGGGCAGGGACACCTTTCTCCAGACCAGATTGCTCAGAGCCCCATCCAGCCTGGCCTTGGACACTTCCAGGGATGGGGCAGTCACAGCTTGTCTGGGCAACCTCTGCTAGGGTCTCACCACCCTCACAGTAAAGAATTTCTTCCTTAATATCCATTCTAAACCTACTCTCAGTTTAAAGTCATTCCCCTGTGTCATGTAAAAAGTCTCTTTCCATCTGTCTTTTAGCCTCACTTCTGATACTTGAAGGCCACCCCTAATAAATGCACCCCTAATAAAGTCATGATACATTTCAGTACTTCTGTATTTGTATGCATAAGTAATTTCATAATATTAACTTCAACTCAAATCTGCCACATAGGCTCTTTGAGTCACAGAATTTTGTGCTCTTGAATTAGCAACCATGTCATTTAAAAGTGAAGTATAAAGAGTTTGGCAAATGGATCTGATGGATACCAGTTGTTATCAAGTGTTCCAGGTGGCTGATCAAGGCTATGAGTAACAGCTATTTTTTAATGAAATCTTGGTATGTATTCTTTTATGGGACAGGTTTCAGAAGTTATGGTGAGAGATCCTTTGTTAGCACTGAGCAGCTTTGTCTACAGACTAATTGAATCACTTTTTTGTACTGCTCTGAATCTGCTTAAGTAGAATTGCTTAGTTATTTTAAATTCTTGCTGTTCAGGGTATTTGGCAAAGACTTGGCAGAAGCAGAGCAAATAACATTTTCCTGTCTGTATTTTAGTCTTCTTATAATATGACTGAAGAATTAGTCTCATATATAGTAAGTCAATCTATTTTTGTTTGATATCAATACTATTATTTTTTACGTGTTGGGAAACTGGGGAACGTCATGTTGGATCATAGAGCTGTAAGTGTGGGCTGGGATTATGCTCCAATCCAAAGACAACACTGCCCTAAGACTTTTGGAGGAGGACCCATAGGTTTCCTTGGCAAAGATAATCCCTGGATTACTGTCCTTTTCAGACCTTCGGACTGTGGGACCGGGGTGGTTAGGAGTAACGATTTGAGCACTTGTGTCCCTCAGACCACAGTGTGAATTTACTGCTCTCCATCATCTGGGTGACCTTGTTAATATTGTCAGCATTGCTTAACCAGTCCATATTCAGTGTACTGGTATTTTTATTACTTTATTTAGTGGCTTTTCCCCCCTAACACATTGTGTTCTCAATCAAGGTTTTAATTTTTTTTTTTTTTTTAACAGAACACACAACTGGAGATAGGGATAGGGATAATGTCACCCTAGGACACCCAGCTATTTCTTGGTGCACTGGTGAGCTGTTGAGTACCAGCAGACTGGGATTTGGGATAGAGCACAGGAATGTTTCCATTACTTGTATATTCCTTGGAATCCTTGACAGCTGCTGTACGTTACATTGGGTTGCTGGCAGGAGTCAGGTGGTAGTAAAGATTTGAGTCGGCCAGAACAGATCTGTGGCTGACTGATACACTTTAATGGGGAACTCAGAAATAACCTTTGATGATAAATAAGACAGCAATAAATGTGATAATTCACTCTGACTTCCTCCATAAAACAGTCCACATGACTTCTGCTGACTTGCTTTCATTTTTTTTTTAAATTAGTTCATGTTATGATCTCATATTTGCCCTTACTCTTCTCTGACAAATGAAAAAGAGCTATTTGGATCTTGTGATCTGCATTTTTCAGTCCTTAAGTCATTCTCACGGCTCGTCTGTGAAGCCTCTCCAAAGGTTCAACCTGTTGAACTGTTTTACACATCCAGCATTAAACCCAGCAGGTGATAAAGCCTGTTCTTGTTTGATAACCCCCTGTTCTTATGTGCAAGTATTGCATCACCCCTACACCAGAGCACAAACCCGGCATTCCTGATGGCACATCATGGCTCTGATGCTCTCTCCAGGTGCACTGAACTCATGGAGGGTCATTTGCTCTGTGACATTCTTTGGTTCTCCTCCTTATAAGATTGCATTTGCTGTGTTAACACCTTTTCATGGTTCTAGTTGTTATAGATTAATTTCTCTTGCTTTGATCTTCCTCTTTTTTACCATGTATGTCTCCCATTACTCATGTACCAACAACAAATTTTGTAGCCCAATCTAGGGCTTGCTCTGAAAAGTAGGGCTGAAAATTATTGCTGTGAAACACAGTCAAGCTGCTTATTTTTGTAAGTATAATCTCTCACATACCATATTTTTAAACCTGTTAACTCCTTTTCAGTCCATCAGATGTTTGCTGGGTTGATTTGTTATTATTCTGGTTTTCACCATGCCAGGTGAAAATAAAGCAAGAGCCTCCTCACACAATCACTTTCGTAAGCTCCTGTGAACTCAGCAGAAAATACCAGTTTAACAAGACATGTTTTCCAGAGAAAGGATGTTCATTTGCCAGTAATAATACTGTGCTTCAGCTGTTGATTAATTGAGTTTCTGTCTCTTTTTGTACTTCTGTCTGAGACTGGTGGGAGGTTGTGACTATCAAGGCCATTTCATTATCTTTGATCTGGCACCCAGCACCAGCTGTCTCTGTGTCCTCCAGAACCTCCCAACAACTGCCAAAAATAAAGAGTAACCATGTAGGCAGCTCCTTCATTGGGTCCTCTAATCATGCTACTCAGTGCAAAGCATCTCTTCTGCTGGTTTAGAAAATGTTGAATTCAGAGGCTCCTACTCAACACCATTTGGAGGGCTTTTTCAGAATAAAAATGGTTGAGCATCTGTTATGATTCCATGAGCTAGGTTCCTGTTCTCTCCCACATCATGCTTAGCAAAATACTGTTATTGACAGCTTCAAGATTTCTAGGATGCTTTCAAGATTATAATTTGTAGATATTTCCATTGTGTAATGCATGAAATGAAGACACACATTACATAGTAAAAAACAAATAAAACCCCAGCTTTTAGTGAACAGAAGATTGTGGTCTTTTTGACCAAAATGCATTGGAATGCAGTAATAAAATTCTCTAATATGCTTTCTTTTCCAGATTAAAAAAAAAAAAAAACAAAAAAATCCACCAAAAAAAAACCAAACCAAAAAACAAACAAACAAACAAAAAAAAACCACCAAAAAAAAAAAAAAACCAGCAAAATATTGATGTGTTTAAAAAGCAAAAGTAATGGGTATGTACAGGAGTGTGGCTTTGTTTAATGATGGCAGAGCAACTTGTTAGCACACATATTTTTCATAGGCAAACAATGAATTATTACTGAACGGATTTCCCCAAGCTTTCTTTATAGTAACGTTGCACGGACGACGACTGTGCACTGAGTTCATTCATAATGTCTCCAACACCTGTTTCCTCCTGTTTTTCCAGCGGTTTTATTTGGAAAGCATTGGAATCTGGAATCATGTCTCATTAGAAGACCGGGTTTGCTGGGGACACGTGTTTCTGTGTCATTGAAGGCTTGCTGGTGAATAACAAGTGTATTGTTCAGCACTTTAATAGAGAAGTTTAGATGCCCATTAGGGCTGTAAATAATGTCCTTTCCTGAAGGTTCAACTTAATATTGACCCCATGTCATCATGTATGTGTTGCTGAAGATTGTAATAAAGGCTTAGAGAGCTTGAATGCTTTATGGTTTTAAAGGATTCAAATACAAGCAAATATCTGGTTCTTGTTCTCTTTTGAAATTGGGCATTGTATGGGAAAGGCATCTCCTGGATCCGTCAGCAAAGCTGGGGCACTGCAACTGGGGAGGAACTCCAGCTGTGATTCTGCCAGGGGGCAAGAGGTCAAGCATGGGTTTTACCAGCTTCAGTCCTAACCTTATCTCTTTCACTGTGTTGTGGGAGCCTGAAAGGGAGATAGGAAGATGAAAGGCAACTCCAAAGTCTTACTTTTTAATGAAAGAAATAAATTCCGGTTACACCTGGCAATGCTATCAGCAAGGGATCTTCATCCCAAATCAAGGCTGGCTTGGGAAAATCCATTAAATAAAAGTATCTAAAAGCAACACAGATTTTAGTTAAAGATATTAATTAGCTTAAAAAGTGATTGGGAGGCAAAGAGCTTACACCTCAGGAGCTTTGCTTTATTAGTATTTCAGGCTGATTACATGTGTCTCTGTCCACATTCAGTGTGCTCAGCTAGTTCAAACAGGGATAAAATGAGAAAATACTCAAGCACGAGCCACACTTCAGTTAAGGTAAAAACAGACAGCAAACTGTGTTCAAAGAAACAAGACTGGCTGACTGAAGAGTCCTTCCATCCATATCTGGTCTTTTAATCTGCTTTTTGTAGCTGGGGCAGTTTGTCTCTACTCTGCTCCCTGGGTCCCAGAAATGGAGTTTTTCCCTGTGATGGTAGATAAAATCTGCCATTTTCTGAGGCCTCTCCTTGTTTCTTACAGTTCCTGATTTTGGCACTGGGTTGAGTGTTGAATGAAAGTACTTGGCCATTCAAACTGGCAGAGCAGATCATCAAGAACCTTTTAAGAGGCTTAGGAAGTGTCTGAGGCAACACTGACTTGTGCTGTGGGTTGTCTTGGCCCTTTGTACAGGCTGTAATCCTGCAAGTGTAAAGCTCCACTTGTCTCAGTTCCCTTGGTTTTTTGCCTGAAGCTGGTGTGTTTTTTGGAAGCAGAACACCATCATGTCATGATATTCAGGCAGATGCCAGCAGGTCGATGGGAAGCCCTGGCAATGCTCCCTCTGGGCCAGCAGCAGGGAAGGGACAAACTGAAGCTCAGTGAGGAGCACGCCGCAGGCACTTGCAGTTCCTCCAAGGTACTGTGAGATGCTCTTAGAAAATCCCTCTGGCATCATACCGAGGCTTCTCCCTCCCAGTGCACGCATTCATTCCCTCATTCATGAGTCTTTCAGCAGGTTTTTGTCCCAGCCTGTGACCCTCCTGAAGACCATACCTCTTTTTTTCAAGCCCTGGAATGGGCTGTGACCTTCCTCTCTTCTGAGTGTTGTAGGAATGACCTTTCAGCAGGGTACTTGCTTACATAGAGGGCTGGCTGGGAAGATTTGGCTGTGCTAGGGCTTTGGTTCATATCGGCCTGAAGGAAAAGAGCAAGAGGTCTTTATTCTCAGAAAAGGATTCAGGTTTTACTTCTGTGGATCAAAGGTAACCTGTATGCATAAAGTTTTTGAGTGCTTTCAACATGCAGCTCTTTCTCTGTACATAGCTATTCAAGCTACCAGACTTGGTAGGGCAATTATTTTTACAATGCAGGAATATATGATTGTTTGTTTCAATAATTATTCCTTCTTTGTTATCACTTAAAATACTAAACTAGAACAAGAGAACAATTACAGACTGAAAAAATTAAATCTTTAAGTTGTGGAAGCATAACTGTTAGGGAAGCGACTTCAGTAAGAAGGGATGTGGTTTTTTCTTACGGAAAAGGGTATTTACAGAATTTCAAATGATAATTTACTGGTTTATTGTATTTCTTCAGCAACATACTGAGTGGATACATGAAGCAGCCTTGACAGTAAAATCATACAAAAGGGGAATTTTCAGATAGGAAAGTGATCGCTTTGAGTACAATTTGGTCCATTAATTTTTTTAAAATGTTTTAATATCTTTTTACTGGATTATTAAATGATTTAACAATTAGAAAATGCTAGTGGGCTCTGGATCCATTAGCTATGGGTTATGCCTGTGGTAATTTCTTGCCTCTTCTGCAGCCACCAAAGTTCTCTTTATGTGAATCAAAACTTGTATTTGGAGAGAGGGTGCGAAAAGGGTGGCCTGGGGAATTCCTTCAAGGGTGTTTTAATTCTCCATATTTCCCTGCCCTTTATCAGGTGTAATACCTTCTGTAGCGCAAAAGGGTGAGGAGTATGGTTCCCACTGATTTAGTGGTGATTTCACAGGACCTTGGGCAAGAGCAGGCATGAATCCTCCCACAGCTGAGTATCTTGTCTGGGCTGCTTGCCGGGCAAGGTGCTCCAGGGGAACAGGGAGGCCGTTTTCAAAGGCGTGCAAGAGATCACCTATGGAATAGCCTGGCATTTACAAAGATCTTCAAGAGCTGTATCTCAAATGCGATGTGGCAAACTCTGATATACTAATTATTCTAAACACTCTCCCTATTCTCTTGTTTATGTTCCTGAAGCCAATCTGCGATGCTCCACCTGTTGAATCATTTTTAAGGCAGAATATTCTTACCTTACACTCAGGGCAAGCCTGGTCCTTTCCCACCCTACCAGACTTAAGTATAAACCCAGTTTTGAGTGGAAGCAGCTCGGGCCAAATTCAGATACAACACGACTGCTCCAGAACCTGTGCTTTTAACAGAGCCAGGCTGTCAAAATGGGAAGAAACCCCTGGAATTCGCAGTTTTGCTTTTAAATGCGCCCCGGTAGCCTTAAGCATCTCGCTAAAATGCGGTTTGGCGCTCGGTTAATCTCTGTTTTCCAGCGTTGCTGGGCTCAGCTTCCCGCGAGTTCCCCGCCTCTGTGCTAAACCCCTCCCCGGGCCGGGCCGGCCGGGCCTGCCGGGGTCACCCCCGCCCCGAGGGGTGCGAGGATCCTCCCCCGGCGCGGAGGGACCGCCCGGCCGCGCGTGTCCCCGGCATGGCCGGGCCGGGCCCCGCCAGCCGCGCCCGGGGACACTCGCGGGCAGCCCCGGGGCGAGGCAGGTGCCGGCCGCACCATGAGCGTGATGCTGTGGCGCTGGGAGCAGAACAACAGCACCATGAAGCTGGTAAGGACCTCGGGAACATCCAGGGAAAATTCCCCTTGCACGGTTCCCATTAGCGAGCAGGGGTACCTAGGGTGGCAGGGCTGGTGCTGGACCGATGTGCTCTCCAAGGGGATGCTCTGTTCTATGGAGTCGCAGCCGGATTTGTTACTTATTAAGTCATATTTTGGGCTTGTTTAGGTCTGCTTGTTGTTTCGTCTCTGTAGTTAAGCTCGTTTAAAACTAAGAACAGAATCATCAGTTAATGTGTGTAGCCCTCTCCCCTCATCTTCATTTATTTGCTGTCTTTCTTATTGTTTTCTTCTTGGAAGCAATTTTCTCTCTTTCAGTTTTTCTGGAATAATTTTGTCGCCTGGGAGCATTTGGAGTTTTGTTTGCTCATTAGTTTTTTGTTTTAAATTCCCCCTCCCTTTTTCCCCCCGTCCCCGTTTCTTTCTTCCCCTTTCCTGAAAAGTAAAAAACCCCACTGCACATTGTAAGTATAAAGTGTGTGGCTGCTCCATTCCTGCAGCATAAATCAGCTCAGAAAACCTACATATCTGCCTGTCTGCTTGAATTACTGTCCATACCAAGATATAAACTCTGATCGAAACTTAAGACTTCTCAGCAGCATCTCTTTTTTTTAAGCTATTTGATGTAAAGAATCTCAAAACAGTGGCTGTCTAAGATAGCTTTAAATCTGTTTTCTCTGTCTCTCTGGCAGATTATTTAAACAAAGAAAATTACATTTCTATGCAGTTTTTAGAGGAAAGATTTATTTTCCTGAGAAATTTGTAATAAAGCCGCAGGATGTGCTATAGGTCTAATCCTTTAGCCTTTATGTGTGAAAACTGTTGAAGTCCATGTGGGAGTTAAAGGTTCCCAGTAGCTCTTCCTATCAGGCTCTGCAATCAAAGATATTTATAGCGCCGTTGGTAATGTAACAATTTCTGATTTTACATACTTTCCTCGCAAGGAATGAGGCGATAAACACGTGTTAGTGAAGGAGTATTCAGCTCTGGATACGGCAGCAGCCCTTCACGTGGGATCAGATAGTTTCGGATATTTCACGCATGAGTAGCCCCTGGAGTAATGAATTTGCTAGCTGGCAGTGGAAGTTGGTGGCTTTGTGTGGGGGTTACCCAAGCCTGGTTCCAGCTGAAGCCAAGTGTTTTCGGAGGGAGGTTAAAGTGAGTCCTTTCTCTCGCTTTTCATATGCAAAGAGCCCTTTAGGCAGCAGAAAGAGTTTATGTACGCAGGTGTATTGCAAAGTCTTTGCATATACATTGGCCTTTAAACCCGCCCCAGTGGGCTGCGCAAGCAGCACCAGCACCTGAGAACTGAGCTATGAATTCAAGCAGAGAAAAGGAGATGTGAGGAATCACTTGGTGGTGTCCAACAAAATCCAAGTGATGCTCAGAGTGGAAGAAAAGTACTGGATTTACCCACTTCTTGGGCAGGAGGAGAAAAGATAAAATCCCTCACCCCATACCCTGCTCGTGACCCACATTCCCTGTCAAGCAGCAGACATTTATTGCCCCTGTAATTCGGGAATTGCAGAGCTTTGCCTTGTGGGACCGCCTCCTGCCTGGCGTGGTTTGCTGGGTGCTGTCTGGGGGCCTGGCAGGGTTCTGGCTCAGCTTTGTGCAGAGCTCTTCCAGGGGCCTTGGGTGGTCTTGATAAAGTGGATCAAAGAAAGAAAGCTTTAAAATATATATGTATATACGTGTGTGTGTGTGTGTGTATATAGTTTATTTATATATTGCTATTTATTTTATATATAAAATAATATATAGTATGTATTTAATAATTATTTTTATATTATTTATTTTATAATTTATATATCTTTCATTTTTATAGATATTATTTTTGTACATATGTATAAATAATCCTCAGCTAAGTGACTGTCAAAGTAAATACCTCAGACCTTGCTTTTCTGCTTTCTCTCCTCCTCCTCCTTCCTTTGGTCCACTGAGGTTTCTGTGGAAAAAAGAATGAGAAAATGCTTGCCAGTCATTGCTTAGGGTGAGTGGATAATGGCTACTATGCCGACAAAAGTCAGATATGTTCTGCTGAGAGTTGTGGGTGGTGATGGCAGAAATCAGTTTGAAATCGTAAGATTCAGATTATGGAAACATAGGGTTTTTTTCGGATTTGTAATAAAGGGCTTTTCAGGCAGCAGGATTTATCTGCCTGCTGTTATCACAAAATCTCCAAATATCCAATCCTGCAAGACTTACTCAGATAAGTTAATAAAAATTGTGATGTTGCCATAGGGGTGCAACGAGGAATAAGTATTTAACTCTGGTGAAACTCTGTTGGTAACTCTTTTTTCATAATACTATCCTTGAATAATTTTGGGGGACGGTGGCCTACTTTTTTTCCCGCACACTATACAATCCATTCAGCTGCCATCTTGTCATCTTGAATTAGCTGCAAATTACGAGGTTGCTTTCATCGTTGGTATGTTTACTGGACAATCATGTCAGGTTTCTTGCCAGTCTCTCTGGAGCATATTGATGTTATTACTGGACATTCAGAGGAGTGGCCAGACAGTAACCAAGATTATTTTCTTGCTGAATAGACTATGTCCACTTGCTGAGGTGTTGCCAACTCATGGGAGAAAAAGAATTAATTGTGTAGCTTGCTCCTATTTATCCTGAGTGACTTGTGCACAGCTGATAAAATTATTTTGACCTCGAGTTCCTTATTCCTGGGTTTCTAAAAACAAATGTTTAATTTTGATTTTATTTCCATTTTACATTTGAGACTAACAATGTTTCAGGGTAGACTCACTCTTTTTTTTTAACTGTTCTGAGTCAGCTTCACGCCTTAATGCAAACACCTTTTTCCAATGTAATCAAAACAAAGATCGTTCCCACTCAGTTTTATGGCTTTGAGAATTCACAAGAGGTTGTAAAAAGCATGTGATCCTGTTTCCTTCTGCCAAGTTTAAATTGTCCTGTACATATCCTACAAGCCCCCAGCCTTGAAGCATGTGTATACAGTGTATACAAATATGAGAATGCTGCAGCCTTTTACGATGTTTTTCCTGCTATTGTATCAGTAAAAACATGTTAACTAACCTGTTAGTATGTTACTGGCAGTAGATAACCTTTCCAGGGTGGGCTTTCTTTTGTGGTTTGGTTGATTTGTGTTAGATTGGAGTTTTTTTAGTGTTTGCCTTTTTTTTTTCTTTTTTTTTTTTTGGATGGGTTTTTTGTTTTGTTTTGTTTTTGTGTGTGTGTTTGTTCATTTGGTTTTTTGAGCTTGTAAGAAACTAATGAATGAAAACCCTCTGTATGTGTTCTCAAGATGACACATTCTGTGTCTGACATGGTGTAATAAATGACTCCAGGATAAGCCTGTATTTAAAGATTTGTTTCTTTGAATGGAGTAAAAGAAACTTGACTGAAGAGCCACGGTAATGTCAGCAGAGGCTGTAGCATTTTATTGTGAAATGTAACAGTGTTTCAAAAACAGGTTTTAGATGCACAAAAATTTAAGCTTTTTACGTTTTTATTTAATGTACTTTATTTGTAACTTTTGTAGCTTTTGTCTTTTCTCATTTGAGATCAGACTTATGGATTGTACAGTGCTGGAGAAAACTGAAGGCTGCTCAGCTTTCACTGTCACCTTTATTCTTTATGTTTTCAATTTTAAAAATTTGAATGGTACTTAGTATTAAGCAGATATAATTCTTTCATTACTTTTCTCTCCCCATAATTATTTTCTGCTTCTATTTTAAAATGTTGAATAACACGAGAGAAAAGAAAGGTGCATGTGTTTGCATGAGCACTTTATATTTGTGCTGTAACCTTTGAGCAGGACCAAATTCTTATTTCCACAGCAGCAGATAGGCTCTGGGTGTGGAAGCCCCTTAGTGTTCCTATCCTTGCCCTTGCTCCGTAGGAGACTCTGAGATCCGAGGAACAGGAGAATCGCTCCTGCTGAAGGTCAGGAGGTGCAGGAGGAGATGGACCATGTCCATATGGGCTGGGGAAGAAGGAATGACTCCTGCTCTGCACCCCCCCGAACCTGTGACAGGGGTGAGTGGTGCCAGCTGGATCAACACCTGAGGTTTGCACAAGTTAACAGGCCCTAAGCGGGGTAAACCACTGGATTTTAAAAACACGTTCATGCAAAAACAGGGGGGGGAAAGTTATTCTTGTAAAATAGTGAGCTAATTCAAAATTTTCTCTGTGAAGAGAGTGTTAAAAGGTTTATCTCTATATGTAAAATATCAGTCCTGGTTTACATATGACTTCTCCTTCTACTAAACATTTCCCTTTAATTCTCTTATCTTTATGTGCCTTCTGGGCTGATGTGGGGCATACAGCAAAGGGGACATACTTATTTGGAAGAAACACTTCATTCTGGAAGAGATTTTCAAGTGCTTAACTTAAAAACTGAGAGAGAAGAATTGACTGGGCTGATAAGAGATTTGCAAAGTTATGATTTGATAGGCCTTATTTTTGCTAGCTGACTTAGCAATTCTTTTCATTAAGTAAGGAAAAAAATTCCTGCAGTTCCCTAAGCTTTTGCCATCTGTATTAGTGCTTATAAGCAGTTTATTGGAACAATCATAGCATTATCTTGCAGCTGACTATTGATTTGGTGTTGGAATCGGATCATAGCCTGTTACCCAGCTTTTCCAAGCCAAAACGTGTGGAACTTCAGCCTGCTGTTAGATGCCTAGATTGAAGGCAGTCTACAGAGATTAAAATAAATAGCAAAGTATAATTCAGTGTGTCATAGGTTAGGATATGTCTGAAAAATGCTGTTGCATGTACACATACATTCCCCACACTTCTGTTTAATCACACAGCTAAGGAAATATTCTTTTGACACAGAAGCCTGTGAGTGGACAGTGTGTTGTTTCAAGAGCACGCGTGTCTTTTTCCGAGGATCAGTCAGGAAAAAGTTGGGAGAGGACAAGACATCTGTGACCTGCAGCATCGTAAGGCTGTGCAAAAGGCAGACCTGTTCCTAACAGGTGTCAGTAGAGATAAGGAGGTGTGAAAGCAGTGAAACTATCAGGAGGCAGGTGAAACCTCACCCACAATCTTATACACAGTTGTGGTATCATTTACAAAAGATCTGTGCAAAGGAAAAAAGGCTCTTGGGTTGACCATGACAGAGAAAAATCTGTCTTCTTGGCACTCCTAACCAGAAAAAAAAAAAAAAAAAAAAAAAAAAAGGCTATGTGGGCATATGTGTATTCTCTGTAAAGACGTCAAAGTACAACAAGGTGCTTCTAATCACCACAGCAGGGACTGAAACAGGCTGTCTTTCAAAGAGGGAAGCCTCCACACACCTTCTAGGAGTAACTTGGATCATTTATGACAGCACTTGTATCACACAGTTAAATTCCCAGATACAAGTACTATGTGTGTGCATACACGTGCCAGAGTCAACCCAGCACAGTGTATATTTTTTCTGTACAATACATAGTATTTAAATATCATAAATATCTAAATATATTAAATTGTATTTGTTATTTAAGGAGTTGATGTCATTACAGAAATCAAAGTAAGTTGAAAACAAACACATGAAAATGACTTAATGTGCATATTCAGATGTCTATATCACAAGATAAATAAATGCCATATTATAACTGCTTTGTTACAAACTATCCATGCCACATTTCAATGCAGATATAATTTTGAAAAATCCTTACATAAGGAGTTTCAGAAATGCAAATCTAAAAATATATGTAGATGCTGTATGTTGCTCGGTTTAGGCTTTCTGAAATATTCCAGATTAATATGTTTGTCTTAATTTGGAATTCAGGTGTAGGGGTTTGGGCCTCATTTAATTCTGTTCTGGGATTATGGCAGTAAAGAGACTGGAAAGGGATTTGAGGTAGGTGATCCTTCAAAAAGCATTCCTGTTCTGGTACAGGATGCATTTTGGGATTGCAGCTTGATTTTGGTTTATTTACTTCTTTCCCTCATAGGACACTGAGGAATGATTAAAAATTCCACATGCCTTTCTAAAAGCCTTACTATTTCTTTTACTCCCCGTTATATGTGGTTTTGTGCAAAGTCTTGCTCTGCAGTCATCTTCTCCCAGATAGGGATAAATGCAGATGGTATTTAATAGCATGTGAGAATGAGGGTTTATTGTTTTAATCAATGTCAGATTTTACTGTTACAGTGTTCTGATTAGTGTAAAAATTTCACCATTTCCATGGCTATGAAACCTGAAAACCACTTGGCTTGCAGTCTCTCGTTCTTGGTGGAAAAATGCCCCTGATTCTCCTCCAGCCTCATCTGCTCTGACTCTCACAGCCTGTTTGTGTGCTTTTTGGGGATGTTGCCAGCACGTCTGCTGGCTGCTCTGTTCCTCCTCCTCAGTGTTCTGGGCAAAGAACTTCTTACTATGAAGTTCAAATAAACATAATTCTAAGAGTTTCCTTTCACAAAACTTTCTCCTAATTTCCAAGGTCATTTTCTGTATCATTTCTGGTCTGAATTCTTCCTTCTTGAACACAGGTGGCAAGAATGAGATGAAATGAGATGTTTCAGGTGAAGTCTTCCCAGGGCATTACACATTGCACAAGGGCTTCAGTATATCTTTAATTTAAAAATTTTGCATGTGAGTAAGGATTAAGTCTCTAATGTAACCAGTACTCGCCTTCTTTTATTAGCAGATAGTTCGTGATTACGGCCATCACAGTGAGGTTGTGACTTCTCAGATGTTTTCTGTGTTACCTTTCTGCCTCAAAAATCTTACTTCAAATACACCTTGTTTATTGACGTAGTGGATCGGCTTTTTTATTTTGAAATGACAAACATAAATTCCTTATAGATTATCTGTGCAGCTGCTAATTTTATTATACCATCCTAATCTCGTTGTCTAAGAATCACGACCCTACAGAACTTTTATCAGGGTGAGTACTGTTAAAGTGAAGGAGAGAGGATGATTTTGGTGGGGAAAGGTTTAACGAGGCTTCTGAACTAAGCAATAGTTGTATATCTCTTTTCTTTCATCAGTATCTTTTACAATGAAGCACTGGAGAGCTTCTAGAGCACTCCTGAGTATCATGTTTCAAGTGGTGAAGTGCTGGCATCTCACCCTTGTGCCCACACTGGAATGTGATAATGATCACCTGTGAAACACTTGGGCATTGTAAGGCGCTGGATTTTCTCCTCTCTGCTCTGCATTCAGAGATTTGCCATACGGGCTGTTTCCTTTTTTAAGAAATCTTTTTTCTTAATGACCAAAATGCAGGTAAATAATCTGGGATCAGAATTCTATACCAGTGGATTCAGTACAGGGCATGAGACCAGCACTTCCAAAGGCTTACCTGACTGTGGCTTGGTTTTGGGAGAGACTTCCAAAACCACGCAGATGTTACTTTGTTCTCTTGTGATACATGCCTTAGTATTCAGAAGGTAGAAATATTTGTTATTTGATTTTGGTTTAAGACATTGCAGTGAAGCATTTACATTAGGAGAGGGTCCACAATACAGGATACTGGGATTGATGGAGGATGAAATGCCTGTGGAGAACAAATAGTTCTGGCCTTCTGTAGAAACATTTTCATGACTAAATATGGGTTTAGGAGGCAAATTTGTTTGCCCTTTTCAAAAACTTTATTTAAATTTTGAGTAGATTGCCTAGATTGATTTACTGAGATCACAAGCAAGTTGTGTGAGGAGTTGCTGAAACTTACAGTGGCAGCTCTTGTTCTGGAGGTGTGTAATACAAGCATGTCTAAGAATTATTACCTAAATAAGACAGGGAGTGGGAGGGGTGACAGACATATTTACTCAGTGCTGAAAAAGTCCTTTTCAAGGAATAAAAGGAAACACACCTGCCACTCTGGGTACCTTAGTCTCTTGTAAATATGATTTTTTTTCATGTGTCATTTCAACACCTTGTGTTTAAAATACTGCATTTATTCCCTGGTTGGCTTTTTCCTATGTTGAGAGAGAACAGATGTATTTAATTAGGTTCCTTGCCCTCACATCCACATCCAGTTCTATCTCTGTCCCCATATAACCTGTCCTTAACTGATTAACAGCTCCAGCACAGAATGGCCCTTGCTGCCAGGGGAGAAAGCCATCAGGTTTCTCACTTCCTTTAATGCATTTGTATTGTGTGGTATTTGATCTTTCCATTCTGGAGTCGGCAAGTGCCATGGCAAATGCCATTTCTACTCAGCAAGGCTGAAGATGATGTGTGTGCTCTTGGGGGAAGGCGTGTGGTGGGTGCTGATGGGAGAAGCTGAAATCATTGTTTTGGGAGAAGCAAGCATAAAGGTGCTACTGATTGTTGGGTCATTTTGGGACCTGTTATGCTAAGGCCAGGTGATGTCCCCATGAGCTGTGGGCTTTGGGAGATTTTGCTGCCCTGCACTGGAGATCACATCCTCCCTTGGTGTACTGTGGGCGTAAGGTGACGCCACCAAGCAGGCAAGAAATTTCATACAGTCTTGAGTGGGTGCTTGGGAGGCCTTCCTGTAATATTATACACTTGGTACACGAATAGAAGTACACAGAAATATACTTTGGGTGTCTTTGAGCTAAAGAGAAAATGCTTAATAAAAATGCTTAATAATTTAGTTTGTACTCAGAGGTAAAACAGTATCTTTAATCCAAACTGCATGAAAGCAATAGCTTATTTTTTTATGATGTACTTAATGTTAGGCTGACTATTCATTCACAAGCAAATATTTTTGTTTGATTAAATAAAGATCCTTTAATGTCATTTTGAAGGCAGAGTGATTGGCTATGTGTGTTTAACAATAATGTGAATGGGGCCGTGTGTTGGGTTCAATTTGGTGTCAGCTGTTCATTGCTGATCTTTGACTGGTTAATTTAATGATCTCTGACATTTGCTCAACAAGCTTCTGTGTTGTTTTGCTCTTTTTTTTTCGCTGATAAGTGATTGCCAATGAATTGACTGATGAGAGAGTAAAGGAGTCTCGAGGTGGTGTAAAGCAGCAAAGAGATACATTTGGGAGCCATGGATCATTTGCTGAACAAAGGAGAGGGGAGGGAAATTTTTAACCTTTTGTGAAAGTTATGTTTTTTTACTTCGTTAGACATCTGCTTTCCTGACCCTAATTGTGTTTCATCCTTCTTGGGGGTGGAGGCTGGTCTCAGGCTACTCTGTACTTTTACAGGTCTGCCAGTCTTAGCTGCCCTCATGGAAATATCAGGCTGCTAATGTGATCTTTGGGTTATTTGCTTTTTGAGACAAGCATCTGCAGAGAGCTGGGAGAACAAAATGTTGTCAGTGCAAAGCAGGTGTCCATGAAGAATGTGCAAAGCCCTCCCCTAACCCTTATCCCTTATCCAAGCATTGTCACATCTTAGTTTATATAAAGAGTAAACATAAAGAGTCACACTAAATAGACACAAGTGTTTAAAACACTACAAAAACTCATTTAGACCATCAGAATACTTCAATGTGCTATTTACTACTAGTTATACTAAAAAAAGGAAAAATGGATTATGTAGAAATACAGGGACAGATGTGCTAAATACAGTATATTGTCTGTAAATGCTTAGTTCAGAATGTATTGCTGAGAGCTTACTTTCTGCATTATTGATTTGCAAAACACTGGACAAATGTCAGCATACAAAACTGCACAGACGTAGTCCCTTAGTCCATGGAGAAGCCTGATTTAGTGTACCAAACAGCAGCAGTATTCCATGCTGTGTTTTGTATCACATGGACTCTTGGGGCCTTTTTCACCTGTTTGATTTTGTGCAATCTCAATATCTCAGTATGTAAGATTGCTCATTTTTCAAGTAATCCTGATTTTTCCCAGTTATTGCTTAAGCTAGTTCATACTCAATAATTATTTCTTTGGCCAACTGTGTTGTTGTTGTAGTAGTAGTAGCAAATTTTTCCCTTACGCACTAATAAAATGAGGTTTGAAGACCTCGTGCAAAAACATCCATCCTTCAAATCCTCTAGGAGCTTCTGAATCATAATAAAGAGATCTGTACCTTTTGAAGGCACTACTGTTCCAACTTACTAATATTCTTTAGTGTGTGCTGGGAACTGTTAGTTCCTGGTGTTTCTGTATGCTCTTCAGAAATACCTCTGTGTGTGACTCTGAGTGAAGCTGTGAACTTCTCATGTTTTAAAGACAAATTGTCTCTGATTTGCTTGGTTTCTTCCTTGGGATCTCTTAGATAGCGAGATCTCTTTGGGATCTGTTAGTTGTGGTGAGAGAGGATGAGCTGATAGTAATTCCCCTAAGGATCCATTTTTCACAACACCTCCTGTAGATATTTGCCCTGTGGAGCAGAGCAGCTGCTGCCTTTGTCAGCTCCAATATAGTTCAGTAAGATGTTTTCTCTTTATTTGCCTTTGTGTCAGAGTCACTCTGATGGGGACAAGCCTGCACTCCCTTGGTTTGTGCCTGGAAGTGTCGCCCACCTCCTTAAAATGATGCTCATGTTTGAGAGAAATGGAGCTGGCCCGGAGCCACTAATTGTCATCTGCCTGGATCTGTCCTCCCGATGTTCCCAGGGTGTCACAGCCTATATTCCATGGAAGGATTTGTCATTTTGCTGAGGCTGCTGTGCGTGTTCTAGTTCCAGATGCAGCCAGGGGTGAAAGGCTGATGCCTAGCAGTCTTGCTCCTCAAGAGTCTGGCAGTGATGGCTCAGGAGAAAACCTGCAGGAGGTATCTGGGAAGGTTATTTGTGGAGATAAAAATGAAATTGTAACCTCATAATCATTGTGGGATTGCATAAACAAAATTTTCAACAGAAGTGCTACCAAAGGTGTAAAGCGAGCACTGCAAAAATGACAGCTCTAGGAAATTCAGCAATAAAATTGTTTTGTTCAAAAAACATCAACAAAACCAGACAAAAAAACCCACTTGCAAAACCAGAAAAACCTCAAACAACCAACCCCAAATCCCAGCGATGAGCTGCTTTTTCTTTCAGGTTGTTTTAACAGTAGTTTTAATTTTCATTCCCAACTCAACCATTTGCCCACAGCTTAATTAATTTGTTGCAATTTAGCTTTTAGATGATGCTCTTAGCCTGCCTTTTGCAAAAAGTGGCCTGTAACCTAAAATGTCAATATAGCAGCTGCTGCAGCTTTTTTTTTTTTTTTTTTTTTTTTTTTTTTTTTTTTTTGGCCTATTCCTGAAGTTTTAAGATTACAAAGCTTGAACTCTAGTTAACAAAGAACCGGGTAAGTAACTGTATTACTGACATAAATAGGGCAGGAGATCTTTCTCCTGTCTTATTAAAGAGATGCACCTCAGGTGGGGAGAAATCGACGGGTCGCGCCCACGCCGCCGCTGCTCCCAGGAGTGGCACGGAGGAGGAGAGTGATGCAGCTCTGTCCGCTGGTCTGCAGGCAGAGCTGGGGACTGCGTCCTCACGGGAGATTCGCAGATTCCTACTTTTCAGTCCAACACTTCGGGTGCCCTCCTTAGTGACCATCCTTTAGGTCAGGGTGTGAAGCAAAAAGGATCCAAGCAGGCACTGGACTTCACGCCCATCCTTAGACATCACCTAGGGTCCCCCAATTCTATATTGGTTCGTTGTTTTTAGGGGTTTTTCCAAGAAAACGGGAAAATTTTGGAGCGGTGCATTTCTCATTTACATACGGGGTCTCAGGCCACTCCTATTCTCCTGGGCTGCGTGTCCAGGTGTAGCTCCGGGGCAAGCATTGGGAGGACAATGGCTAAATCACCAACCATTGACGGGCAATTAAAGAACTCTTTACAATTAAGCTAATTTAACAGCAACTGGTCCCACCGTTTTTTTTCTCTGTAACCTTAAACAAAAATAGGTATATTTTTATTCATAACAGTTACTATAAATAATAGTTGTTCAATCAGGATAACAGGCAGCCAGTCCTGATAGATCTTTTTTCCTTTTTTCCCCCTCCTAGTATTAGTATCTCTTCGGTTAATTTCTGAATCAACATTTTACAGGAGTGCATAATTAACTTTTTTTCCCCTTCTTTTTCAAACTGGCAGCATGTTCTTTGTTCTGCATTCCTCCAACCCTTGCTCCAGGCAGAAAAGAATAGCTGATGTTGCTGATGTCCCTAAGCCTTGTGTGCAGGATCTGTCCTCCGAATGATTGCCAGTAAATTGCTCTGATTTTATCTGCAGCTAAGGCACTAGTCTTATCTGATGTTACTTTAAACCATGCTTACTTTCATACATAGGTAGGCTTTCATCTGCGTCCTGTAGGAACATTTGACTACACCTATAGCATGGATCAAAATGAATGTTGTCATCTGAAGGAAAATTGAGCATTTACCAAGTGTTTTTTTTTTCTTTTTTTAAAAAGGTCAAATGTTTGATTTCTAGTGATCCCAGTAAAATGACCACAAGGATCAGTTGCAGGAGTTTATTACCTGTAAATTCCATATAATTTTTCTTCTCACTAAACCTTTTACTCAGCTAATTTTAGCAACATAAGTTTGCTGGAGTAACACTTTCCTAGGGGTACGTGTTCAGGCGAAAGCAGGAGTAAATGCAGGATATCAAACAGGGGAAGGGACTGTGTGCGTATGTGTAAAATTACATTTGAATTTGAGTGATGGAGGCCCCAGTGAAGACAGGCTGCTCTTACTGCCTTGTGCTTTCTATTTTCCAGAGCTCACAGGTCTTTTGATCAGCCTCCTTGCTGCCATATAATTCTTGAAGGACTATTAATAATAATAGAAGTATTTCAACCATCTCCCATTTTAAAAAGGGATGTATGAAGAAAAATCATAAGGAACTGATAATAGTCTTAGCCTGGTGTAGGTCATGCTGTTTAATGGAAATTCCCATTAAATATCTTTATGTTAAAACTCTTTCTGCTGGAAATAGATGAAGCCTACAGTTGATCTGCCTCATGACAGTTCTATAAAAGGACTGTGATATATATATATATATATATTTCTGTAGAAAGCTTCAGGAGTAGTGCAAGAATTATTCCTTTTGGTTGAATGATTTTTTTCAGGAAAGTACAGGAGGCCTTTAAGTGGCTGATGGCTGTGTGAGGAGGCTCCCAGACAGAGATGCCTGAACCTCCTGTACCTGTGGGAATTGTGCCTGTACTGTCATTTCCTGATCAACCATAAAATATACTTGAAAATTATTAATTCTGGCCTGCTCTAAGTTTTACTTTACCGGATTTTTTTAAAATGTAAAATAAGGTGTTAAAAGTTCAGTGTCAGAATTTTTAACAAAACCCTACAGCATTGATTTTAATTGCCCGATCAATGAAAGCACAGGCTGGTGTCACTTTAGTGAACCTCTCTAATTAGGAGCACAGGATTTGCCAGCGCAGATCAGGCCAGTGGTTTTCTGAGTCTATGAGCATCCTGCCTGCAGCAGTGCCCACACCAGCTGGCTCTGATGGAAGCAGCATCCCCCCTCCCTTCTTCCCCAACAAGGTATAAGGTCAGTGGAAAATGAAAAAGCAGAATTTTCCTCTTGTATTATGCAGGGAATCATTCTTCATCCCAAAGACAGTGAATTGCTAACCAGGGTCTTGGCCAGACTGCCTGTAAGTGGCCTTTAGGGATAAAATTACTAATTGTTTATACAGTGCTAAGCTAAACTTAGGGACAGAGGTTTGCTCCTTCCCATTAGGAGGGGTATTTCTTAGTTATTTATAGATATACAAGTACATTTGATTGAAAAGGTCTTTGTGACAGACTGTAGTGGAGAAGGGGGAACTAAAATTTTTTCTATAACACCTGCACTCTAGAGCTTTTTTCCTGTATTCCCTTAGTCTGCATCATAGCTGGGGACATAGCCTTTCTCTGCCCCTTTAAATCTGATCTAGTGCCAAATGTGTAGCTTTATCTATTGCCAATTTTCTTCTGTCTAATAGGCATATAGATCATGATGCAGGAATCACGCCCAGCCTCCTAAATGGAAGCAGGAGGAACTAAGCTGGAAGCAGGGTCAGCATTGACAATTTAATGTACTTTAGAAAGTTATCAGCCAGTGGGAGATTCAGTTAGATTTCTATCTGTGAAACAGATGGCCAACTGCAAGACCATTAGATTAGGTTTGTTATGTTTGTGGAAATTAATTCAGCACTTGATTTTTTTTTGTTTGGGGAAGGAAAAAAGAAACAACTTTTAAGTGCTTAGCAGGAGCAATTTATAAAGATGACCTCATTTCCTGTAAAATACGGTGAACCCCTCGTTATCCCAGGTATGCAGGAAGCCTTTTTCTGTAGCCTGATTTTTGGGCTGTGCCAATATAGTGAACGACATAACAAAACCAGTGCTTCCACCTATGTATAGATAGTTGTTAGTATATTCAAATGCAAGAATTTTACCTCATGATCTCATTAACAAAACTTTTACAGCCAGACACCTGTATAGGCTGCATCCTCTCATCTGTATGTTGATACAAATATTTATGAATATTTCCTTTTTCACTACTGAAAAGTGGGGACCAGATTTTAAAAATGCTGGAGATCTGGCACTTGTTTAGTTTTTTTAAAGCTATCTGAAGTTTTCTGAAATATTGGTCTTTATTTTGGTGGCTAGGAGGAAGATGAGCTCTTGGGATAATGTGGCTGTAATGGGAAAAGCTGGATCCTTCTGAGATTCTTGGTCTTTTGTGTTTCTTTGGGATGGAGTCTCTGCCACACAAATTAATGCTCAGCTGTCACAAAATATTTTTCACTATCTTAAAAACGCAGCTTAAAGTAGGTCAAAAGTAGGTCACATCTAGGATTTTTTAATCCAACTGTCCCATTTCTGACAGTACCCAGAAGCTGGAGGTGTGTAGAAATATGAGCAGAATTTTAAAAAGTCTTTAGAAAGGTAAATGGCTTCTTCTCAGTTTTACTCTTACCATCAAGAAGCTTTAGAAATATTAGAATTAATACATCATTCTTTAACTACCAGCTAAAGTACTGTTCAGTACCTTAGCATTCCTGTTCAGAAGAGTTAAATGTGCACTCAGTAACTGAGACCTGAGGACATGCTTGAAGCAATCATGTGGTCAAGTCCTTGCTCAAGTTTGGGTCTTGTTTCCTCCTTTTCCATCTCCATCTCCAGATTTTGCATTGATCTTGCTTGGCAGATAAGTGATGAATAGGTTGTGGGCCTTCCTAAGTCAGCTGCAGTGATTTTTCCATCCATGTGTTGGTTGCCAGTTGCTTTATGTCGTTCCAGGTGTCAGAGAGCGCGCTGCCTCTCGCCAGCTTCTGGCAGCCCCAGAGGCATTGCCTCTCGTGAAAAGCCTTGGACACTGAACTAAATTACATTCTACAGAGTGAGGAAGGAAGTGCAGCTGACTTACTCTTTTTTGAGTGGCATTAGATGCTCTATTTGTAGGAGAGGAGGATATTTGGCTGGTGACTGCAGTGTTGATATGGACTGATCCTACCCAGGCCCTGATTTTGAATTCTCTTTTTTGTCCATCAAGCACTAAGCAGACCCAAAAGGGAATGTTGGCTCATCCTTCTTGACTAAAAGAGGGCTAGGATTTGCTGTGAGACCAAGGCCAATTTCTGTAATTCCCTAATCCCCACAGCAAACTGATTTTGTTAAAAATTAAGAAAAGCTTTTGCAGTGTTTCCTGGCCTCAGTGTTTGGATCAGATAACTTTCATCTTCATACACTGCTAGGAGTTGAAAGGGTTTAATATCACTTGCATTAGAAACCAATTTTACTTTTACTTGGAGTGGCTTCACATCTGTGAAAGTTGTTTTGACAAATTAATCTTCTAAGCAATCAAAAGAAAATGGAATAGAGGAGTGAGTTTGTTCTTAAAATGATACATGGCAAATCACGTTCCATTTCCAGCCCTCTTCAGATTATTGTTTCCTGGAATCTTTACTGTTATGAGTAAAAAGTTATCCATTTTTTTTAAGGTTGCAGAGTTGAAACATGTTGGAACCAGTTGCTGTTGAATTGAAGGTTAGCTTCATGTTGCAGTCACCCATTATGGAGAGTTCTTCTTCAATTACCTGTTAATGGCTGGTGATTAGCCATTGTCCCCCTGATGCTTGCCAGGGAGTGACACCGGACCCCGCAGGTAGCAGGGGAAGGGAGTGACATCAGAGCTGGTATGCAGATGAGAATGCATTTCACCAAATTTTACAATTTTCCAGAAAAAAAAACCCTAAAAACAACGACCCAACATGGAATTAAGAGACCTAAGTAATGTGTAAAGGTGAGGAACTTAGTCCAGTACCTGCTAAGATCCTTTTTACTTCTCACTCTAACCTAAAAGATGTTAACTAGAAAGAGGACCTGGAATATTAGACGGAAAAAGCGGAATTCCCACTACTCCCATGAGGACGGAATCCCCAGCTCTGCTTGCAGACCAGCGGACACAGCTGCATCATCTTCCTCCTCCTCCTCCTCCGTGCCACTCCTGGGAGCAGCGGCGGCATGGGCAACCTGTCATTTCTCCCCACCCTGAGCTGAATTTTTTAATAAAGGCATTAAAAAGGAGAAAGATCTCCTGCCCTTTTTATTTCATTTTCCTTGCCCTTTGTTTCTCAGAGTCCAATCCAGCAGTGATGGTTCATCTGTTCTGATCCCTCCTGCAGCCGTGGCTTTCTGCCAGAGGAGATGATACTGCAAACACAGAGATTTGTGACCCCAGGTGAAAAATACCAATGAAATTACAGCAGCTGTTTGGAACAGTCTCTTAGATCTTTTCCAAATAAAGAAAATCTGTCTTTGTTAGAAAAGTTTAGAAGACTTATTTAGTGTCACAAGCCAAGACTACATAGAGTTTTGGGAACTGATCACATTGAGTGTTGGGTGCTTACAGCAGAAGCTGTAGGGCTGTAGCACCCTGGAGTTAGATTCTGCTCCCATCTTCAGTGGTCAGGGTTTTGAGGGGAACACATGCAAACTTCCCCCCTTCTCCCACAGCCTGTCTGCATTAGCAGAGCTGTTGCTCACAGCACAGTCCTGAGCACATCAGAGCCTCAACCCTCGGAGCTGTTTGAGTAAAGCAGCTACTTCATGTCACAGTACATCGTGTTCTCAAACTCCATCAAAGCCCCTCTCATCCCCCACCTCCCCAAAACAAACACCCACCTCTGCCATGGTGAGGGGGCTTTGCTGGGGGGAGAGCTGAGACACTGTGGCTCCCAGGCTGTTTGCTTTTCATGGAGCAGTTAAAAGAGCCTCATGGATCTGACTCTGGCAGGAGTGTGCCTTTTGAAAAATCAACAGTGAAAATGTCAGACATCTATCCTTCAGCTTGGCAAGAGGAGAGGTGAAGCAGCCATCGCTTCTTACCTTGGCAACATCGCCTGTATTTTTTTTAATATAAAGAATTCCAGCCAAGCATCTTACAAGTGCCAATTCTCTGTATTTTTAAGGAATGCCAGCAACAGTGGTCAGACCATGGAATTAGGACTGACTTGCACATGGTGGGGTCTTGCCAGAGGGCAGGCAGCCCTTGCTGCACCGGGTCGCATGTGTCCATCACAGGTCTCATTCACTGTGATGTTTTTTATCTTGCAGTTGTGATGGATAAAACCTTCAAATATGCTCTGAAGTTCTAAAAAGAGGTGTACCTGGTGGCTTTTGTCATGCAAAAAGCCTTTCAGAGCATAAATTTCCGTAGAAGTTAGGAGCATTTACAGGAAGGGAGTTGTCTCTGTAACAGGTAGAAAGCCTCCTGATGGTGTAAAAAAAACCCAAACAACCCAAAACAACAACAAAACAAAATAAGTCAAACAAAACCCCAACAATTTCTTTGATCATTCTTTTAATGCCTACAGTGTCCAACACAAAAGACCTGCCAAACTTTATTCTTGCTGTAAATAGCTTTGCTATGATAAAATATACTGATCCTGTTTGAAACTGATGTCAAACATTGGAACTCAGTGTTAGACACGGATAAAAGGGAAGAGCTGCAGGAGGGGTGGGATTTGTGAAGTTTGACTGTGTCAGAAATTTGAGCACTGTGCATGCGTGTCTTCAGCTAAAATTAACCACCCAAGCTTCACATGCCAGCATATATATAATCATTTAACTGTGGAGCCCTTGAGAAGGAAGAGCAAGCTGGACTCCAGCAGATATATTCACGTTAAATATGCCAATAAGTAGTATGACCTTCCAGGTCCCTGTTCGTGGGAGAAGTAAATTTTCCTGTGACCATTATAAAACAGTAAGCAGCTCTTGGCTCCTGGATTATGGCAGTGGTGCTGTTGAACAGTAACTAACTTCAGCCTTAGAAGTGTTTTTTTTTTTTTTTTCCCTTTCCTTCGGCAGCTTCTTAGGATTTTCTGTGGTTTCTCTTCGGAGTAGATATGTCTCACCATTCCAGATAAGCCCTCTTCTGTTGCTGTTTGTGTGTGGTAGTAGATGTAAATAGGTATATTTTGTGTATGAGAACTGTGGTATTTGAAAATAACTTGCTGTGCACTTCAGGTGACTTTTTAGAAAACACTGAAAAAAAAATAGTGCGTTTGCTGCTTTTGTTCTCTGAGGTAGACGATAATTTGTTGGTGTGAGATCAGTTGTTTCACTGCAGCCAAATGTGACTTGGAGTGGGTTTTTCCGATCAGCCCAGCAAACTGAACTCTTTCACTTTGGGATCTGTGAAGGAATTGCTGCAGGTGTGAATGCAATCTCATTTTATTCAGGACTTCATGGGGAATTTTGCAAGGGGGAATCAGAGACTGGCCACCTGCTTGGCGTGGTGTGTGTGGCTCCAGTTTACAGGGATTTGTGTGTGGCAAACGGGGATGGATAATGGGAGCATTGAGGGTGCAGCATGCCGGCACAATCGCTGTCCTTGCTTCACCTTGGAGGCTGCTCCAGAGGAAAATGCTGCTCTGTGAGAAATGCCCTCTGTGCAGGCTACACCTGTCAGTGACAGGGTTCAGAAACTTTACAGCTGCGGTGAAAAAAAGGAATTCTCTCTTTGCTCCTCTTTCATATTAAATGTAGTAAAATATTCAGTGGGGAAAGAATAGGAAAGGTGCCAGCTGGGCAATTGAAAGCACGATGCTTGTTTAGTATCCACCAAAGATTTGCTTTAAACACACTCCGTGCCTGCTCTGAAGTGTGGATGGTCCAAGGCTCTATTCCTGGAAAGGTTGCAGGCCTGCTAAAATTGACGCATATGCTTGGCTCTGTGTGCTGTGAGTCAGCCCATTTCTTTTGAATAGTAGTCATATGCATGAGAAAAGCCCTCCTCAGTTGGGAATAAGGCTTTAAAGAGAGAGAAATAAGTAGTTTCAGTGGTGTTTAAATTACCTATTTATCTATCTAACTTCTAAAGGCCAATTAATGTACACAAGTGTCCAGTAAAATGCAATATTCAGAAGAATATCCCACACCAACTGGGTAATAATTCAAAGCAGTTGCAACAAACACTGGCACATCTGAGTAGATTGAATAATTTAGTTGAGTTGCCTTAAGGAATTAAAAAAAAGAAGAAAACACTTGTTTCCCCAGAAATGTGAGAACCGAGTGGGAATTGCAGATGGTTGTAGCTCAATTCTCAGTAGTTGCTGATAACTTCAAAATTTCAGCACTTTAGATAATTGAGAGTACTGGCATCATTAGATACTAATTAGTAGGTGTATGTGCATATGTGTATGACATCTGTGTTTAGGGATTGCAAATCATAGAACCAGAGAGAGGTTTGGGTTGGAAGGGACCTTAAAGAGTATCTCATTCCATCCCCCTGCCATGGGCAGGGACACTTTCCACGAGACCAGGTCACTCAAAGCCCCATCCAGCCTGGTCTTCATATGTGACATTCCAGGAAGGTAATTCCAGGAAGGTCTCATCTGCCTGCTAGCAGGAATCCACCGGCAGTTCAGCTCATCACCACCTCAGACTTGGAATTTCTGGTGCTTTCCTCCCTTTATTAGCTGGCTTTGGTGCCAAGGTGCTTGGTAGGATTGAGTAAACAAAGCTCAATCCATCCTGGCTTTCCAGATGTTTCCAGTATCTTGGAACAGGGAGGAGAAGGGATTCAGTCCTTGCCTCGTGTGTCCTTCCTTCTGGGCTGGGAGTCACTGAGCACTCAAGGGCACCTCTGAGGACAGTGTGCGTTGGCTTTGAGTCCTGCTGTCCTCGTACCCCCAGCTGTATCCTAAAAGAAAAGGAGCAGACAGAACTCCTTACTCAAAGCCCACTAACACCTTGAAGTTATCACAGAGAGATGGGGTCACATTTTATCTATCCTGTGTCCTGCTTTTTAAGCATTTGTTTTGTTTTGTTTTGCAAGAACTTATATTGGGGAAAAAACCATGACGCAGTGTTTTTTGATGACAGTGCAAAGTTTAATTCATTCTGGAGGAGTCAGCATTACTCTTTTAGTGGGATTTGTGTCTTGGTACAGATGTACAGATAGAGATTTCTACAGGGTTTAAGAACCATTTAGGGGCAACTAAGGCCACAAATGGTAAGAAAACTTTGAAAAAATATCTGTGACAAATACTGTTAAACTTGATATTTTAAAAAATTTTTTTACCATTTGCATCCTTCTTTTCTTTTGCCAGTAACTCAGCAAAATATTGTCAGGGCCATAATCTCTATGTACTTTCAAAATAGCCATTATTCCTCCTGTGCTTCCTTGGAGCCAGAGATGCTTCAGAGAGATTAATTTTTCAGCTAAACCTTTGGCTTTAGCTGTTTAGCTCTGGGCTTTGCACTGTGATACCTGTTAATGAGATCACTGTGTTGGACTGTAGCATGGATCCACATGAGACTGCAATTAAAAATTGCAGTCAAAAATTGCCACTCAAAAATTGGGATTTTGTGACTTCACATGTGTAAGCCCCATGACACTGGGGAGCAGTGAGTATCTCATGGGCTTTTCCAAAACCCCACAGTGTTGTAAGGACTGCAGGCATTCCCCTTCGGGTCATCTCACTGTATTGTGGCTATTTTTAGATTTTGGGGTGGTTTTTGTTTTCCCTGTGAAAGTCAGCAGGCAGTGTGGTTTGGTTAGCAGCAGCACAGGCACTGCATTGTGGTGGCTCTTCTGGAATGGGAGCTCATCGGTGTGACTAACCGTGCTATTCAGTCGTGAAAAAAGCCTTGCTCTGCTTTAATTATGCTGTATGATGTCAAAAAGATATTCTTCAGCTGTTACCAGATTAATGAGAGCCTGATTCATGATAATTCTTGGGAGAAAACAATCAGAGTCTGATTAGTTCAGAACTGACGTGGTAAGGGAAGGAGAGAAAGATTTGAAAATTTACTTGGGCATTGATTGTGATTAGATTTGTGTGTGTGTATGGAAATAAGAAACAAGGAAGAGCTACAGACATATTTTCTACGTGCATGGAAGAGAGACATTCTTTTCAAGCGGTTTCATGTGAATCCTTTGCTTTTCATGAAGTATATTTCAGAATTATGACTCACAGGCAAAACATCAGGTAGTTTCCATGTAAAGGAGACCCTGGAGTACTGATAATACCCGACACATTAACCTAATTGCAGTCCCAGGGATATACTGTGTCTCTAAAGGATCTTCCTGGATTCATTGCTCCCATGACTTTATTCATGCTTTGTATCCTGACTTTGCTGGACAGTTCTGTTCCCCAGCCTTCTTCAGGTGCTTGGGGATGGCTTGAACAACCAAGCAGCTCTGCAAAAGGCACCTTTTGTAGTGATTCAGTGTTCAGATCCAGGGCAGGTGGGCTCAGGTGTGCTGGGCTGTGGTGGATGTGCTCTCTCAGCACAGACAGAAATGCTGTAGGAGCCTTGCAGTGCCAGAGAATTTCAGGGGTCTCCTGGCTGGAAAGCAAGGTTCTTCTCTCATCTGAAATGTGCTTTAAGGAAGCAGGTGTGAGGTTAAGGAAAGGACGGTGGGGAGAAACCCTACTAAATTTCAAAATTCTTCAATCTTGTTGATGGAAGACAGTGTTCAGGCCTTTCCTTTACAGAGAGATTTCAAAATCTTTAGAATTTGGATTCTTTTCCCCCCAAACCTCGGGTTTTTTTGTGCTACATTTTAGTGGTTTGGCTATGACTCAATGTACTGAATATTTCCAAAATCGATACTTAACTGTAATACTCTTATTTCAAATCTGTTGGATCATAGGGGCAGAGAAAAAGTGAGAAGAAAAAGATCTTTCACATAAGTTTTTAATTTGTTCCCAGATAATTGGATTCCTAAGATCATACACTGCAGAGGGAAAAAAAAAGCTGCCAAACATCTTGAGTCCACCTTCAACAAAAGCTGGGACTTAGACCCGAGTTAAATATTAACCTGCCTTGGACACAAAGACCTGTTTATGGTGATAATGCTCAAATCACCATGTTCACTTGATTTTTGTAAGGAAGCTGCCTCCAGTGATTTTCATACTGTGTGAAATCACGGTAAAGTTTTAAAAGCCCATACTGGTGTATATAATAAGGCAATATCTCCTGGGTTGTAGTGGGTTGAATATTTCATATCACAACATTTTTATATTTTTAATTAGACAACTGTTCAGGTAATTTTCACATGAATATTCAAAATTTCACATGAATATTCAAACATGACTTCATTACTATTTGCTGAAAATACCTGAGGAACACTCATAATTGATGTGCAGAGATAGGGAAATGGAAAGTTTCTCAGCAGTGTTTTCTTACTTCTTTTATTATTGTTTTTCCAATTACTTCCCTGTTTTTAAAATTTGAAAACACTGTGTGTTTTGAAATGTATTTCATGTGTCTAGAAATAGCAGCCATTGTGCAATTATATTTTTTTTCCCACTTGTTTGTATGGAAAAGGAAAAGAAACATTAGAACTCTGTTTGTGTAGTACCTTACAAAGACTTGTAACAAGCAGGTTTCAAAAACATCCCGGAATGTTTCAATGATTTGCTTAATATATGCCATAAAAATCAGTGGTGACCACAAGGAGCTACTACAATAAGCCTGGGTAATATTGTATGCCTAGGAATGCTTCAGAGCTTGTAAATATATAGCCCAGGCAGTTAAAAATAATTTGCGTGTTACACATATTGCAAAATAATGTTGTGTGATAACATTTTTAAGAGAAACACAGGTTTATTATATCTGTATTTTCCTGTGAAATGCTCTCCTAACCAGCTAGTGGGATGAAATAATATTCCACACCCATAAATACCTCAGAACCAAATAGTTCCTCCATACTGGTGTGCATTTCATAATAAGCATAAAAGCTCTGCTTGTAACAGGCTGACTTCAGCACCCAAAGTGGGGTTTACAAAAATAATTTGCTATCAGAAGGAATTTCTTTTTGTGTTATCATAGGCAATGAATCAGGCAGCAGGTATTTGGGGTTTTTCAAGTTGTTTCCTTTATCAGGAGGAATTAAGGGAGTTCAGAGATTTTTTTGATGCAATTCTGTTTGAATATATGAATATAAGAATATAATCTGGTGTTCCTGGGTGCAACTGGAATTAGGGCAGTAGGAAGCAGGTACAGGCTGGTAGTTTTGCAATGCCAGCCAAGCATTCTTATGCTGTTATTTGACTAAAAATCAATCCTAACTAGCTCTCAAGGTCTTGCTGTGATTTTAGGCTCTGCCAGGAGGGGTCTGCTCCTGTTTTAACTGTAGGGCTGGTGCAAGGATTTGTCTGACTGGATGGTGATCTGCATCATGGAAATGATCCAGGATGGAACAGATGCATTGAAGTATAATCTTAAATTTTCTGAAAGTCCTTCAGTGATAAATTAGGACATTCATTGCAGCCCTCCCATTAAAGGAAACATGGTTATTGTGTTTGATAAGTTTCTTGTCAGCTGAATTGAAGGGATGGCGCGGGGGGGTCTGGACCCTTGCACTTGCAAAGTAAATGGTTTATAACCTGTTTCCTCATATGTTTTCACTCCTAGATAAGAAAGCTAAAACCATATGGCAGAAAAGTAGGTTAAGTCAACACCAGTTCCTTGAAATCGTTGAATCTTTTAAAAGATTTTCCTGTTATGGAAAATGTTTTCTTGTAAAAGGAGCTAAGGAACACAATGTCAGGTTTGTGCAGCGTGGGTTTTTTGCCCCTTTTCTTTTCTAGTTCAGCTGGGGAAATCACTTGTGTACTCAGCCTTTATTTCACTGGAGATGTTTTTCAGCTCTGGGGCTTTTTTTTTATGGGGGTGTTCCAGCATGTTTTTCTGTTCAAGCCATGATGCTGTTGGCATAGGAAATGCACATCCTGCTGCTCTGAAGGGGAAGGTAAAGGATAAATGCTGGAAAATAAGGGCATATCTTTCAGATATTAAGTGATTTGTTCATGGCTGCTACCAGCTGTGTTTTACAGGTTTAAAAAAAAAAACCACAAATGAAGACTTTATAACAAAAACAGCTCTAGTCAAAACCTCTGCTCTTCATTTTACCACATTAACATTGAATCAGCAAGTGCAAGAGAAGTATGAAATTACAATCCTTATATTACATCCAGGTTCCTCTGTCTTGTGGCAAATACTTGTCCCCTAGACTTGGTCGCTGGCTTTTGGTTCCTGTGAGGGAGGACATCATGTGCACACTGGAAATGCAAGGCTTCTGAAATGAGGATCTGTGGGTATCGGCACTGCTCTGCCCCATGGGATACAGCGAGTGTGGAGCTGTGGGAGTGCAAAGGAGGTCCATGGAGATGATCAGAGGGCTGCAGCACCTCTCCTGAAGCTGGAGTTGTTCGGCCTGGAGAGCCATGCCTCTCCTTGTTCTCTTTTCTTTCCATCTATCAGTAGCTGTGAGGGAAACCAGCATTTCCTGGGCAGTGCACAGGGAGGGCTTTCCCTGGTTTTTTGGGGACTCAGTGCTGTTGTTCCCTCTGGGTCACTGATTCACAGCCTGGTGTTGAGGCATTTGTCATCCCCACAGGGCTTTGTAGCCTCTGTGAGGGTTGGGATGGCTCGTGCTCCAGGAAGGACATGGAATCTACATCTGCTTACTGATAGACTGCGTTGGGATGAATGTGTTTCCAGTATTCTAGACTCTCTTCATAGTAGCAGTGAACATTAATATTTATATATTTATAAGGTAAAATCCTGATATTTAATTGTTTTGACCCTATTTTTGGGAACATAATAGGTAATTTTACAAAATCTTAATTCAGAATATTGTCCTATGCAAGGAATAGTATTATTTAATTCATAAGCTGAAATTCATAATGAAGTAATTTAGCTTCTTTTTGATAACCTAGCGTGAAAAGTTTTTATAGGTTTTCTGAAGATGTTGAATACGTTGTGCTGGCATATGATGAGCAGTACTTAATGCAAATTAAAGAGAGATTTTGGCTGCTTGGTGTGCTTAGTTTTCAGGTAATATATTTTGAAATAAATTCCAACAGCTGGAAGTTTGCATAATAGATTAAAAGTGATTTAATGGGCCTGTTTAACCTGTGAGATGGAATTTATTAAAATTGGTGGATATTTAGGACCTTTAAAAGTTTCTTTGGTAATACAATGAAGGAGTTTCCTCAAAATGAAACTGCTGTGTGGCTAATATCTACCAGAAACATTTTTGGGAAAAGAACCTTCGAAACTTTCTCAATAACAGCTATGAAGAAAAAATGTCAAAGGGAAAATACGGGAAAGAAAAAAAAAAAAAAGCTTGGGTGGAAATTGAAATCTCTTGTGCGCACTCACTGCTGCTGTAGAACATTCCACTGACCTCCTCGTGGTCCATTCAAGCTGTAATATGTCCAGGAGCTCGCTGTCATCTGCCCTGGGCTTTGATGTCATGTTGCTGAATAGAAAAATTCATACTACAGTAAGCTGAACACTTTATCTGCACAAGACCTTGAATTTTAATGCTGTTGACTTGTTTCGAAGAGGGCAAAGAAAAAGGCAGTGGTCTGAAAACAGCCTTTTGGATACTGGGAGAAACAAAGACTTCTCATTTTTCAGGTTGAGTAACAGTTTGTTTTTGTTTCTCTGTCTCCTAACAGATTTATACGGATTGGGCTAATCACTATCTAGCAAAATCTGGTCACAAGAGATTGATAAAGGATCTACAGCAAGATGTGACTGATGGAGTCCTGCTAGCTGAAATAATTCAAGTTGTAGGTGAGTGGCTTTCTGTGTTTGTGCCAAGTATCCACCAGCTCAGTCAGACAATCCCTGTTTTTGTCTTCTGCACTAACACAGAGTGCAAGGGGGGCTATCCATCAAACTGCATGGAATTGTGTAGATAATTTTCCTTCAGAGACTTTGGTAATTAATTTGAAAAAGCCTTGTCTTACAGTGGAGAAATATTGGATGTTGCTGATAAGATCTCCTGACACAGCAGTATTACTCCACATGGCTGAATGTTAAAAACAAACAAACAACTCATTTTTTTCTGCTAGGATGCTGTTAGGCCTCACAATTTCTAATACCTCTTGGGTACTGGTCTGAATGTAAATCACAGTGATATTGCCTCCTGTGTTGAACCTCCTGCCTCCAGCTGGATTTGGGAGATCCATATATACAGCTGGGAAAGGAGAAAGGGTGTAATTTTTGTGTGGCAGAAAAAGAAATCTTTCATAATGAGTTTTCAGATGAGGAAAATCACTTACCATTTGGACAAATCTCCAAGTGCAGGCTCAGTTATTTTATCTAAAGCCTTTAGTTGTCTTAAATTAGTGCATTAATGCTCGTGGATAATGAAAGTTCTGAACAATTTTCTCTGTGTAGAGCTGCATATTGTCCCTCTTCCCTTGAGCCTGGATCCTTCATTAGTTCCTTCAGAGGCTCATCCATCTGGTGCTGGGAATGCCACAAAACACATGCATGGGCGGATGGAGATGGATGGAATGGGAAAGCCTGCTAATGGGAATTAGGACAACCATTGTTAGAAACAAACTGACAGATTTGAGATGCAAATTAAGAAGCCGGCAATGAAGGAACAGGACAGCAGTGCACGCATATTTATTGTGTGTGTTTGAGATGCTGTAAAGGAGCTAGTTCTGGGTTTGAGGGAGGGATCTGCAAGCCCTGTTCTGGGATGACAGTGTGAAACATCTTGCAGTGATTTTGCTGGGATATGTTAAAAAAGATTTTGTCTCTCTGCTGTAGAACAACACTATATCTCAGTAGCATTGTAGACCTGCCCTGCAGTTACAGAGGTGTAAAAACAGGCTGTGAATTAAGTGATGACTGTGTGTTGACAGGTATTCACTTTGAACAGTGCTCCTTTCTATGTCCCTTTCCTTTAATAGGAAAGGTTTTTGGAAACCCAGGAGCAGTCAGGTGTTGATTCCTTTCATACCTGTCTGGCTACCCTGCCTTAACAGCTGTAGGAAGCTTCTGCGTGAGAATATGTGTGCAAGAATACCACCATCAAAATGTGGACTTGGTTCCTTCTACCAAATATTTAAATGTAGCTCTTTGAGTATTGACTTATGAAAATCCTTACGAAATGCAAATTATTCCTTCTAAAATACATAAGCAGTTATTGCTTTGATCACCTTTGCAGTTTTTTTATAGCTGCCTTTTGGCTAATATTTAAGATAAGGTCTGCAAGGTTTCAAAAGTTGAAGTATGAGGGGGGAAGGATTTCTTCTTCAAAGAACCTTTTTCATGTGGAAGAAAGGTCATATTTAGACATTCTGAGTTTAATCCAGCAAATTAATAGTGCAGAAAAGTAATTTGTTTCTGCTGTGTGTGGCTTTAGGCAACTGCATCTCTGTCACAAAGATGAGGAGGGCTTTCACAGTTAGAAGCATCTTTTTCTGTAGCCTGCAAAATCCAAGCTTTTTTCCTAACTACATAGTAAGAAAGCTTTGATATGCAGTGCAGGAGAGGGTTTTTTTTAATGTTATGGTGTGCTATGCGCAAAAGCAGTTATTTGCAAGTCAATTAAAATGCATTCACATCATTCTGGTTCATTTCAATTCAAAATTTAGGAGCCTGTAAAAGAATATGTAAGTACTGTATGCCTTAGTAATGCCATATAAACATAGTAGCTGTGTTTAAATCCATGGATACAGACCCCTGGGTGTGATCTGGGTTCTTGGAGGTATCTCTGTACATGTGTCCCAAACAAGAGAAAGCTCCTTCACAAGCTCATTAGTCTGCTTTCAAGTAGTTATGAATGGTGCCAATCTATAGAAATACAGCTATCAATTTTTAGAAGTGTTATAAATTTAATGTTACAAGATGGGTGCACAGGACAGGAAAATGGGATTTAATGAATTAATCTTTGTTTCTGTATGGCCAAATCCGAGATGGCATTCCTGGAAGCACTGTGTGCTTTTCATGTGTAGAGGCTGATGGACCATTCTGGGGAGCACACTGTGAATTCAGCTGCAGTCTCTTTCAGATTAGCATCAATTTCTCATTGCATTGTGTGCTGTGTCATGGGTGTGTAAAATAAGAGCTATCAGGCAAGAGTGAAGCTGTGTTACTGCTTTGTTTCTCATGGCTGTGACTGCTACTGGAATATCATGCCAAATGTGATCCTCCTAACAGAGGGAATCTATGAAGGGGATAGAGTTCTGACTGGTATCCTGAGAATACATGGGACTGCTACAAAATACAGCTTTCAATGCATGAATCAAATGGGATGTGAGTGCCTGCCTTTATTACAGTGAAAAAGCTGTGGGAAACTGAACTTTGGTTGTAACTGGTTCTTAAAACACAAAGTCATTTCAGCATGCAAGGCTGAAAGGTGAAACAGAGCAAACTCAGACTTTGAGGCAAACATTATCCACCTCAGGGATTTCACTGTTTTACCTCTGACCTTAAAGATGGAAACCGTGCTCTTCTGCAGGTTGGCTATGTTAGCATGGCATGTGAGCCATGCTCAAGAATCTTGAAATGTTTTTTCATGATTTGTGCTTTAAAAAAGAAGAAAGAAAAAGTTACTAGTTATTGATCATAAATTTCCCATTTGGATTTAAAACCTGTATTCACTCTGCAAGCAAACCACCTGCCATGCCAACATCTCTATATGTGTAGTTCTCACTTTTCCACCCAGCAGTGATTCAGCTTCCAGAGCTTACATCCTTCTTGTAGTTTAAAGGAATTCCCTGTCACTGTACAATTCCTTCTTGTAGTTTAAAGGAATTCCCTGTCACTGTACAAGGAGTTGTCAGAGCAGTTGGCTTCTGCCCCAGCTGTCTCTGGAGGCACAACCCAGTAGAGAACTCCAGCTGCTTTTTTTTCTTTTTGTGGCTCTCAGTGTTTCACACATTCACTTGGAGTGGATAGCTACAATCCAAAACCCCTTTACTGAGCTGGCAGCAGGTGCTCAGGAAATCATTGGAATAAATGCCCTTGATTTAGGTTTTTTGCTGTATTGCCTCTTTTTTTTTTTTTGCCTTTCAGCAAATGAAAAGATTGAAGACATCAATGGCTGCCCAAAAAATAAGTCTCAAATGGTAAGTAGTAAAGTGGTCTATTGTTTGTGGGTGAGTGGCTGAGTGACAGGGTGGGACTTCAATGTCTGAGACTTTTAGTAACAATTTTAAATTAATTTTAGTAACAATTTTAATTAATTTTGGTAACAATTTTAAATTAATTTTTCACAGTAGTTGACTAAAAGTATAATCTTCAGAACATTAATATTACAGTTCTTGCCCCATTGTACTCCACAGTAGTTGAATCAGGTCTTATAATTTACCACATATTTACAATTGAGATTATTTTTACATTGTTACTTTATATTTTTGAAATATCACATAATTAGACAAATATATAGAAATAAAGAATTAGATATTTGAAAGTATGATTAAGACTTTCTATATGTTTTGAAATGAAACAAAGTAAATGAGCAATATGAATGAAATGAAAAAAATTCATAAAATTCAAGAAGCAATTTGTTGACAGATAAGAAGTTAGTTTGTATCTTGCTTGTATTTAATATTCAAACCTGGAGAACCAAAAATCAGTCCAGGAAAATGAAAAGTATAATAATACCTCAGGAGTATATTTGCTCTGAGTATTGCTGAAGCTAAAGGTACAGCAGCATTTTATGAAGAACACAAGTAATAAAAAACTTATTTTTAAAATGCATTTAAATGAAGAGTTTTTAAAATTTATGATACTTCAAACAAGGTTACTGCCTTCTGTATCTGGAGAAAAAGTAATTTTGCAACATAAATTCTATTATCTTCCTTTGGCATTGCAAATGCTTGCTTTGGGACTCTTGGATACCTGTTCTCTCTGGGAAGCTTTTTTAATGTTTTTATTTTTGAGTGTTCCTGTTTGCCCCTACTTTCATGACTTCAACATGACCACAGCCACTCATGTAGTAAAATGAATTAAAGATTTAAGGAGAGTTTGACATCTTAAGTCAAAACTCACACTCCGTTCTGCTCTTTTCTCTCGGTTTTGTGTTGTATCTTGGAAGTTATCAATCTTGTTGAAACCATGGAGCAAGCGCTCTGTAAAAAGCAAGCCATCAGGAAGATTTATCATTACTCCTTTTTGCTGCTTTGAAGAGTGTGGTTGCTGCTTGTTGTAGCTACAGCAGTTGTCTGGAGTATAAATAATGAGGAAATTTTGACAATTGCTATAATTTAATGTTCCACAAGTGTGTTGTAAGAACTGAATTTCATTCAGGACTGGAATCTGTAACCACTTCCAGGACATTGCAGCTAAAAAAGTCACTTCAAGTCATTATTCTCAATGAAGATGAAGTGCTGCTCTGTTGGATAGTGGGATGCATGTAGCTTGTGGAAGCTGGATCAAGTTATAACCAGAGGCATGCAGGGAGCATGTGCTGGGTCAGGAATGCTGGACAGGTCTGGAAGGAGACATTTGGTCTGTGCTGCCTCCTCTGATGTTACTCCACTTGCTCATTCAGGAGGCTGTGGTGGATGGGACTGGCCCCCCCACTCATCAGACCTGCAGTCACAGCTGGGCATCCCCAGCAGTTTTTCTCATGGGAGAAAAATGAGAATTATGCTTGTGGCTTGCTTTTATCAGGTGCACATGGTTACAGAGCTCTTTGTTGTCTGACTGTAAAAATAATGTTGTTTTCCAGAGAAGCTGTGGTTGCCCCATCCCTGGAAGTGTTCAGGGCCACGTTGGAGGGGGCTTGGAGCAACCTGGGTTAGTGAAAGCTGTGACCAGATGATCTTTAAGGATGCTTTCAACCCGAATAATTCCATGATTCTTCTAAGGCAGAACATAGGAATCTTTGTAGGGGTGGTGTTTATGCAGTAGTTACTGGCAGTGTTTAGGGAGACAGGACAGACATGTTGCAGTGCTTGTTTTAGGTACAGCAGCCTTCATCCTTTGCATTTCAGTGCACTCTATTAATACAGCTTACAGGATCCTGCAGAGTGTGGGAGCTGCTGTTTGTGTCTGGTAACTCTGGCTCAGAGAGGTGGCAGAGGCAAGGCCATCTAGACACTTAGGTAATGTCCACTCTTTTTTCAAATGAGCTGGCAATGAATCTTTCAGTTCAAAGTGTCTATATTCATATTAGAGTGCTTGAAAGGCGAGCAGCACACTTGAGGAGATTTGGGGGATGTAAAAAAAATAGCACCAATAAATGGAGATTTAGCTTTGCTCATTGTGTAGAAATTCAGCAGATCTCAGAAGGAAGATCTTCTACTATCCTCTTTTCCCTTTGCAGAGTCCCAGTGCTGTAAGCAGACACATGTGAGCTGAGCTGTGAAGAATTAGCTCACTCCCAGCCAGGTGTGTCAGTTTAGAAAGCTGAACCAAATCTGTGTCTTCCCAAATCCATCAAAGGACATGGGGAAAAGAAGTGTCTTCACTTCCATGTGGCACAGTCCCAAGCTGGTGGTGCCAAACCTGAGGGAGCTCTTTGCAGAGCCAGATCCAGCCTGTCTGCCTTGTTCCCTCTGTTGGAGAGCATCAGGCAAATTGGTCCAAACGGAGCATTAGAGACAGCTTGGCTCTGTCAGGCTCCAAGCCAGTGCTAATAAGCCTTGTCAAGTGAAGTTTAGTACTGCAGAACCATGTGGGACCATCAGTACTTATCAACCGTGTTCCAGTGCCAAAAATGACATGACAAGGACCCCACTGGCTCTGTGAAAAATTACTTAGGTGAGAACCTGTCCTCCCATCATCATCCTGTCTGGGTTGTTCTGCTGAGGGGAGTTCCCTGTCTTCCTTTGCTCCAGATAAGAGTTGGCTGGCTTTTATATAATCTATTATACACTGTTCTGTAGCTTGTCCTCCGCATGAAATCTGTTTCAGGGTTTTTTTTCCTCCAAACCTCTATATTTTCATACTGTAGATATTTGTCTAAACAAAAGCCTGTAATTCTGGTAATTAGTTCCAGCTGCATGCAGAAAATACTGTGGGTAAGAGAGGATGTGCTTGTATGGAGCACAGGCTCTGGGACCAGGAACATTCAGAGAGCATCGCAGCACTGGGTTTAAAAAAAAACAACTGAAAATGTTGGCATAGTCCTTAAAAACTGGGTGAAGGTCAAGGCCAGTTTCTGCTCCTGCACACTTCTGAAAAGAAGACTTAGGTGAAGAAACCTGAGTAGGGCTGTCTCTGCTAATATGGTTTGTTTATAGAAAAACAGATCTTTTTCCTTTTTTATTTCTTACTTGCTTCTTGTTTAGGGCATGATTTTAGAGTTTAACATGTGGCTTCTTGCAGATTATGGGAGGTTAGTACCTGCCCTCCTGGGTATTACAGATTATTCTTATTCATGTGGGTGCCTTTGCAAGTGCTGAATGTTACCTCTTGTAAAAGGGTTCATACCACTTACATCTGTAAGATGATAAACAGAACCCAAAGTGTATGAGTTGTCTGTGCTGCATTGTAGATGTATGAATATAGCAAAGCTGAAACGTGCTGAAAGGAAGAGTTGGGGAGCCTGTGGGTGGATACACCAGACTTTCATCTTCCCATGTCTGGGGAAGTTGTGTGACACTCAGGACAAGAATTTGGAGCAGCAGAAAGGCGTGTAGGCTTAACAAACACCACAGCACCTCCTATAAATAAGGGAGGAAATTACTGTGGTTTGCCTGTGGGTTAGTGCTTGGGCTTTAATATTTTTCAGGATTGCTTTGTCTATGTGTTCTCCCAACAGCAAAAGGGAAAAGGGAGGTATTTATTTTTTTAATGTGTTGGCAGGAAGTTTTAAGGAATCATCTCTTCCTGGTGCAGAAACCAAGCTGTAGTGGTGAACTGATATCACTCAGTCTTCTTACTGCTGTTTGTCTTGCAAACAAAGGGTCTTGTACTGACTGCATTGTGGATCAGAGCCAGCATTTCTTCCCAAGAACTGTATGGAAGTTGGGATGAAGGTCGTGTTTTCAGTGCAATAACTTCATTTTCAAGGAAACCTTACTTCCAGTGATGGGAATTTGACTATTATTTTAATATTTGTCTGATTTCTTGTGCTCTGATAATGAGCTGTTTTGTAATGTGTGTGACGCCTAAGGAACAGTTTGTATGGGAATTTTCCAGCATGGTGGGGATCTTGGTTTTGACTTGAACAGTACTAAGAATATTAATTCAGCTGTTGGAGAAAGGTATCCACTCCCCTCTTCAGTGTGATCCTTGCCAGTTCCATACATTATATTTTTTATTGTCGAAAGAGAATAGGTGTTGAAATCTCCATTACTAATTCGTTTGTATGGCATGTGTCATTCATATTTCTGTGTTCTTTTTCTGAAGAGCACTTTAATGAATTGATGTAATGGGTGTGAGTGCTGCCATGATGTGGCTCATACTTACAGGAGATAGCTGGGCTCACACATTCATGGTTGGAAGGCATAATACAAGCTGAAACCATCTGCATGACCCGAGCAGCTCTCTCTGTGTGCTCCCACTGAGGGAGGGAGCTGCTGTTTCATGTACAAATAACTAAAAATAGCTGTTGTATTTAAAAAAAAAAATAAATATTTGTTGCTTGTTTTCTCATGGAAAATAATTCTGTCTCTGCTCTTCGAGAGCAGGCACCCACTTTAACCTGCTCCTCTAAAAGGTTTGAGCAGTTTTACACAGCCAGTGTTGTCCAAACATTGCCATAGGAAGGTGCAATAATCTGCCAGGCTGTTGCTTCAGCCTCCCCGAGTCCCAAAGTCAAGGAGGGCTCTGCTGCTGGGGCATGTGCTGCTAATTCAGGGGAGCAGCCCTGCTGGAAGATCAAAAGCATCACAAGCATGTTTTTTTGCTGTGAATTCCTAGCATAGGATTTTTGGAAATGTATCCCAGGAGTTAAATATAGCTGTGTATTTTCAAGTAATCCAACTCCAAGGCTGAGCAAATGTATTAAAGGGAGCTGTCACATCATCTGAGCCTTCCCCCACTTTGCATGGGGAGCTTGTAATTTACCAGGAGCATATGTTTGGAAATTTAATCTGGTTTGATGCTACCATGGTAACAGATGGTGTCTTCTGGCCCTAACCTGTGGTGCAGTTCCACCCAGCTGAAGGTCATCTGAGGGGGAAGACATCCTCCAGTGCTGTGCCAGCCTGGCCAGTGACAGACACCAGCTCAGCTGCTGTGACTGCCCGTGCAGGGACGTGGCCAAACAGCAAGTTCCGAAAGTTAAAAGAATTTTCTTTAAGCTCTCAGGGTTTCTGTTGGTCGTGTGTGAGCCCACATTGTGATGTAGACAAGAATGATTTACTACAGAGAAGATCTGCCAGGTTGCTTGTACTTAGCTGTCCGTCAGCCTCAGTTTATATGACTCTTGCTCCAACATAAGATTGATTTTACTATCTCTGTTTTTTTCCAGATACCCAGACTGTTGTTATGCTGCCATGCTTCCCATTTGTGCATGGTAATCAGCGAGACAGGCATGGTTGGATCAGAGCTTTCTGTGCTGCAGAGCTCGCAGTCCAAATAAAACCACAAGCCCCCCACTGGGCCCCCCCATCATCCTACATAGAAAATAACCGGGTAAATGGAATTCAGATCAGGAAGGACCAATATGTACATCTCCCTGCCATGAGGCACGGCAGTGTCACCAAACAGAGATTTGTTTAATTACAGGAAGGGATGGCTTCCAGAACTCTGCCTGCTTGCAGAGATGGGTGACAAGGCAGTGTGTGCCTCCTGTGCTGGATGGGTGTTTAGGGTGCCTTTGGAGACATTGCTGCTGACACTCTCAGTCCCATAAAGAATCACCTTCGTGGTCCCAGTGGGCTGCTCTCATTTGTACAACATCTGTCTCTGAAACAGTGTGAGGTTAAATAAAGAGCAACAAAGTAATTTTTATCTAAAAAATGCAATATATGAGCTTCAGTATAAAGGCAGAATTAGATTCTGTTTGATAATTTACGTCACAGTTAAAGGGAATTACTACATTGTGAATACCTGTGGTTCTGCCCACCCTGTGTTCATGAAACAGCAAATGGATTGAGGGGCCAGGGTCATTCCACATGTGTATATGGAGGTGTCTGTAGCTTCCACTTATATATTTACATCTACACCAAAGTCTAGAAGCACCATTAACATAATTTTCTGCCATGACCATTGCTGATATAAAATTGCTACATAAATATATCTTTTATGCAATACTTTGCAAACACACAGCTTCTTATTATGCTTGGCATAAATGGGGAAAACTGTGAAATCATGGATGAGAACCTTTTCTAACTAAGAAGAAAAAGTTTGGTTGATTTGAGGACAGGTAGAAATAAAAATTAATTTATTATTCTCCTTCAGCTTGGTGCTATAAGAATTAAGATTGTTGGTATGGAAATTACTTCTCCTGGCTGGAGATTTCTTTTACAGGAGATGCAGTGATAAGCTCTTCACTGTGGAATATCTGTGTAAACAGATCATAGCTGTTACAAAGAATTAAACAGTCCAGAGAAATAAACCTTTTGCCTCTGTGTCTTGTCACAGATCTTTCATTTGCAGCCATTGCTGATACGCTGTAACTGGCTGATAATGGCTATTTTATTTAGTTGTTTCTTGATGGTAGTGCATATCTAGAGCATTTTATTCTTCTGGTTTTTGTGCAGAGCTATTTTTACATACACAAGGGGTATTATTGCACTTGTTCTGAGCAGTTATGCAGGGGAATTTCAGGAGGAGATGTTATCCAGGTGCAAGGAAAGAAGGGGCATGTATGTGTTGGTGGCACTGCAAGAAATCCCTTGGGAACAGGTGAGGCTGAGAGCCCCAGGGCTGCAGACACAGAAATGCCAGTGGGGAGGGAGCACAGCACCTGGGAATGGGCTCTGGCTGCAGCTCCCTGCCCAGGGGCCTTTTTTGGAAATGAACAACTGTCAGCGACTGCATTGCAGGAGGTTCTTTCTGAACAAGTTTCATTAAATTCTGGATTCCTGCTGCAAGTTCAAGTTACTGATACACAGAGCGTTCAATATCTGAGATGGTGTTTGAGGACAGAGAGCAGACAGCACTTGGTGCACTGAGTGGTGTTGGTGTCAGTCCTTCCTTTTGAGCATTTGTGCACTCTGGAAAATGTTGGTTTATGTAAATTTCAAGGATGCTTTAGGAAGAAGTCCACCTTTGCTAGATATTGCTGTCATTTTAGATTGAATCACAGAATCATGAAATTACTTGTGTTGGAAGATATTGTGAAGGCCACCTGGTTCCAACCCCCCTGCCATGGGCAGGGACACCTTCCACTATCCCAGCTGGCTCCAAGCCCCATCCAGCCTGGCCTTGGACACTGCGAGGGATGAGGCAGCCACAGCTTTTCTGAGTAACCTGTGCCAGGGCCTCACCACCCTCACAGGGAAGGATTTCTTCCTAATCTCTAATCTAAACCTGCTCTCTCTCAGTTTAAAGCCATTCCCCCTTTTCCCAGTTGCACAGAACATAACTTGTAGCCTGGGAGTCCCAGATAGAAAAGGGTCTTCCATGAGCAGCCAGGGAAGGAGGAAATAATGCATCGGTTAGAGTCACTACTGTCCCAATTATGGGTTTATTGAGCACAGCCATGGCTTCTCCCCACCTTTTCCTCTTCTCAGTTACACAGGAACAGAGATTCACTGCCAAGAAATACAGTTACTGTGGTATGTGCTAAAATATTGTCAAGAGAGTTTCATCTGTATCCTAAGTTAAGGATTCTCCAGAGGCAGGATTCTTTATTTATACTTGTTTTGCAAAGTTGAGCTTGTTGTTGCTTAATCATAATTTAGAACATCTCAAGATTTCAAATTATTCACAAATTTTCCGTTTTACCTTCTCAAAGGTCTGACTCTGAAGAGCTAATAAAAAAATAATATTTCCAGGAATATTTTTCAAAGAAAATGCTCTTTACTTTTGTTTTTCCCTGTGGGAAAATTTCAGTGTTGAATAAATAAACCTGAAAAAACAAACCTGAAAGAAAGCTGAATAAAGCAGGACCATTTCCACAACCCTCCATGTGTCTCTCCCTGAGCAGATCAGCTTTGGCAAACCTTGGGAGTGGCCCTGGGTGGCCTGAATCCATTCACAATACAAGCGTGCCCCTTGGATGCTCTTTGTTGCCATTAGGAATTTTGGCCAGTGTGAAGCACAGTTTTCTCTGTGGGGTTTACTGCCCTCATTTCTATTCACACTGGGCATGTTGGGAGTGAATGTTGAATATTTGTCCCATTATTTCTGCAGGAAGAGCTGCAAACACAGGATAGCAAAGGTTTTACCAGTGTCAAAGAGAAGAGGATGCATGAGATGAGGCTTAGGCTGGTTCGCCAGCTTTAGACTAGTGCCCAAACTCTCCTTGTCTTTAAAAACCCAAAGTAAGGCAATTTTAAGAGAAGACTCAACTCTTCATGTATATTTGAGTAGATTTCTGTTTCTGTGGGTATATCTGCCACATCGTGGCTTCAGAATACAGATTAGCTTCATTTGCCCTTCCGTTACATCTTTTATTTTAAGTGGCCCACCAAGTTCTGTCAAAATCCTGAAACTTAATTTTGGGAGACGTTTTTATCCAAGTAGTCAGGAGCAGCACATGAACGCTGGGAGCAATGTATTATTTTCCTTTTAAAAAGGTGCATTTTGAATGGGATAACCTCTAATGAAGATTTATTTTAGAGCAATAAGAGTTGGTATTTATATCCTTCTGGGACAAATGGAATTTTCAGTTCTGCTTTGGTATTTTTTATATATAATTATATTTAGGAAATAGAGCAAATGAGATATTATTGGAATGAAGAGCCCTTCCTCCCCAAAACTCCAGGATTCTAAGGATTATCAATGTAATGACTTAAGATTTTAAGGCTCTTTCTAAACTTTAGGATATAAAAATATGAGAATAAATGCCTTATTCAAAAATACAAGCAAGGATTAAATTTTGTCCTAAGGAACAGCTTGTGTTTCTTAGGCTATTTCCTTGTTTCTGCACTGTATGTGAAGTCTGCTGGAATATTGCATAAAGGTTTGTGAGGCCTTAAAAACTTTCATCTGAATTAATTATTTTTTCTTTTGAAAATATACTACACATGAAATTGAGCCACAGGCTACACGGAAGGCACTGGTTTCAGTATAAGAAGTGGGTTTTGTGGATATGCTTATCAAAACTCCCCATTTATCACTGCAAAAGTTGGGAGCAGAGGTCTTGCATCGCAATGTGAGAAACTTCCCCTGGTTTGTAAGTGAAGGAACCTACAACGAGTTTAATTCTGCCTTTTCTTTAGAAAAACATCCATGTCTGTGCCAGTGGCAGCCCTAGTTATCCTTTACCTTGTGTATTTGACTTGGCAGAGTTGGACAGACAGCTTTGGCTGGAGGCTGTGTCCATACTCAGCTTTTCGTCTGATGTAGTCAATGTTCAACACATCAGTGCCCACCTGTGGGTCTCCATTTATAGGCTACAGGATGGAGATATTTTGGCTTGGTTTTTGTGTTGTTTTTTTTTTTTTTTTAAATTCGTTTCTGGCGTATCCTGTTCTGCTCATACAGGCCAGGGCATGTTTTCTCTAGCACTGGCAAGAATAGAAATTGAAATTGCTGCTATATGACAAGCACAAAGTCTTGTGTGATTGTCTGGTCTTGGACAGTTCTCCACATATAGCACTTAGGCATGATGCCTTCTGTTCCCACCTTGTCAGGTTATTAATGTTAAGAGGAAGTTTTCAGGTAGCTTTTCCTTCTCTGAGTATGAGAATGGGATTAATGACACTTGGTACGTTATGTCTGAGCAGAAATTTAATTTTACAGCGTTGTTGGAGTTTTTTTTTCACAATCTCCTAATTAAAAGAAAGCAGGAGGAGGAATCCCAGAGGCTACCAGCCCCTCTGATGTGGGCTCAGCTGTCCTTGGTTGGCATTTAGGGACATTTTAGAATAAATACCCATCATAAAAGGATGTGGGACTGATAGCACATTGATAGTAGATTACACCTGAAATAGTTTAAATGTGGCGATCTAAAATTGCCAATTAATTTGAATATTTTGTCTGGGAGGTTTAATAAGGCTCAGTTTTGGATACCCAGGTAATGTTTCTGAGTGAGATAATCAGTGTGGGTGGCTTGGTTTCCCTTCTTTTGCACAGCTTTCCCCTGTTTTGGGTAGCCAGGGGAAGCTGCCATCTTTCCCTGCTTTGCTTCTGCTGCGTTAAACATTGCTGACAAAGCAAATGAGGAATCAGAATTGTCAGCCAAAAAATCAGTTGTAGCTCACAGTGAAACAGAAAATATCCACTCCCCTTTGGCAAATCCAGTCCTTTCACATCTGCTTAAAGGGTTTAAGCAATGTGTGGACTTCGCAGAAAAGGGACCTATAGAATCTGGGTGATAATTTGCTGCTGAATGCTGTAATTGCAAGGAGGCAACTGTACTTTGTGTTGGAAGTCACCAGGATGCAGGGTCAGTGGGGTTTTGCTTAGAATCATAGAATGGTTTGGGTTGGAAGGGACTTCAAAGACCATGTTGTTCCAGTTCCAGTTCATGGGCAGGGACACCTTTCACTATCCCAGGCTGCTCCAAGCCTTGTCCAATCTGGCCTTGAACAATTCCAGGGATGGAGCAGCCGTACTTCTGTGCCAGGGCCTCACCACCCTCACAGGGAAGAGTTTTTCCCTACCATCTAGCTGAGATCTATCCAGAAACTTGACTTCTATCCTATGCACATCTAAATGGTCTAATTATCATAGCTTGCTATCTCCAGCCCTATCTGCGCTGGGGTCATCTTTCTGCATAAAACAATATTTTTCTATTATTATTAATAGTTAATACAGCAGGGGCCAGGGCAGAAATTCTTCCTTGGAGCTTTTATGAGTGAAATTCATGACATGTTGCATTGTGGGAAGTCATCTCTTCAAATAGCAACATGACTTCTGATGCATTAGACTGATTCAGCCAAGTCAGGGTTCTTGACTGAGGCCAGCCATTGTTGTGTGGAAAGGACCTTGAATTCTTACCAGCAGTAAATTTTAATAATTTCAACTACATAATTTCAGTCCTACGTTCAGTGTTCCACTTTCTTCTTGGATTTTCTCCAATTTCCTTCTGTTTTCCTTTTCAAGCTCTATTTTTCCTTCAAAATCAACCAATTCCTCTCATTCCTGCCATGCTGCCATGTAATGTTGTTAATATCACAGATACTGTGGAAATCTTGGACAGTCATTGACACCTTTATATCTTTCAGCTTTATTCTTCTAGTGAATTTCTCATATGTGCAGTGCTGTACATCCCCACAGGACCTTATCCTAGGTTTTTATTTTCTGAATGTAACCTTTGCACATCCCTGTTACTCCCGCTTTGTTTTGTCATGCTTGATGAAATTAGGGTGTTTTCCATACCAGTAGAGCACCAAGAGCCCCTGTTTCTCACAGCTTTTAGCCAGGCATTACCACTGGTGTGTCAAGGCAGTTCCATCTGACCTTTTGTATGGCTGTGAGGTTCCAGGTTGCTCAACCTATGATACCTGTGATGGAGAGTCATCCATCAGTCTAAGGATGGGAGTGATTTGCCTTAATTCAGTGGCTACAATGCTAAAAAAAACTGGGGGGTTATCCCATAGGAGAAATGGAATTATTTTTAAAGGGGACTCCCTGAATCTGAAGAGGATGAGATTAGGACATCACCAAAGATTGCTATATAGCACCAAGAATGAGGACATGGATGAGGAACTCACTACCCAGATGTAAATCTTAATCTTGTGCTCACTCTGTCCTAAAAGAGAGGATGCAAAGATGAGGGGCCTGGGAAGAGAAGCAAGCAGAGCAGAAGTGAGAGAGCTAGTGCACATCTGGAGTGAGGGTGAGATATTGCTTATCTTTAGTAACTAACCTGCTTATTTGGAGAGGATGCATCTACCCACGTCTGTGGAAGTCTGAAGGTGTTCTTGGAATGATGCAGCTTGTTAAGTGCTGGTAGTAGGAATGGATTGATCTTTTTATGTGGTGTTTATTCTTGAAAAGGTGAACTTTGGTTTTCCAGCCAAGTCCCCAATCACCTCAATAAAACAGCCGTGTTGGAAACTTGAAAGGGTTGTTGAGTACTGAAGAAGGAAATGGGTCAATTGACTGTTGGATCATATTGAACTGTGGATAAATGAACCTTTGAACTGCACCCTGCTCCAAGCCTTAAAATCTGAGCAGTACAGGAAATGTATTCTTTGGTACCTCTCTGGGTTTTGGAGTATATAATTTAATCAAAGTGTACTATATACTTTGTGTACTTTATATCTCAAAGTATAATGAGGTTGATAAAAATGTTTCTAATTGTTGAAATCACAGTTCAGCAATGCCAATAACTTAACCTCCACCCCTGATAGAAGAAAATGTTTTTATTGTTATAGTTATAGACAATAAATTAATGTACCCTGAGAGAAGTCCATGTGGGAGGTTTCCTGGCAGCTTCCCTGGTACTTTTTTTATTACTTTGAGAAGGACAAGTAGCTGGGGTCAGGTGCTAAGAACTCAAGTTCTAAATGCTGCCTTAGCCCTCAGGTGTGTATTTTTTTGAGGGCAGGCAGGAGCTGCCAGAGCGGCTGAATATTTCATGTTTTCTTTTGATGTCTCCATGCTTCACAGAATAAAGATAGTTATGTGAGTCCAAATGTGGGGCTTGGTGTCTGTCTCCTTCCTTATCCATATGGTGCATGCAGTGTTTCAGGAATTAATAAATTAATGTTTGAGAGATGTTCAAACACAAAGACTCTATTTTATCACTTGCTGATTACCATGGTTAGATTAAAGAATTGCTCAACAGTATCATCCAAGAGGTTTTTGTGTAACCACACACAAAACCTCAAATGTATTTCCCCAAATGTTCCTTGCAGCCCCTCGAGGTGTCCAGGCTTAGGCTTTTGCATGGAGGTGCTTTGGTCTGGGGTGGGGGCTGGCATCTCCCTGCATCTCCTGGTTATGACAGCAGAGTTTCAGTGGGAGCTTGGTGGGAAATCAGGTGTGATGCTACTGCAAGATTCTTACTGTAATGTTGAGATAGAGTGGAAAACATTCCTGACTCGTTCAGCCTCTCTGGAGTTCACTTTCTTAGGTAGGGTTTGAGTCCAGTCTGTGTATAGCAACAGAGCTGTGTACTGACAGCCAGACCTGCTGTGCACAAGTCCCTACCTGGTGAAAGTTGGTTTTATCCCATGAAGGCTGTTCCTATTGTCCTGCCTGTGTGAGGGCAGGACATGAGCCGCAGCGAGTGCCCGGAGTGGCCTGGTGTTTCTGACTCGCGGGGAATGCCACCAGGGAACACGTTCCACATTCCGGCTGCGGTTTCCAGTTACGGCTTTTGTATTCATCTCCTGGTGTGGCTGGAAACTTCTGCCAGCTGTCAGCTTCGGAGCAAGTGGCAATCTGCCTTCTCAAATAAATGGCCTCCATGTTTATTTTCAGTTTCGTGTTTGTTACACTTGTTGTAGGTTATGAATCCTGTCACAGAGCATCCTTGACCCTCTAGCAAGAAATGCAACGATCACCTGTTGTGACTGGGGCTTGAGCTAACCTGCTTCATGCAAATGCAAGTAACAGAAAGCTCTGACCCGTGGAACAGTCAGTTTATAATCAATGGAATAATCCATTTAGGACCTCAGTAACTGAGAGGGTTTCATACTATGGTTTCCGCATCACGAGCAAAGGGACTTCTTTATGGGGTGCAAAGACTGAGTGCACTCAAGGGTGGCAGTAGATGGAAGGAAATAATTATTACAATGCATTTTCTTTTTGTGTCTCCTTTTTATCTGCTTGTTTTGTTTGTTCTTGAACAGATTGAAAACATAGATGCATGCCTGAGTTTCTTGGCTGCTAAGGGGATTAACATCCAGGGGCTGTCAGCAGAAGGTGAGTCCATTGGTTGTTTGTGATTTCATCTTACATGAGGAACTACCTGTGATTGCAACTAGAGCATGGAGTGTAATGGAAAATTAATAAGGTCAATTTAAACTTCTGACAATCTTTTTTTTCCTTTTTTCCCCATCTCTGTGTGAAAGGTAGATAAAATATGGACCTAATTTCTACACAGCTGACTTGTAAAAGTAATGAATTAGACCAAATTAGAATTCAGTAATTTCTTTACTATTTTCTGTTTAAAACCAGAAATTTCTTATCTCAGTTCTATAATTTGCACATTGATCACTTTATATTTTACAGATATAAGTGAACTGCTGTCAGTTGTTTGCCTTTTCAGAGAAAAAAATTATTTCCTTATTCTTCAATTATTCTCTTACCTGAACAACCATCCTGCTTTCTTCTCATTTTAAGTAACTTTCTAAGTGCACAAAACAATCAAATCCAAATGTTTTGAGCCAAACCAAACCAAAACAAGACATTTTGACCTTTAATTAATCACTCTGCTTTTGAAGAGCATCAGCATTTTCTGAAACCAAACTAGGTTAACTCTGTTCCTTTATGCCAGGATGTGTGGTACCTTTTGGCTCAGAAGCTGTTTAACTATTATCTTATTAAGAGATCAAACAGATTTCTGTCATCCTCAGCACCAGCTTTCACTTGTATTTACATTTAAATATGCTGGAAAAGCAGTTGGGTTCAGTAGCTGAATGTATGATGTGACATCTCCATGAGAGCTTTGCAGAACAAATAATTGAATGTGTGGCATCAGGTGAGACTTCAAAGTTACGTTTGATGACTGAGTCTCTTCACAAACTTAGTTTGGAGGACGAGGGTGCAGCAAAATAGCAGATATTTAGTATTAACCTGAGTACACCACAGCTAGCAGAAGAGGAGGCTAAATGTTAGGTGTATTCTTAGGCTGGATTAGAACAGCAATAACAAACATTTTCCTCCAAAGAGAAGCATTACAATGGTCCACCTGAGTGCTGCCAGCATTACATGCTTCAATTGCTCAGTTGTAATCAGAAGGATTCTCATGTCAAGAAAAGAAAGCATGAGCTAAAACTTCAAATGGCAAAAAATTTGTTTGCAGGGAAATTATTAAAAAGAAAATGCAGCTGAGTCAGTTGTAAAGACCAATTTTGATCTTAGCATGGAAATATTGTAAAAATACTTTTCACATTATTTACCTGTCTCACTAGAAGGTAAAATCTAAGTGAAATAGCAGGTCCGTGATGAGAAAACTGCCCGGGTGTACAGAGCTGGCAGCGTGGTGTTGCTCACGCTGGGGAAGGGACAGCATGATTAATGCTCACGGCTCTCCTGCCCAGTCACAAGTCAGGCCAGCAGGACACACGTTAGCCCATGGCTTCGCTGATTCGGGATTTCTGCCTTCCTTTTATACTATCTAGGAATTAGTGTATTAAATCACATGGAAGCTAAGAAGGGGCCAGTAATGTTTGCTGCCAGCCTATGAATGAGAGCATTTACTGGCTCCACTACTAACATTGAAGGAAGAAAGTGACAACTAGAGAGGGGGAGGGAATGAATATATTTTTATAAAATAAGTTGAAAGACTTTGAATGCAACAGTAAAGTAAGTTTCTCTTTCTAGTTGCTCCGGCACTGTGTTGAGGAACACAGAACCATTTAAAGTGAGGAATGTTGTTACCAAACAAGCCAGTGTTTCTGTGCAAGTTGCAAGACCTGCTAGGTCAACGGCAAATAACTTTATTTACTTCACAGGCAGATCCTCATCTAAGAGGAAGGAAAAGGTTGTGATTGCTTCCAAATGGGATTAATCACTGAAGTCTCCTGGGTTTGTTAAGAACACGTATTTTTCAACAGTGCAGCTTCACTGTGGAGGAAAGTTAATGATTGAAAACTGGAATTTGGATGACTCCTAAATGTTGAAATAATTTGGGACTGCACATGTATATCCTTCCAGTGTTGAAAAATCCTGCTTTGATATGTGCGTGTCACTGACACGGAGTCTATTTTGATGGATTTATGCATTGGAGATGCAGGATGACCATGCTGTGCTAGAGGCTCCCCTTCCCAGGAAATGTGAAGGCAAAAAGATTCTTAAAAATCTTCTCAAAGATTCTTAAAAATCTAAAATCTCCATTTCTAGTTACTGAAGAAAACTATGGAGAGCTGGAGATCTCTTTTCACTTCTTGCTGCAAATTTTTATTGTTCATTCTTTGAACTGTCTTTCTATACCCCTGCCCTTAGACTTGTTTTAGACTCCTAGAATTGCAGCTGCCCAGAGAAGCTGGCTCTCCTGCACACAATATCTCCTTGCTCTCAAGATATTGAAGATATTGGAGGACATAAATGTGCATTAGAAACTCAAACTGATATCACATATAAGCAGCTGCAGATCTTTTGGGTAACAGACGAGCTGGGTAATGATCAGCTGAACACATCCTGGAGCAGTGGTGTGGGGGAAACAAGCGCCAGCAGGGATATCCCAGGATGGAAATCGCCGAGGAGTGGATTTGTGAGGTTTCCTATGAAAACCAAATTCCAGTTTCAAGTGTCTGGAGTGTTTGTTTCCAGTATCCAGGACAGTAATTTTTGGCTCCACATTTAGAATGGCTGGGTGACATCCTTGTCCTTATCTAAGTCAATATGATACTGGAGCTGACCATGGGCTGGAGAGGACTTGAAGCAGGAAGCATTTGAGACTCTGCTGGTGGGCAGAGTGCAGTGAGGCTGAAGCAGTCTTTGAAATACTCCTTTTTGTATGAAGTGCAAGGTAGAACTGCCAGAATGACCTCCGTTTTTAAGATAAAAGAAACAGAAGTGGCACTGAAAGTCTGATTTAAAATGGGTTTTTTTCAAATCCAGAGGGGAAGAGACTAATTCATTAAAAGTGTTCTTCTTTTGATTATTTGTTCAAAAGCAGGTTGCCCTTCTGATAAATGCAGTAGAAAACAGGCAGCAACTTGTCATAGGTGCATTGTTGTTATAATTGTCTCTCACTTCACATAGAAATCAGTTTCCATTTGCATATAGCTTTGCTAAATTTAAACAAGCAGGTCCATGATAATTTCTTTTATCTCTGAATGTATTTGTGCAGTTAAGCTTCCCAGTGCCTCTAGATCTGTTTAGTTATGCTTTGACCTGTGATTAGATGCTACTTTCCTTACAGTTCCCATGGGTAATTTGAGTTCTTTGCTGGAAATAAGGAAATCCTTTTTACTGTGTTCTGCTGTATTTTGTGTCTGTTCCACTTCTATCCCTGTCCTCCTAAACTAAACACAGATTATTGAAGAGAACCTGCAGATTAGAGAAGGAACCTGCGTGGTGCAGTGGGAGAATGCTGGGTTTGTACATGGCACTGCATGGGAGCAGGAGTGGGCTGGGAAGAGGGAAAACAGGCAGGATTAATTGGGTCCCTACTGTTCAAGAAGAGACTAAAATTGGCCAAGAAAACAAAGGAAGACTGAAAATGGCTGCTGAAGGGCCCTGGGAATGATAATCCTTTAAACAGTTGATTGGAGTGTCAGTGGTGGCAGAGAGCAGTGATGGACAGGCTAGGCTGCAGGGAAGAAAAAATGGCTAGGGAAACTGACTCAAGAAGTATGAGAGGAAAAGAATATCCTGGGTCTGGGTGATGACCAGGGCCACTTAGAGAAGGGCTAATATTCTCTGAAGACATGGGCATGGGTTGAGACAGGTTTCAGAAAGAAAGTAAATTATATTAGTGGCTGGGAAGGGAAAGCAGACTGAGGTGCAGGTTGACAAGGAGACCAGAGCTGGAAGCTGGTACAGAATGGGAAAGAACAGTTTTAAACTTTGGGCCTCAGATCTGCTAGATAAAGTGCTTAGGATTAGGAGCAGAAGCTTGTTTACGCAGCAAAGATGTGAGCAGAACTGTGGCTGGGAGAGGGAGTAAAGGATGGAGTGGGGTCCATCACGAACTCAGAACAACCTTTCAGTCAGAACTGGAAACAAATGAAAATTCTCGTTCTTTCCTTTGTGCTTGGCCACTGTCTTACCACATGTCCTTTTCTCTTACTTTCTCACAGGGCAACAGTCAGCTTTTAGTTCAAATTATCTGTACAACACAGGCAGAAGTTCAGCTGTTTGATGTAGCTTTTTCAATTCACTTTTTAAATTTAGGAAATGAAACATGCTAAATAGTTAAGTCACAGCACATTAAGGTTGTCTGCAAGGAAGAATTTGCCCTCTGGCATATTAATTATGATACAGTGGTTAAGTGCATGGTCTGATACACCTTGTCTGATACACCTCTTCGTCTTGTATTTCTGTTTGCTTTTACATTTTTGCATTTGATGTTGCATAGAAGAGCAGGATGAAATTCAGGAATTGAAAACTTTATACACTGACTGTCAGGCTATCTTTAGGCACATTGGGTGCCCATCCCTTATAAGCTTGTGATCATATCAAAGCTGGTAATTATGTTTGAATACAGCTATGTCAACCAATAACCATATTTTCTAGTGCAAAACTTGCATCAAACTTTCTTAGTTTTCTTAGATTATTCTGATACTCCAGAAATATGTGTGATAATGGAGTAGTTTCCTCCTTGTGCAAGTTTAGGACTGAGAAATCATTTACAGCGTGCTGTCCTTAATACAATTGTTGTTGTGGAGGTTCTGTTTTGGGGTTTTTAGCTACATTAATTTAAAGGAAAGATTAAAAGGGACTTGCTTTTTAAGTACACTGGCATTAACACAGACTGCAGCGGAAATGTGAGATATTGCTCAGTCACTGCAGGGGAGAGATTAGTTAGTTATTTGTGGTTGGTGCTCACTGGCAATCAACTGTAATGCCAATTAGATGTGCGGAAGGAAACTTATCCTAAAGGATATCCCAAAGGAGCTCAGTTCAGACAGTGTTCTGGGGATGCAATGGCTAACCCGCTGCACTCGGGTCGGAGAGAAAACACCCACTGAGGCTGACGAGTGACTTCTCCACTTTGCCTTACAGAAATCAGGAATGGGAATCTGAAGGCCATCCTGGGCCTGTTCTTCAGCCTGTCTCGGTACAAGCAGCAGCAGCAGCAGCCCCAGCACCATCCATCCCAGTGCCAGGTGGGAGTCCCTCAGCAGCAGGTGCCAGCTTCGCTCCACACTCCGTGCCAACAGCCCCCGCAAGCTGTGCAGCATCAGTTTAAAGCACAACCAGAAATGCAGTCCAGGTGGGGAAATCTTAGAGTTGGGGTTTTTTTCATTATTTATCTCTTTTTTTGGTTGTTTTTTTTTTTTTTTTCCCTTCTCATTGAAGGTTTTGAAAAGCCAAAGAAACTCCTTTCTTCAGTTCTGCTCTAGAATAAAGTGTGTTGGTAGTGGAGTGCTGGGTAGCGATTGATATTAAGCCATTGGGAATCAAAACACGTGTGTTTAAATAGGTTCTCTGTGCTGGAAATGTGCAGCCCAATGGGTATAGCATCCCTGCTGGACTAAGTAACCACAGGATTGTAAAAGGATGTTTTTCTCACTATTTCTTTTGCTTCTTTCTACTCACAAAGCATGCACATTGTTCCCTTTAGAAAACATGCATTTTCGGCATATGAAAACCAGCTTCAGTTCTCAGATTACAAGAGTTTCAGTCCTCACTAAGAAATGGAAGGGTTACTCTGCCAGTGGTAAAAGAAATAGAGCTCATAACACCTGGTGGCAATCAAAATCAAATCTAGACTTCTTGGTCAAAAATAATATGCTGCTGGCTTTACATGAAAAATAATTTTCATCATTGGTGTTTGTTGGCACTTCTAGATCAGAGTACAGATGAATAGAAAGGGGTTTTGTTCCTTGAATGTCTTTAATGCTAGGAGTGCTCTGCCCAGGTTGGAATAAAAGCAGTCTTCTGAGGCAATACCACAGTAAATGCATGTGCAGCCTTCTACTGGTATGACTCTTGCACTACTAAAGCAGGGAGGGTTTAGTGGGGATAAGAAAGAGAATTAAAAGCAGAAATCATATTTGCACAATTAGTAAAGTATGAAGGCTTCTTGTTCTTACAAATCTCACACTGGGGCTTGCTTGTTAACACACCTTGAGGTGAACTCTGGCTTAAGTGCTGCCTTATGAGGGATATAAACAATTTAACTGAAGCCTTCCAAGTGGGGCTGCTCAGAGGTTATTTGGGTTTGGCTTTCTTCACAAATTATGCTCATTTGGGTGTAAACAGTAGTTTTGTGTAGTTGAAAAACATAGTGTTCCTACAGCATGTATAAACAGAAAATAATTACCGTAAAATAAAGATGTGTTTGAAGAGATTTCTGCAAGTTTTCTGTCAAACATGCAGAGATGCTTAACACTGTTCTGCTGTTTCCAGTCCATTGTGTAGATTGGGCTGGGTTTCAAATAATTGAAAAATATGTATATCCTGAAGATCTTCAATGTCATGTTTTCTTAATATGTACTAAAGTCAAATTGCTCAGATTCTACAGAAAATAGATATAATAAAGGAGTGAGAAGGAAAAGAGAAATAGAGTTGGGGGTTGCATGCAGATTTGCGTGTTCATTACTCTGTAAAAATTAATTTCAGACTGTACTGGTTTTGACCTGAAGTCATCCTTGGTGAAGAAGCATTATGTTCTTGTGAAATTCATAAAAAAACCCATTTTTTTCCCTAAAACCAGTTACTCAGTTCAGTGGCTTAAAAAAAAAAAACACCCAAAAAGTTTCTTTGTTCAATGTTCTCTTCCGCTTTTTCTTTCCTGTCGCAGTGCATCTCCCAGGGACTCATCTCAAAGCAAAATCATCCGATTCACTCTTGGTCAGAAAAGGTCTTCTAGGTTAGCATTTCTTCATCTTCTGCAAAGCATGCATAATCCTTTTGCAATATTTCTGGGTGCATGTTTAGGGTTCCTGTCAAAAACACTTTGTAACTAGACCTTTACAAATGGCTGGAATGGGAAAGTTGTAGATGGATTTAATTTTTTTTTTCTTAGGGTTTTTTGGTTGTGTTTTTGGTTTTTTTTTTTTTAGCTGTGGAATGCATTTTGGCCCTCAAGGAAATAATTTGCTTTTTTGTTCTTAGGAGCTTTTGCTTTTGAGAACAAAACATGGTTCTGGGAGTTCTTGCTGTATTAATTATATTTTGACCTGCATTATTGAAATCATAGAATGTTTTGGATTGGAAATGACCTGAAAGATCATCCAGTTCCATCCCCCAGCTGAGCTTCATCAGGCCATTGGCTCAGCTATTGAGGAGAGTGTCACCTGCATGCTGTGAGCCCCAACAGCACTGTGTGGCTCTTGCTGATCAGAGCCCGTGCAGTCCCCAGTGCTCTCAAACTCGTCACCTGTGACCTCCCTGGAAGTGAATCAGAGGCACTTCAGTCCCTTTTCTCCTTGGATCCCAGCATGATTTGCATGCCAGTTCATCTGTCCATCTCATCTCAGTGATCCTAAGGGTTGCTGTGGTTATTAATCTGGGTAATAATATTGTTATTTTGCTATTATATGTAAATGTTTGACTAGAATATAGTTTTACATTGGTAAATTATACCATACCATTTTTGCTAAGATTTTGAGCTATAGCTTGTGATCTTTATTCGGTTTGTATAGATTTTTTTTTCTGCTGTATAATTTAGATTTATTTCCCACATCTTATTTCTTATTATGCTTCTGCTAACAGTGAATCTCTGCAGAATAATCCCTGTTAAATAGTTCCACATTTCATGTTCTTCTTTGATCTTAATTATGGCTTGACAGCTCATATTTGCTTAACAGAGGTGCTGAAGAGTAGTAAAAGAGTGTGTTATACAAGCTCAGTACCTTCTCTGTAAATTACAAGAACCCAGAAGAATCTCCCTGAACCTGATTTTTTCCTTAGATTTCACAGACACCGCTGTGAAGTATCTTGAACTAATACCAAAAGCAGGGTCTTAAAACCAGTTAGTTAAACTACACAGGGGGGAAAAAAGACTTAAGAGCAAGGATATCTTCAAGAGTGCTTTTGGCATGTAGGGTTTTTATTCTTGGTGTGTTTTTATTGGCAGTGACAATACTGACTCAGTGGAAAACTTGTCACTTCTTAAGTGGTCACATGGTTTGAGGTCCTTTGTTTACTTTAAAATGTGACAGCTTTGCAAAACCTGTGTGGATATGTGTGGGGAGCCTTTTCTTATCCATCACTACAGGAAGATTGTCCCTTCCCTGCTGCTGGAAAACTCCCCTCCCATACTGGGGTCCTTGCAGCCATCCTGGGGTGCCCCATACGCAGTGTTTCCAAGCTGGGTGGCAGCTTTGGGCTGAGGTACCTTGTAGAAAACCTAGCTAGTTTCCTGTCAAACAAAATGAACTTTTTTTGAACTTCCTTGTCTTGGTGACTTTCTCAAAAAGTTTTATTTGTCACTGGCTGCTCTCAGCTTCTTCCCCTGTGGTCTCCTCTGCAGTAGATGAAGACCCTCTGGGGTTTTCTCATGGACCCTTTGCTGCAATGATGAGTATGGACAACTATTTAGCACCCCCCACTGCTGGAAAAAGCTGGATAATTTGAGAGACTGGTCTAAAAGTCAACCTCAGAACCATGATGTGCTGTACTGAATCCGTGGTGATTTGAGCTTGTAAATTAATTTTTGGGTTTGTATTTGAATGATGCCCTCCTGTCTGAGACTCTTTTGAGCTTTGAAAGCATGTGCATGCAGCTGCTGACATTTTGGCTTTTTCTCCATGTTTCTTTTCATATCTTCTATTTCTTCACTAGTCCTGGATAAATCAGTTTATTTAGGAAGCCTTGCCAGGTTCCTTCCTGGCTTCTCTTCCTTCTCTCAAAGGTACAATGGTGATTTGGCCACTTGCATCTACACTCCCTCTGACAACTGGGAGTTCTTCCTTTTACTTTATTATTGACACAGTTTATTTGAATGGATTTTTGTTTTTTATGTGAAGAAGCTTTAAAAAGATTCTGTGTGTGAATGTTGGATTTGAAGTGTTCTGAGATGTGATGCCTCTGGCTTTCCTGATTCTTTTGGGCTTTTTAGAGAAGTCTTCCACCTTCCTTTTTGCCTGAAAAGCATAAAAGTTTGTTTACTTACTCCAGAATAACTACATTTTTTCCCTAGTTAATCAGCTTCATGTGGTAAGTACAGGCTATGGTAAGAAAATGCTGGAAGAGGCAGATCTCCAGTTTAAACCAGAGGCTAATACCAGCTCACTGATAATGTGGTTACTCCAGGAGAGGGTACTGAAGCTTTGTGTGGTTTATATAGGCCCAAATAATTAAATCAGGTTAAAGTCTTGCTGGGCTTGGCTGCTGAGCTTTGTAGCTATCAGGGCAGAGATGTGATGTGCTTCTCTAGAAGGGAAAATGCTGCCAAGTTCCATGTCATTGTTATTTCTGAAATAAGGGTAGCCTTTATGTGGCCAGCATGTGATGAAGTGTCCAGCAATCTGCTTTAAGAACAGTAATGCCTCGATCTTAACTTTTTGCCAGTGGTATTGCTCCCCTGAATTTACCTGGAACTATTTCTGATTCACCAGACTTATGGCAGGTGACTGTTAATTTTGTCTCAGGGCTTTTTTTTCTGGTGTAAAACAATTCAGACTGCAGCTTGTTTGACATACACTTTTCGTCTAAGATGATCCTTTGATTTGTTCTTACGGAAGTAGAAAGACCCTTATGAGCCTGTACTTGTGCTGTTGATACTTTTATTTTCAGCTTAGACATGGTGTCCCATTAGAACAGCACTAGAACAGACTGCCCAGGGAAGTTAAGGATTCCTTGAGGTGTTTAAAAAGATGTGTAAATGTGGCTCTTCAGGACATGGTTTAGTGGTGGACTTGGAAGTGCCATGCTTATGGCTGAACTCCATCTTATCTGTGTTTTCCAACCCAATGACTCTATGCAGAGAGATTTCTCTTCAGTGATGCCTTGAGAAGGCTGACCTAGAACAGAGGCTAGACAGAGCTAAAGAATAAAGTAGGGATTTATTAGAAGGCCTTAATGGATCCACCTTGGGCAGCACAAGAGCACAGCCAGGGCTACACCCAAGATGAACCAAAATGGTCACAAAATGAACAACCGGTCATGGGGTTTCTCACTTTTATAAGTTCTGATCCATTTGCATATTGGAGTTTAATTGTCCAATTACAGCTTTAGGTTATGAAGTCCCATCCTTCTTGTTTTTTTCTCTTCAGTCCACACTGTATATGCTCTTAGGCTTGAAATTTGGATCAGTTGTACTTGGTTCCAAGCTAGAAAAGCAACTCTGTGAAGAGAGCTTATCATCCCTTAATATGAAGCTCAGAACTATACACTAAAGCAGTACAGAATCCGAAAAATATAAAAGCTAAAACCTAAGGCATCATCAGCACAGGACACCTACCCACTACTTTTCCCCAGCTGCTGCTAAAGAGTTATCAACTTTTACCCAGTCCATGGCTGTAGAAGACAGTGCAACAAGAAGACTTCCTCTGTAGAAACAGCCTGCATTAAGTCAGACAGGTAGGAGGATGCCAAAAAAAAAGATGTCAGACAGGTAGGAAGACATACACACATACCAAAAAGAAAAAAAAAAAAAAAAAGAAACAGTCATTCTTTATGTAAGTACCAATGTGTCCTGGCACTTAGTTACAATGTAGAAATGATCACTCTCCTCCTTGGAAGAGTTTAGCATTTATAGTGGTAGGGGAAAACAACTTTAAACCATGTAACCATGTTCAGGGAAATGAGAGCTGTACAGTTTAAAAGATAAAAAAACCCCATCATTTGCCAGTCTATCATCCATGTCTTCTGGCACTTGATGAAATCTCACCTGCCTGCCTGTTTTGTTTGGTCTTTTTTACCAAAATTCACGTCAGTCACTGTCCCTTATTCACAGTCCCAGAGCCATTCTGAACATATACATCAAAGCATCAGCTGAAAGTTTCTTGCCCAGAGTGCTTTTTACCTATGTTTAAACATGCTGTAAATTCTTCCACCAGACTTCCAGGTCCCACCATGAGGGTGTCCGCTGCAGGCAGTGAGGCCAAAGCTCGTGGTTCCATCAGTGCCAACAACCGCCGCAGCCAGAGCTTTAACAACTACGACAAATCTAAGCCTGGCCTTCTCCCTCCAACCCCAACAAGCAGCAGTGACAAAGGTAAGCAGTTAATAATCTGGATTTTTCTTAATAGTGGCTTCATTCAGAGGAAATTGGATTTTCTGTTAATCTCCAGAAGTTGTAAGACTGTCTCGAAGTTGTGTGTTGTAAACATGACATCTATAATCCAAAAGCCAGCTGTCTCTTCCTGAAAAAAGTATGGTCCTCGTTTAATATATCTGAAGTTGTGACTTGCTGGCCTGAAGGTGCATCCAAAAAATAACTTTAAAAGTCTTGGCACTGGTGAGCCATGTTTGTCATTTTGCTTCAAGGACAGATAAGGGGGAACGAATTAATCATGAAAGAAGGCATTTTGATGAGTAGTTTGACAAGAATGAAAAATGACCACTAAAGATTTCTGCTAAGTTTTTATATGACAAATAGCACAATTCACTTTCATTTCCATCACTATTGCAGACTATCCTGTAAGACAAAATTACACAATTCCAGTCTAATTTCAGGAATCATTTAGTGTTGTGTGTGAAGGCAGGAACATGTTATGTTTTATAAACGTTGCAGTGAAATTATGTCTGTGGCAGCACATCAGGAACACTCAGAGCCATGCTGTGTGTGAAGCAGCGCTTTTTTGAATGACATTTACTGACTTTGTGTCCATTCACTGATTTAGTGATCTGCCAGCATTCATTAGCCTCAGTTTGTAGCTCAGAGAGGGGCTGGGGGGCTGTGGCTGGTGAGAACTGAGCGCATCTCTCCAGCCTAGCACGGTCAGATTGTCGGCATGGGCTGGCAGCAAATCCTACATTCCCAAAGTCATTCTGCTGACAAAGAGAGGCCAGCACTGGGCCTCAGCACAGGCTCCTTGAACTCGCTTGACAGCGGCAGCCTTCAGGCTCAAGTCTCCTTGCTGGCTGTGCAGAGGTTCTGATAACTGTAATGAGCATTTTGCTCCAGGGAGATGCACTGGGCTGGGTCAGCTTCTCTGTAGTTCTCATGCTTGGTTCTTTCCAGGAAACTCTGCTCTTCCTTCTCTGGAAATTGTTGTCCAAGGACTGTTTCAGTAGGTTTTGGAATGTTACCCCAAAAAGTTATGGTGGCAGCAGAGGACCCTCAGCATCCTCCAGGGACATTCTGAAACATCCTGATCATATTTTCTGCAACAGAAAAATAAAATTTACCTTTGTCTAATATAATTACATTACAGATTAATGTATCAGCATAATAATCTAATAATTTAGCAATATTCTACCTTGGTAAATCAGTGTGTACTCTTTTAGAAGGTACAGTGTGCAAACAATAATGATTTATCTGTAACATCAGCATGTAATAGTCGTCTCTAAATCTGAATCAGGTCTGGCTTTCAGTTCAAAGAGCAAGCTAACAGGTTTTAGTGTGAGCAGCAGCAACCTTTTTTTTTCCCTGTGTAATATCTTCCCACTCTTCTTTTGTCCTTCTTGTGAATATTCTTCTGCTCATGTCACATACACAGTGGATTGAGGAGAGGTGGAGTGGGATTTGTTTTGTCCTGCAGCATGGATTTGTTGGCTAGATGATCCCTATTCCATATGGGATGCGTGATGTTATGCTGCATGGAGGCGAGGACTTCCATCTATTTTAAATCTTTTCTCAGTTAACCAAGATTACTGAATAAGGAAGGTAAAGTACTGGTTTTAGTCTTCAGAAAAGAAAAAGAAAGAACGAAGTCCTTATGCCCACAGATAAATAACAATAATCTGTCAACTAACTTAAATAGCAACTGCTTTTAGACAGTCAGTTCTGGGAACCCTCATTCCTCACTATAATTCATCTCCTGAGAAAGATAAACTGGTTGCTGAAGAAGCACATGAGATGAACTGCTTCCTACAAATGTTACAAATGACTAAAGGATACAGGGCTGGCTCTTAGGCTGACAATCTACATAAGTTGCATTAACTACTCAGAATTTTGCTCTGGTCAAAATTTCCAGTCATAAATTATGGTCTTTAAACAAAAAAAAAAAAGGCTTATGTAAAGTTGAACTTGAGCTTTTCTTAAAAGTATAATCATGACACAAAGCTGGTCTGCATCCATGAGAAATAAAAGCAATTGGTCTGACAAATTTTTGGCTTATTTTGAAGTTAATTGTAACATTGCCAGGCAAAGTTTATTGTCCAAGTGCTAAGACAATTCAGGTTTTCTGACCCATATCCTGTGTTTTGCCTAAGAAAATGAGACTTACATGACTGTGCTGTGTGTCAGGCTTGGTACATTTTCATCTCTTTACCCAGTACCTGCTCCGTTGTGTTTTTGAGGAAGGAAATGGGAGAAATAAAAATCAGCCTCTTGTGGCATGATTGTTCACTTTGTGATAGAAGGTGGCCTTCAGCATTTGAATGTTTGAATCATTTCTTACAAAAAGTAGGTTGTAATTTTTACCTTTTATTAATCTGTGGCCTTTCCCTCCAAATGCAATTTGTGTTTGACGTGAGGTGCACGCATGCTCTCTGCTAAAAGGAACGTGTAAAGAGATGCAAATCTTCTCTTCCCCACAGCTGACCTTGTGTCCTCAGTATTTTTTTTTCTCAATCTCCACATGCTCTCTGACATTACTTTCAATATATACAGAAGAGAAAAGTGCTCTCTAGTAAGGATCGCTCAGACACCTTGTTCAGTCCTGTGGGCACCTTTTTTGAGGCTAGGGTCTGATAGCTTTAACTTCCTTTTTGGAGTTAGAGCCTCAGTTTATATGCAAAATTCTGCTTCTATAGGGAATTTACCTGAACTCACAGGAATTTCAGGACCCTCATTCCTTACATCATAAAATGATAATGTGCTGTAGTATGGTTTTTTATTTATTGTCACAGTGATTAGCCATTTATAATTGCAGTTACATTCCAGACAGGGTATTTTTATGTGTGTAATTGGTGTTGCAGGCTTTTTTTTTTTTTAATGCCATTGAAGTCTTAATTGCATTTTTCTTTTGTGGGGAATTGAGCACTTAGGCTTGTGGGTTTTGGGGTTTCTTATGTCATCCTAATGCCTTCATACAACTGGAGCTAATTGTCTTCTGAATTGTCAGAATTGCTTAGCCCATGCTTGTGTAGGAATAGCTTTGGTTCACTTCCTTGTCTTTTAATGTTCTTGAACACCACAGGTTTCCTATGGCATGGAAGGCATCAGACACTTCCCATGTCACTGCTGAACTCATCTAAGTTATCAAAATCTTTTCTAATGAATGTAGAGAAGCAGATGAACATTGCATTTCTATGCCTGTGTACAGTTAGTAGTTACTTTGAGGCTCCACATTACCACATCTTTCTAATTGTCTGACAGGATCACCAGATAAAATACAGACAAAATTTGATATGCATATGCAATTTAAAATACATCAATCTACTTTTTATCCATGGCAATGAGGACTAGAACTGCATCCTAGGTAGTATGAAGAAGGAATCTTAACTATATTGAAGCCTACGACTTCAGTAAAGACTTTGATACAGTAAGTGTTCTCATGAGTTTATGCTTGCATGCAGTAGGGAGTCTCTTGAGACATGCTCTGAAAGCAGCCTGCAGTTCTGCAGAATGGTGGGGATTTTTGACTAGCTCTGAACACCCTCATATTCCCACTGTCTTTACTGTTCTTCAGGCACTCCGTTTGCATTTTGCAATCTCAAAAGTCTGATGGTGTTGGCTGGGAATATTCTGCTTATTACTTGTGTCAAATCTATAAAGTCAATGAAATTATGAAGCTGTAAGAGACAACTTAATAATAAGCCACCTCCACCATGATGTGGATGATGTGATACAGCACTGTGACATACTTGCTTATGTGCTTTCTTTTTATTTTTTCTTCTACTTTGTTCCTAATATTTTATTTAAAATAATCCTACAGAGGGCAGTAGACATCTGTGGGAAAAATTACACTATTCCCGTGAATTGAATGTTAAGTAAAATATCAGTGGAAAAAAAGCATATTGTCAGACTTTGCCCATTTCTGCTTGAGATCAAAGGAAATGTTTATTTTACTCAGGTTTATAAAGAAGGTAGGTTGATGTCAGTTTTCTCTTAGATATCAGAAAAAGGAAAAAACCCAAGGATACATGCCTACAGATTCAGACAGTGAGGTGAAAGAAGTGTTTTCATAGCAGTGTCCATATGGGCAGGTGGTAAGAAAAGTGTGTGTTCCTCTCATTTTATTTTATTTTATTTTATTTTATTTTATTTTATTTTATTTTATTTTATTTTATTTTATTTTATTTTATTTTTTTCAAATTTTGGGTAAACCTTTTTAACTTGGAACACTGTGTGTATTTAATAACTGTCTTTTAATATATAAAGGGTAGTCACTATGTTCACAAGGATGTGTGGTGACAGTTCAAGGGGCACACATTCCTTTAGAGGAAATCACAATGTCTGGAAATAGGAATAAAATTCTTCACTATGAGAAGAATAAAACATTGGAGAAGTTTGTCCAGAGAAGAAGGGGTCAGATTTCACTTGCTTGGAAGTATTTAGGACTTGCCTTGACAGGGCCCTGGATAACCTCATCTCAGGTTACCCAGGCTATCCCCATCTCCTGCTTTCAGGTGGAGGTTGGCAGGAATATCTCCAGAGGGTTCTTGTGACCTAGACTGGTTACCACAATTTGATACCTATAAATATTATTTACTTTTAAATTTTTTCTTAAGTGTAAACTACTTAAATAGGAAGAGTTACTAAGGCATTTTGAAGGACAGTTAAGGAATTTCTTTCCTCTTAACTTTTTAACTTTGTGTTATCAAAATAGGACTGACTACCATCAGTAAAATGTTAGCAAGGAAATAAATGTCACCCCCACTCCAGTGGGGAAACTGGTGTACGGTTACACATGCCCCATGTGTGCTAAAAATGTGTGCTAAAAATGTGTGCACTCTGTATGTAGGCAGTTATATTTATCAGGTTCAAGAGGGCAGGGCACCAAGTTCAAGGGCACAGTTCAGGAGGCCATGGCAGGTCTTGTCAGAGCTTTAGCAGGAAAGGCTCTTCAGAATTAAATCAGTATCTTCATGTCAACTGTACTTGGAAATCCATATTTATTTCTCTAAATGATCTCTTGTGAAAGAGTAGAAAATCCTAAATCTGGAAATGAGCCATTGGAATTTCTAGTCCTGATGATAAAAAAGTTTCATATTCAATCCTGTATTGATATAAAAATGCATGATATTATGTATATGTATGTATGTATATGTATAAAATTCATATATATATAAATATATATAATTCATATAGATAGTTCATATATATATATATATAATGTATTTTTATTGATATAAAAATACACTCCCATGATTTGGTTCTGTGTGATACTGAGCTGGTCTTGAACTCACCATTGCTTAAGGTCATTCAAAATTGCAGATTTGGATTGTGTCAAATCCTCAGATTCAATTTAAAAACGCTACTTTAGCAACTGAGAGGAAAAACTCTCATCTTCATGTAAAGCAAGGTGAGAAATGTGTATAAGGAGATCAGAAATTCAGAGTTCTTGTGGGTAATGTCTTGAAGGCTAAGATATACAGTAGTATTCAAATGGGCTTTGAAACAGAGGGATGCTGATAAAACAGAAAGAGCTCTGCATAAATAGAGCTTTGGAAAATCTACTTTGCTGTTTGGTACTTAAAGGGTTAATTTATGTTATTTGTCTAAAAGAAAGCTTACAAGGTTCCCTTATTACCTACAAGATACCTGCAGTGACATCTATAGTAATAACAATCCTTCCTTATCTCAACGGTTAGTGTGTGGATATCCATTTCTCAGGAATTTGATGTTAGCGCAACTAAGACCACAAATTGGATAGAAATTTTAAGAATGAGGGTGTTTAGCCATTGGAAGAGATTAAATCAGACATGAGTCAAAATTTAATATTTGCCCAGAGCTGATGTTCAGACAGAGGTTCCAATTTTGGCTCAGAATTTACTGAACCCTTTTGTCTTTTAAGATCAACATAGATGATCTGGAACGTTTACCTGAAAGAAAAATCTTTCATTCAAGCACATTGAAATGGAGGACAAGTCTTCTTTTGTAGCTTTATGTAAAATGAGATGAAATATTTGATGTTCTGAATGATTGGATTTGGCTCCTGTACCAAGTAAAGGATAATCAAGTGGCATTGCGCAATCATCCTTGCTGGAAACGTTCCATTTAACCTCATGCAGTTTTTCCACTCCAAATAAATTAATAATTATAAAGAGAGACAAACCCCAGGCTTTTGCCTTTGTGCCCAGTAATAGTATAAGAACTACAAAACCCAGAAGTGGTGAAAAAAGAGCTCTGAGCACGATAGAAATTTGTCTTGCAGCATTTTAAAATTTTTTCTACTCATTTATAGAAGCATTCAGCCTGAATGGGAAAGAGAAGGCTTTTTATGGCTTCAGGTGTAGGGACAGTTATCACGAAAGTTGCAGCAGGAAGTTGGATGCAATTCTTGTGGCATGGAGCCAGCTGACCTAGTGCTGGCAAAAGGTCACTGGGATGGCTGAACAGACTCTCTTTACAATGGGCTGTTTGACAAGGGCAGCTTGTGACGGGACGTGGGGGAATGACTTGGAACTGACAGGGGGTGGGTTTACATTAGATATTAGGAAGAAATTTTTTACTGCGAGGGTGGTGAGGCGCTGGCATGGGTTTTGCTGTGGCTGCCCCATCCCTGGAAGCGTTCAAGGCCAGGCTGAACGAGGCCTGGAGCAAAATGGGATAGTGGAAGGTGTCCCTGCCCATGGCAGGAGATGGGACTGGATGATCTTTCAGGTCCCTTCCAACCCAGCCACTATCCTGTGATTCTGTTATTACATCACCATTGTTACAATAAGTCTAATGTTTTGAATTACATCTTTTACTAATCAAAGACTGGCTAGTCCTGAAGTGTTCAGGTGCTTGGTGTCTTGTAGAAGGGAGAGTCCATACAAACCCCCAAAGTTAGTTTTTCCAGTGCTCCCTGGTGAGTGAGTCACTTCAGGATCCAGTGGCACACAGATAGAATGTAAATGTGAAATTTTAAGCCTGGTGTCTCAACCCATGTCCTCTGTAGGCTGAGGATTTCCAGCTGAGGACTCTCTTGCACTAAAGTTGATACTGAAAAGGCATTGACCCTTTTGGTACCAACTTCCAGCTTATCACTGAACCCGTTTTTAGCTGTGCCAGTGGATTGGTGCTGGGCCCAGCTCTGCGAGGCTGCTGGGAAGACTGGGGGGACAGGTGGAGTAAGGGAAGTTTTGGAAACCAGAAGCAGCAAAAAGATCTTAACAATTCACTTGAGACTAGCAAAAATAGGTAGAATTCCTGAGATTGAAAGATCCCTGTGCTTATCAATGAACAGTATATGGATGTCAGAAAGATGGGAAGTGATTTTACAGAGTGAAACAGTTGGCTTGTGCAACAGATAACAGTAAGTTAAATTTCATTTATTTATTTATTTAAAATTTTGGGTAGCTACAACTTTGTTCATGACTGAAAATTATGTTCTTATAGGCTTAGGAAAAATTCCCTGTGACTTTTTGAAACAGTTACTTTCACTCTTTTCTATATCCATCTTGGGGGTAATATTATTTTTGGGTTTCTCTTTCTTTAGGAATGAATTTAATAATTTCTTAAGAAATGAATATAATGTTGAATGAATCTTAAATTTGCTTTTGAAATGATGACTTGATAAGACTGTACAAAATTCACTAAGATTAAAAGGATTGCATAAGTAGGAAAGATTTTATATTTTAAAGAGGCGTAAGTCCACAACATGTGAAACCAGTTTGCCCACTCTTGCAAATTTTCACTGGAAATAAATGTGATTGTCTCAACAGTGTGAAAATGTGATAATTACTTAAACTTCAGTCCTCCCACTCTGTAAAAATGTTCCAGTGCTTCATTAGGTCAGACATGAAGCAAACATCATATTCTGCTTAGTGTTTAGGGTGCTGCCTCTGTTCTGCTCTGTGCTGGCATTCAAGAGATGCTCTGGCTTTATTGACCAAGGGTTTTCTCTGTAAGTCTGACATGTAAAATAAATTTACAGGATTTGTCTCCATTACCAGAGTAATGGCTGATTTCTGTTGTTCTGTTGTGTGCACTACCAAAAGCAGATGCTGGAGTAACCCTATCCAGTTTTATAAATACAGTATACATTGAAGGTATTTACCAAATGCTCAGGGTGAGTTATTTTGCCTTGAATGTAGTACAGTGATCATGAATTTGATGATACAAGAGTAAAAACAAAAGACAGAGAGAATGGAAGGACCATGAGGTAATCTGAACCATATGCTGAGGAACCTGCTGAGGTACTTTCTTTTGTTGAGTGATGACTTTGAAGTACAGGTATGGTTCCTGGCTTTAACTCTGTTTAAAGAACTCTGCTTAAAATTTTCACAAGTTTGCAGCTTACCCTATATTTATATGTAGAATTGCATCTGTAAAGAACATGGGGAGTCTGTGCTCCAGCTCTGAAGGAAAATCAACTGTATCCATGTAGAAAAAATTTCTGCATTGTTTTATGAATTTCTAAAGCTTATACCAGCTATGTTCTAAGTCCTGTGGTCTTGTAAAGCTCCACTTCAGCCATGATTAAGCCTTCAGCCATGCTTTGTTTAGGTAGAACAGGACATATTTTTAAATGCCAGGTTCAGCCAGCTGACAGGTGTTCACAAGTCTGTTCTGAAATGTCTCATGACAGGGACATGACCATCTCTTGAAATGTATCCCTTCCAGTGTCCATTTGGTCTTAAAAGTAGCTATTAAAAACATACATATAAAACCATTCTGTGTGGCTAAAAATAAGGCATATTTTTGCTCTTCCTTGAGCTCTGTCCTGTTTATAAGTCTTCATGTATTTGAAGGGTTAAAATGTCTCCTTCAGCCTTTTCTCTTCCAGACTAAGCAATCTTTACTACTCCATCCTTTTTCTTATAGGTTCCCTGTGATAAATCACTTGAATGTGATCAATCTCTTTTATGTCTTGATGGTCTCTACTGGCCCCTTTCCAGTCTGTTAGTCTCTTTTAGAAGGGTGTTGGAGCTGGACACAGCACTCCACCTGATGCCTTACTTTGCTGCTGAACGACATGGAGTAGTTAAGTTCTTTGTCTTCTATCCTATGATTCTCCAAACCTCTCATTCCATATGGGATACTCCTAAAGCATTTCTGAGTGACATTTGTATTCCTTTAGTGCCACATTATGGAGTGTGCAGCTGCATTCTGCTGGGACTCCTTTTGCCGCAGTGAAGTTGCACAGCTGATGATTTGACCTTTTAAATTTAGGCATTCAGTTTCTTCTTTCTCAGCACACACCTCTTCAGTCAGCCTCAGTGAATGAAGTCTTACTGACTCAAATTTATTTCTCCAATTTACCAAATGTATTAATGCAGAGAAATTCGTCAGACATAAGGCTCATGCCTTGTGTCAGAAGGTGACCCTTATAAGAGTCATTAGTGTCAAACAAAATACTCATCTTTGGCTAGCTGAGATATATGTGTATCCTGGGGTATTGTTTGCACCCTTTCACTTTTCTAATCAAATATGCTTTTGAAAGATTGGCTCATCTTAGTAAATCCTCAGTGACATATTTGTGTTGGGTGTGTGCCCATCAAACAGCTTAAAGACATCCAGGAAATAGCAAGCAGCATGGCGTGTTTATAGGGCAAGATATGAGTCTGCAGTGAATCATATTTGTGCTTAATTTTACAACTGTTCAGCTGGCTGAATCTGGCATTTAAAAATATGTCCTCTTCTACCTAGACAAAGCCTGGCTGAAGGCTTAATCATGACTGAAGTGGAGCTTTACAATAACACAGGACTTAGAACATAGTTGGTATAAGCTTTAGAAATACATAAAATGAGGCAAAAACATATTTAAACAAAGTTTCAGGGGAAAAAATACCCTAAAAATATTAGCCAGTGACATGTTCTTAACAATATAGTTCATGAGGATAAAGATCCTGAGCTTTGAAGTAAAATTTAACCTTGAGAAGCAACTTGTTGCCCTGTGTACATCTACATAGCTGCGTTGGATGTGGTGGAACCACATTAATTTATACTGAAGAGCTGAAGAGCTGGTCCAGCATTTCACGGCCTTTGCGGTGCCTACATGTTTCCTTTTAAAATAAATATTTACAATTTCTCATAAATTTATTGTTGAGTGCCAGAAAAACAGCCATGAAAACAAGGGTTCACTATTAAATCATGGGAAAGCAAAGAGCAGTGGAGACTTCCCCAAATGTTTCTACCACATCTGTAGAAGCCCCTTCTCCTTGGCTGGGCACTTTCAGCCTCCCTGGGCCCTTTCATTTGTGGCTTCTCTGCTGAACCTTTTGCTTGTTCCTCATCCATCACCAAATATTCCTGAAGAATCTGTGACTGGCAGCAGAGAACTGAAAGGAAGAAGACCCCACCATAAATTGTAGTACGTGTCTGTCATTTGGTTTTGATACAAATGGGGAAAATTTCCTGACTGCAATTCTCAGACCACTGATTTTCATAGTGCCTATTTCATGCAACCTGCAGGAGAGATGTGTCAGAGCAAGGCTGCTAACTGTACATATTGGCCACTTCAGCTAAGTATATAGTCTAATGAAAGATTCCATAACAGCTTCCTGCCTGGAATTCATGAATGCTTTTGAATAAGTCTGTTATGAGAAGTCTTGGAGGATTAAATTGTACAAATAGTCAGAAGGAAATGGAGAAGAATGAAAAAGAATGGTATTTGTGTAGTATAAAATGGAGAGTGCAATTTGTTTTGAATGGCACAGTCAACTTGGTTTCATTATTTTTATGATCATCTAACTGGTATGTGGTCAGTAGAGGTCCCTCCAGCCTTTCTTAGGCATTCATGTCGACAGCATTTTGAATTTTACAGTAGCTAAACAAAAACAATAAGTAATTCAAATGTCTTAGTTGGTTATGGCGAGACAATGAGAAAAGGGGCTGCCTGTGCTCCAGTTTTATTTCCCCTCACCTCATCAGAAATGCTGAGTCTTGGCTAAGTGAGCTAGCCAACAGCAGAACTGTTGTTCCATGAGCTGGAGCTCTGTGTGAATGGAGGCAGCTTGACAGAAAGGTGGAAGTTGCATTTGTGACATATCCCTGGGCTTTGGTTAGGGTTTTCAGAGATAGAACACATTTCTGTGAATGCGAGGAACTGCTGTTGAAGTTACACAGTTTACAGCACTGGGATTGAAGAAGTAGATGTGATGGAAGGGAAGAAAAATGTAATGGAGTAAAGATAGTTTTTCTCTTGTGTTACAGTGGATTTAATCACTGTTAAAGGGAAAATCAGTGGGCAGAAGTTGAAGGAAACAATTCTGCTCAGTTAGAAAGGGTCCTGAGCAGCCTGGCGTAGTGGAAGGTGCTCCTGCCCACGGCAGGCAGATGATCTTTAAGGTCTCTTCCAGCTATGGTTCCAGCTATGATTCTAAGATTTCATCCTCAGCAAAGCAAAAATGTTCCCTATTCAGGCTTTTCTCAGGTTATAGAGAATTTCCCTATCTGGCAATCTCTGCTTTAAAAATTAATTTCTGTTGGGTTTTTGTGATCCAGAATAGAAGAGAGAAATGAAAGCTTCAGCCATCCTGTAGGTGGAGGCCATGTGCACCCCTGGATGGTAGGTCAGCCGGTGTCTTCCTGCCAGCTGCAATTCTCCCAGTCTTACAATGGAAATTGAAATGGAAATTTCTGTGGGCCACAAGAGCTGTGCTTATTTTGAGGAGGGACTGAGTGCCAGGTCGCTCTTGTTCGGAATGTTCTGCTCTACCTGCTTGTGGTTTGGGTTTATGGAAAGATTGGGATTTTTATAGTTGGTTCCTGGCAGGAATGCAGACATTTCCATACCTACAGGGTTTGATAAATGATCATTGGAGAAGAGAACAACTCAGCTAAAAAGTTTCTGTAGGACTTTATGTATAGTGCTTTAAAGGAGAATCTTCTGGTGGGTGGATGGGAGGGGTCAAGATTTGCCATTTAATCTTCTAGATGGGAAATTATGAAACTGCCACAGTGGTTTCTGCAGTTCTGACTCTGTTCTGTCACAGAGCAGAGCTGCTTTTATTTCCTAAATTAGAATCTGGTTGTGGATATGCTTTCATATGTGTTATCTAATCTACAGGCTGGACTAAAAGATATTTCTCTTCATAAGAACTTTTCCCATAGTTGTGAAATAAAAAATAAAAGTTTGTTCATTCAAAAATCAGTAAAAATGCTGTTCAGTTCTTGACCCTCCTAAGGGGAGTTACTATGAGAACATCCTTTGTCTGTGTGTTGCCTTTCATGCTTATAATGATGGATTTTGAAAGTTTTCAGCAAATCAAAGTCCACTTACTTAGAGTGAACATGAGAAATGATGGAAAATTGCATATATTTTCTCCTGACCTTATTATAGCATAAGCTCTCAAAGACTTCTGTGGAAGAATTAAATCATAAGCCTTCAGATTCTTTTTTTTCTTCTTCACACACGGGTGGGTTTGCAGATGCAGTTCAGTCTTTGCAGGAGCTGCTGAAATCAGATTTACCCATGCTACAGGGTGTATTGGCATTGGAAATGGACCACCAACATCTTTTTTAACAGGAACACTAGGAACAAAATAGATTTCAGGCCAAGATTTGGCTTTGAAAAGAGGAAAGTGATCATTATTATTGTAAACTGTAGCTCGAGTTTGAAAACATTTCTTTTATAGTCAGTTTTAGTTAATGCAGGTTGCTGAAGAAAGAAAATACCTCCCTCACAAAGGAACACATGGGAAATAATAAGCTTATTAACTGAATGCATGAAACCTGCTCTGCTTTTCATGAAAGAAGGGTCTATGCTATGCTGAATAAAACTTTCCCCTTTGCATGCTGATGTGTGCTCCGCGAATTGATGTTGCTGCTTCATTAGGAAACCCAGCATTTGAAGCTGCATTCTGGCAGCAGAACTCCTTTTGCTTACCAAACTTGGCCAGAGGAGTAAAAGAGCCAGCACTTGTTTGTAAAGAAGAAACAGAGAGTCTGAAAACCTGAAGTTTTCTTAAGTTGGAGCAATTGTTCGTGTGTTTTAGGGTGAGCCTTTAATTTCTTGTGGTAACTGTGCGTGGTGCCGTGGTGCAATGTAATAAATCTCTTGAGGATGTTCAGATTCTAGTTTCACTGTATTTGACCCAAGTACAAATGAAAATCCACTGCAGCTGTGTAAGAAAGTACCTTCTTTCCTTTCCCAAAATGTTGCTGCTTAACTGTGAACTTTGTGAATATTTTTTATTCATTTGAGGTGCATACATTCAGTATTCACAGAATTCACTTTGTGGAAAATGTTAAGTAGACACTCTGAAAATTACATTACTGTTGCAATGTATTCTATTTTTTTAGTGTTACAGTCATAGTATTGTCCTAATTCTGGTTTCTCTGACATGTCTGTAAATGGAGTTGCACTGTGCTCCTCCTACGCCACTGGCAACGGAAGCAAAATTCACTTCCAGACAGGAGGGTGTATGTGGGGGCGTTGGGACAAAGAGAGCATTGTGTTTATAAACAAGTAAACTGGGAAAAACATATTTCAGTCAGTGACCAAACATAAATAAATAAATAAATAAATAAATAAATAAATAAATAAATAAGTAAATTCCCTGAAAACATTTAAATAAAAAAAAGGAGAAATTGAAAAGTTCTGGAATTTGCTGGGAAGTAAATTTTGAGCAATGCTTTGGGATTTGTAAACAAGCCATTTCACTTGATCCAAGCCAAGCATCTTTTCCCAGAAGTCTGTGAACTGCAGCATTCTTCTGTGCTAGGATGTAGTTGAGGTCCCAAATCAAGCAACCCCTTCCATTCAGTTCCAGAGGAAAGTTGTGGAGCTGGTCAGAGCCCTGTTTCGATGTGGGGGCTTCTGCTGCTGTGCATGACCTAACGACCAGCTCAGTGTCTGAGACAGGGTCAGACTTCTGAGCAGGTTATGGACCTGGCTCTCAGGTCTCTCTTGTCTCAGGTGAGTGACTTTGTGTAGGCTCTCAGTGCTGGGGAATGCAGGCTGGCTTTGTCCATCCCATACACATGTTTCCTGTATTGTTCTCAAACTCCTGTGAAGCACCTGTGTTTGAGAAGGCAGATTTCTTTCCTAAAAAAATCTGCTCAGTTGTCTTCATGCTCAGACCACGAGCTGAGTTTTTGTGCCTGCATATGTTGTCCTAACAGGGTGTACAGCCAGCTCTTCTACTTTATAGATACAGCCCTTACTGCTAATTTTTATTTTGTCACCCTTCTATTGCCCCAGTCCTGTTTTTCTGAGCAAGTGAAGGCTTCCCTGCCCATATTGATCAGTACATTGGGTCCATCCTGGGACCTGGTTGTAAATCCGTCCTAGGCATGTTCATGAATTGCAGACAGCTGTGGTGATTTCTGGGCATGGCTGTTCTTTGTGCTGAGATTTGTTTAGCATGATGAGGCCAGAAGACATGTGGATTAGGAACTTAGTGTTGAAAGTACTGTCAATCTCCAGTTCCTGTAGCAATATCTCAATATTGAGATGGGCTATTACTGTTTTAAAAATAATCTATACAAATGAACTGTACAATATGCACAATTGGGATTTTCATGAAGCTTTCACTTCGTTGCTGGATGTCTTCTGTGGAAGGCAGGCTGAGACAAAGGCTTGCTTGTTCTGAGTATGCAAAAGGAGCCTGGTGCGGTGTGGGGATGGGAAGTGGACTGTGATGAGCAGGAGGACTACAGGAAATGAAAACAAAAACAAATCATCAGTGTATGGTAAGAGGCATGAAGGAAAGAGCAGTGGTGCAGCTTCTGAAAGCAGAGTGAGGAACTTTGCTGGCAGCTTGTGAAGAGGTTGTCACCTTCCTTCCTCTCTGTGTCTGTGTCAGGGCACCGTGTCAGGTCACACTAGAGGTCACTGGGACTCCTCCCACAGTGGTGGAATCCCTGGAAGAGCTCAAAGAAAGGTCTAGGTGTGGTGCTTAGGGATGTTGTTGAGTGGTGGGCTTGGCAGTCCGGTGTTAATGGTTGGACTCCATCTTGGTTGTCTTTTCCAACCTTAATGATTCTCTGATTCCTGTGCCATTATCTTTTTGGTCCTCCTTAACACATAGGGTTGAATTCAGCAGGCTTGAGCAGAGCAGCAAGAGGCCAGATGGTAACACTGTTTGAGATATTAGGTGGCTTGATTTTCCTTCTGTGTTAAACAGGAGCAATACCCTGGAAGCCAGCAGATGGCACAAGTTTAAAAGCAGTGTGATTCCTGTCTGTGTCTGTAACCCAGTTCCTGATTCCTTCCAGCTCCATGTGGGTACTTGGCCATAGGAAAAGGACTAGGAAAACCAGCCAGTATAATAGTTAGTTACTGGTTAAGAGTCCTGGAAATCTTCTCACTTCAGTAATAGTTTTAAAAGTATCATTAGTTCCTGCTATTCCACTTTGTCCATTACCATGTGAAATGGCTGAGTTTATTATTAAGTAGTCTCTAATACTCTTAGAAACTTGATTCTGTGCTAAGTCAAGAAGATGTATGTGACTTAAATCTTCAGTAGATCTGGTTTGGATCAGAGGAGGAGGGTTAACAGAGCTGTATCTTCACTGGGCAACTGAAAGTGAAGTAAAACAGTCCCTGTGTGGCTGCAGCAGCTCGTGATTTACAGGGCTGGATTCACAGGGCTGCTCCTGCTGCCGAGAACGCACGCTCTCCACTGCTGTTGATTTTTGAATTAAAAAAATGCAGCTCTGTACACAGTTTACTTTCGTGCTGGAGGGCAGGGAAATATAGGTAAGAGCCGTTAATCCCCAGCAGGCTGCTGGGCAGGCGAACAGACACAGATGACAAAATTTAATTGGAAACATGAGCAGTTTAACAGAAAACATATTTGTGATAATTGAGAGAGTAACATCTTCAAAAGGGAAACTCTGCAAAGAGGAACTGATTCAGAGAAGTGGCCACTGGTAGGTGAGTGTGATTTTTCAAGCTCTCTTTAGGCTCAGAACTAATTTCTTAATAAGAACAAATAACATTAGGAGGAATTAACTAAATAACATATTAAATTATAGATTTGTTTTCTTTGTGGGGGAGGGCTGTACAGTTACTGCCACAAGTTTCTCTTACAGCTGTATTAGGCTATGTGGTAGTACTTAATTTAGGTTCTTTACAAAAGGGTACAGTTGGTTTTATTTTTGTACGTGGAGTTTTCTTCTTTGCATTGTGAAGATATTACCACCCCAATAACTGAAAGGACTTTAGTTTTACTTTTTTCCTTACTCCTGCATTTTTTAATGTTTGAGGTTTTTCTAAGAATCAAACTTGGACAGCAAGTATTTTGCCAAAAGCAGAGGGAACCCTTAGTTACAAAATAGTGCTGTCTTTTTGCTAATGAAACAGTATTGTGGGCTTAATAAGGGAGAGCACATTGCAGAACACATTTTGGTTTGAGTTGAAAGAGGTCCTTTTTCTTCCTTCTTTTTCTTGAAACAGCAAGTAAATGCAAATTATAAGTAGGAGCTCATTTTTGCTCTGCTGGGTAGGAAAAGGAAACTGGCTTTTATTTTCTCTGAGTTTCACTGATATTGAAAATACTAATGTCTCTTTTTAATGTTGTCAATGTGAAATTCTTGATGTTTCATTACAGAAAGTATCTCATAGTAACTCTAATACCAGGTACTACTGTGTTGATTTATTGGGTTTTTTTCTCTGTTTTTTTTTTCTAGAGCCTGCAGACAGCACGGCCTCCCAGCCCACAGGAATGAATGAAAATGTCTCATCCTCAGTTCAAAGCTGCGGCAGTGCTGCTCCTTGCAATAACTCCTCAGCCATCCCTCAGCCCAGCTCTGCTATTAAACCTTGGCGCAGCAAGTCCCTCAGTGCCAAGCACACAGCAACGTCTTCCATGCTATCTGTGAAGCAGCCAGCAGTGGAGCCTCCAAAGCAGCCATCGGAAATCACCAAAACAGCTCCCAACGGTCAGAAATCCATGCTGGAAAAACTAAAACTCTTCAACAGCAAAGGGGGTTCCAAAGCAGGAGTCTCTGGGACAACGCCAGAGTGTCCGGGCTCTCGGGACAACAGCTGTGAAAAGCTGGAGGCGCTTCTCAGCTTTGAGGAGAGCGAAGAAATCGATGCCACCAACCAGAATGTGAACAACCCAGGATCGATGTCCAACAGCCCAAAAATTGCACTCAAGGGAATTGCACAAAGGACTTTCAGCCGTGCGCTGACTAATAAGAAAAGTTCTCCAAAGGGTAATGAGAAGGAGAAAGAGAAACAAAAAGAGAAAGAAAAGGATAAAAGTAAAGACATTACAAAGAGAACATCCATCACTGAGAAGCTGGAGCTGAAGGAGGAACCTAAAGAAGAACAGACAGCGCAGACCACAACAACAGAGATGCCAAAAAAGTCCTCCAAAATTGCAAGCTTTATCCCTAAAGGAGGGAAGCTGAACAGTGCCAAGAAGGAGGCCTCTGCCCCTTCACACAGCGGAATACCAAAACCAGGAATGAAGAACACCACAGGGAAATCCTCAAGTGCCCCCGTTCCTGCCAAGGAAGGCGAGAGGAGCCGTGGTGGGAAAGCCAGCATGGGGCTCTCGCATCAGAAGTCCCAGCTGGACGGCCGTCATTCCAGCTCCTCCTCCAGCCTGGCTTCCTCTGAGGGGAAGGGCGTCGGGGGCCTGCAGAGCAGCAGCAGCAGCCAGGCCGTGAGCGGGCCCGCGGTGACCACGCACAGCACTGGCAGCAACACCGTGAGCGTGCAGCTACCTCATCCCCAGCAGCAGTACAGCCACCCCAACACCGCCACCGTCGCACCCTTCATGTACAGGTACGGGACACACCCCAGGGGCTGGGGGAGCGGGGGGCCCAGAAGGATCATTCTGGACACTTCCAGGGGGGCGAAGCAGCAAGGTAAATGCTACAAGGCTCTTGCTTCAAGAGTGTAGGTAATTTATGCATTTTCACAAAAACTGGTGGTGAAGACTGTATGAGAAGTTATGATAGACAGGAGGGGGAATAATGGTTGTGTCCAACGTTACTAGCAGGAAAGATGGCAATCTGAACACCTCCTTGACCAGGTGCTGCTCTTCTGAAGGGTACAAGAACATGTATCAGGTTTGTTTTGTGCACCATGGCTTTGAAAGTTGTAACAATGCCAAGGTGCTCTCGGGATCTTTGTTGTGGCTGACAGTGGTGGAGCTGCCTCACTATAAGCAGGAATTGGAAATTGAACAAAAAAAAATTAAAATAAAAATACTGTCATTTAAGTAAGGCCAGACAAGAAGTCTGTGCTGCTGTATGTGTTAACCCTGAGACAAGGAAAGAGCAGCCAAAGGCAGTCACAGCTAAGCTCTGTCTAGTCAGTTTTCTATTTGAAGTACCTTCTTTGTGACAGTGGCGGTAGAGGATACATAAGGGAAGTATCCCAGGGATAGCAGGGAAGTAACAAGAGGGAAATCAGTAGCAGGCATTCTTAAGGACACAGTATGACTGGGACACAAGTTTCTCAGTCAGAGGATGGGATTTTTGGTTTGGACAGCCGTCTCATGGGGGTTTCATGACACTGCTTAGCTCTTTCATAGGAAGAGGACGCAGGTGTTTGCTCTGTCTTAATCTTCTTGCTGCTTCTGATCTGAAAGAGCTTTCTCACCTCCTTCCCTTCCTTAAGATGTGTCATTTCTAGGCTAAGGTCTCCTAGCCTCTTTTGTTTTCACTTGTAGAAATTCTGTTCATGATCTTTGGTAATTTTTGTTGCCCTGTACCATGGTTTTTTCAGCTCTACTGTACACATTTCTGCCTTGGATCTCTTGGCTGATGTAGCATAAAAAATGGTCAGTCACATTTTTTGAATAAGAGTGAATGTCAGTGGAATGAACCTGAAGGAGAGGGATGCCAAAGGCCTGTGTAGGAATGCAGAATAGGAAGAGCAACTCTTGAGTCTTCTGACTCCTTTGAGAATTCTCCTTGTGTGTATAGAATTAAATGCCAGGGGACCTGGGAAGCAGAAATTTTTGGAGATGTGTTGTTAAGTTTATCACCATCGTGTCCCCTCATTGTTGGTATTGATCTTAGTCTGAACACAGATTCCATTATCTAATGTGCAAAAGCAGATGCAGTCCATACATTTTCTATAATCTAAACATACTGATAAACACTGCATAGTCTTTTTTTGACCTTTTACAAAAACCAGGAATGAAACCACTTGGAAAACTGAAAAAGTGATTACTTTTCAGCACTGGAGGAAAAAAGGCGAAACTCTGTAATCATGTTAGCTTTAAAAGGAAAGAGAAAAGCCAGATTATTTTGATTTGCAAGGCAAACATAACACATTATATTTACTATCCAGGCATTATTTCAGTCTGCAAAATGCACTTGTTAATGCATTGCAGTAGAAAGCTCAGGTGTTTTCTGACATCAGTTAGGTTACTTTAATCTGTACTTTTCATCTGCCTGTAGACTTTTTGTTTGGGTTTGATGCTGTTTTAAAAGCAAAAGACATAAAAAAAATTGTCCTGCATTTTGTATAGGGTTGTCACTGGCAGAAAGGGAGCTTCAGACAAAGTTTATTAGAGAAGCTCTCCCATTGAGTCAAGAGGTGTAGAAAGGACTCCCTTGCTTTCTAACCTCCTTCTCAGAGAGGAGTTCTTGATGGAGCTGGAGCCAGGCTTAGCACCAGACTTTGCCAACTTTGTTCATGTCTGAAGGATTGTATAGATTTAATTGAACTTCATGTAACTCATCTGTCCTGTAGGATTAAGGATGGCAAACCAGATATATTTATATGAAAATAAATTATTAATTTTGATAATGATTAGACTAATAGCTCTCAATCAGAGTTATTTACTACACAGTACAGGCAGCCATGATTACTAGTATAGTATAATTCACTATTATTGAAACAATATCAAAGGAATTATGTTGTAGTTATATTAAAAACACTTATTCAGTAGAGATTGATGTTATTCACCCATACCAATGATTGTGGGTATATCTCTTTTGCTCATCCTGCAGGATGTCTCCACTCAAGGAGGACTCTGCACATACTCAAAGGAGGGGTGTGTTAGAAAACCTTGTCATTAAAGAGTGGGATTGGGCTTTTATAGTGCAAAGTGACCATCAGTCATGTGTGTCCTGGCCAGCTGTGTCAGCCCAGCACCTCCAGTTATCAGTGGTGTCATTGTTGTTTCCTTTATCAGGCGCTTTACCAGGTCTGCCACATCTTCACCTCCCTGTGGGGAGGTTGGACTCTGGGCTTGATGAGTCAGGCTGGTTTCAGTGTTACTCAGCACCAAAAGCAGCAAGAGGCCCCCTCTCCTTCTGCCTCAGACAACTCTGTAAACAGGGCATCGTTCCAGTTGTTTTACCCCCACTTCAGGCAGAGCATCCGGCTATAAGAGTCAGGTGAAATTAGAAGCATTGCAATAGTAATTCCCCACTGTGTCTTTACTTTTCTACAGCAGCACTTACCCTTGGGGCGGGAGCTGCCTGTTGGTGTGGCTCTATGAGCAAAACACAGCACAATTAGTAAAGTGAAGTGAGTCACAGTATCTTACTCAAATCTGACAGTAGATCCTTACATCACCTTTCATTGCCTGACAGCCATAATATCAGAAAATAAATTGGAGTTTGATGTTGGTTTTGCCCTGTCATTTCTCTTAAAATGGAAGTGATGTTGAAGAGAACCTAGCAGGAGTGTAACATTACGTCACATGCTCCCTGCTTTATCTTCATGCAATACAGACTTTATTGGAGAGGATCAGATTAGCCACAACAATTGATGTTATTGATAATTAAGATACATCTGGAAATCCAAGTGTTTTAAGACCCCATCTGATGAGCTGTGAAGCCTGTCTTGGACTATGAATTTTTTATTTTTTACAGCTGAGTGCGTGTTTGCATTTCTAGGACATAATTCAACATGGGACTAATGAATTATGTAAAACCAGTCTGCTGGTGTGTTCTGGAGAGTGGGACAGAGTGGCTGATGGCAGGTGCACTCGTCTTGTTGTTAAACTTGAGCTACTTTGGATGGAGAGTGGCTGCACATCCCTGTTTTGTTTTGTTTTCCAGATCTCAGACAGACAATGAAGGGAACGTAACAGCCGAGGCCAGCACAGGAGGAGTCAGCATGGATTCTGCTCTTTATGTCAAAACTGCCCAGTCTGCCCTTGAGGACCTCTCAGGTAGGTCTTGCAGTACGACCCATTACTGGCTGTGGTCTGGTTTAATAAGAATGGGCTAGACCAAGTTGATTTTATTCCTACTGTTTTCATTCTTAATAACTCTATTTCTTTCAGCTCTTCAGCAGTGAACTGGGTGTCAATAATTTGAACTCTAGATGCTTCAGCACAAGTGTGCTCCCCAAATTTCTTGAAATCACCAGGAATTCTGCCTGCTTAATGAGATGTGCAGCATTTTTTAGGATTAAACTACTATAAGGATCCTAATATTTCTTAAGTATTTCATAAGCATTGTTTAGATTTAAAAACTTCATTTTGGAGCTTACAGAACAGACTGTGTTCATTTTCTTGATGTTTTGGTTTGGAGGAATCTTACTATCACTCACATGAATCTGATCAATTTGAGAAACAGCCTTTGCAGCAAAAGGGCACCAAAATCCAACTACACTCTGTCGTGTCCTGTATACAGAAGCTGAAATTGGTTGTGGCTAGAATATGAGCAGTCTAAATTAGAAAGCACCTGGTATATATATCTAGAATTCCTGCTGCTGTAAAAAGTATATGCTAGTTAAAAAAATAAATTAAGCTTACCAATATAAAACAGTGATTTTCAGCAACCATATTTGGTCAGAATATACTAGATTCTACTAATATGATCTAAAATGTGTTTTTAAGGTCATGGTTTGATCGCCTCCTGTCCCCATTTCAGCAATATCTATGACTTTGCTTACTGTGTGCTATTGCAGGATATCTCATCCGTAGAATCTCTCAGTTTTTTTTCATCTACTTAGTCTTGGTGTCCCCCAGTTTAATGTGGGGTTTGAAACCAAATGCCCTCCTTGGAAAAGTGATGTGGCTAAAAGTTTCACAAGGAGATTCATTTCATACTGCATTGCATATTCTCTCAATACTACCTGTGTGCTGATGGCAAAGGTCAGAGGCAGAGTCACTGGTGAGGAAAAGGGCTGCAGGAATGCCTAAGTGAACGTATCTGTGTGTGCAATTTATACATAAGTGAATTAAGTACTTAAAAGGCAGATAAAAGGCACAAGGGATAAAATCCTTGAGAACAATTTTGGGTTCATATTTAAATATGAGAGTTGCAAGTAAGAAACACAGTGTCCAGCTGCTTAAACTTTTTCAGCATTACCTCTTAATCATCATATTGGCTGGGCTGGATGTATTTCAGCCTGCACTGAAAAGTGTTTCTAGATCACAAAAAGTCTTCAGTCTTTAATGACAGATGTTACGTAACTATTACTCAACTAGAATATGTACATCTTGGGATTCAGAGGTGGAAGACAGCTGAAAAACTCAAACAAGGGAGATGCAAACTGTAGTTGTGCACAGCCAGACAGACAGCAGCATCCATGGAGGGGCCTTGGGGGGAAACAGAACTAAACAAAATAGTCCCTCAGCCCAAACGAATTAGAAGAAATAAGGCACAGATATCTTCTCTCCCTGCATAGCAGCTATTGATGCTGTTAATTTAAAATGACATATAAAACAAAAGAGAGCATAGGTAGGGAAGAATGGAAGCGGAATTGCTTAAGGATGCTGCCTGCTCATGAGGAGATAAATGATTTCAGAATTAAGCTCTAAGGGCCAACTATCCAATATCTGTCTTTAAAGTATACTTTCAATTTAAGCAGTGGAATGTCATTGAAGTGAAAATTCGGTATCAATGTAGGCATAAGAGTGATCTCAGTAGAAATTGCTTTAGTTTGTCTCCTGTGTGTTTTCCTAAGAAGTTACCTACAATTTGCCTTCACATCTGTGAGAGAAATGATCTGTAAAAGAGCACTGTGACATTTGTTAAGCTAAAGGCCTATAAATATTTTATGTTTTTTACTAAAAAAATTTGTAGATTCACGAATATAGAAAATGTTTTCTGTCCCAGAGACCCACTGGCTAAAGTAATCAGTCTTGTTAGGTGGATGTTTTCAATCCAGCCAGACCATAATTGTTTGACCCTCTGGCTTAAGTGAATTGTAACTCAGGAGATGATTTCCCAGAGAGTACAGACTGATTAAAAGAAAAATGCTCACATGGGCACTGAGCATTTTGGTCAGTAGTTTGTAGCACTGCTGCTTTGTAGGCAACAGTGTGTGAGTGGGATTTTCTGTGCCACCAATCTGGCATGTTTTAGAAACATGAAATTTAAAGCAGAGAATGTAGAAAGTTGCAACAACAGCTTTTTCTATATGGTTCTTCACACTTCTGATGTGTGTAATGTATAGATATCCATCTAAACGAGCAATTTTGTGGGTGCCCAGCATCCTGGCAGCTCAAAAATGCATCATTTGTACAGAGAAGGCTGATACAAAATGTGAAAAGTTTTACATTTGCTGTGATATTTTCTTTAGTCATGAGTTGTAAACCCTTTAGAATGAAAGAATTTCTTTCTGTGCCCAACAGAAGCTTTGTGACAATTTTTCTGAGGTTTACTGTTTCAGCTTTCAGCTTGCAAAGGATAGGCTGGCACTACTAGAAATTCACATCTCTTTAGCCTCTTAGAGGATTTAACCCTATAAAGCTCAGCTGAGGTAGCAACAAAAGCATTTCTGAATTGACAGCTGAGAGCACATAAATAAATTATGCTGAAGCACTAATTAAATTATTAATTTGATAAAATGAAATTATGCTAAAACAGTAGAAAGACTTTATTTTTTGTGTACTCTACTTTCAAGGAGCAGGACATGAATGTGTTTTAGAACAAAGTATTTAAAGAACAGGATTTCTAAATGCCATGAAAACTAAGTCATCCCCCAATTTTGTGTCATGTAGCACATTTTAGGAACAGCGACTGTGTTATGTTGACAAGCAAGACCTTTTGTTATTTTACCTGAACATCACTTAGCATGGAGCAGCCACCCAGTCAGCACAGTTTAGTTTATGGAAAGCTGTTATTATAGGACAGAGAAGATCTAGTGAAAACACAGCATTGGAGAAATTGCCTGTGTCAGGTTAATGTTAATTGTGTCAATATATGAGACAGAAAGGGTGGTGTTGATGGGGTGTATATTCTAATGAGGTTGAAAGTTAACCAGAATTTAAACTGAGTCGGCAACATCTCAAAGGCAGCCTGTGCAATGAGGGTAACCCTGCAGAGCTCATTTCAGTCAGGATGTGATGATGGCAGGTGCCTGCCGAGGGGAATGGAATCTCAGTCCTAACCAGCTTAAAAAGTCAGTAAAAAGTGCATTTGAGTCAGGCATAGGCAGCAGCTCAGTTCTGTGCTGTTCCCTGCTCGGTCCTTACTCATGGCTTCCTTTCCCTGCAGGAGAGGACCCAGAGACACGGCGGCTGCGAACTGTGAAGAACATCGCTGACCTTCGGCAGAACCTGGAGGAAACCATGTCCAGTTTGCGGGGAACCCAGGTCACCCACAGGTAAGGGCACTTCTGGGTTCATAACAAAACGCAAACCACCCTCTACAACTTCCTGAAGGGTGCCTGTAGTCAGGTGGGGGTCGGTCTCTTTCACCAGGCAGCATCTGACAGAACAGGAGGACACAGTCTCAAGCTGCATCTAGGGAAATACAGGTTGGATATTAGGAAAAAGTTTTTTACAGAAAAGGTGATAAAGTACTGGAATGGCCTGCCTGGGGCCAAATCCCTGGATGTGTTTGAAAAGAGTAAGGATGTGGCACTTGATGTCATGGTTTAGTTGAGGTGTTAGAGCATGGGTTGGACTCGGTGATCTTGGAGATCTCTTCCCACCCAGTCATTCTGTGAGTTCTGCTTCTGCTTTACATCTCTTACACCTGGGCTGCAACCTTAGAAAAATTACTAACACTGACAGTGAGAGATACTGATCTTGTGGTTTTTGTTTTTAATGCACAGGATTTAAATAATGTTTGCTGGTTATTGAGATGTATGAAGAGGAATTGATGGGATGGGATGGGATGGGGTGTGGATTGACTCAAAGGTCAAGAATAATAATTTCTTATTAAATGTGTGAGGTGATGTTTGAATATAAGTTACAGTTTAAAATGTTTCTTCTTACTGTTGAGTAACTTCAATGCATTACACCTCTCTCCCCCTATGTGTAATATTTTAAGTGAGAGGTGAACTGTGCTTGACCCATATTATCAAGTGCATAACTTAAATTCCTGACCAAACTTTGGACAAACAAGTTCTTCTAATATTGTTAGTCATCCCCTGAATGTAACTGCTTTTTTTTTTTGTAAAGCAGCATTTGGAAATCTTCAGCAATATTTAAAATATGCTGTAAATAAACAAAGATTGCTATTACATTTAAACATTATGTGAGTTAGATCTTCGCAGTGTTTAACAGGATGTTTTGGAGAATAAGCTGTTTGGCCCCTAATGAGGTCGGGGTCCTGCTGAACACTTGGTGCCTTATGTACCCCAGCCCTACATGAGTTTATTGGGGGAACGCTTTGTGTTTTGCCTTTGTATCTAAAACTGAAGCAGAGCTTGCAAAGATGAATCCCAAAGCTGTTTTTCTTTGAAAATTTCAATTAATGTGACAGCTCTTCATGGTTTAATTACTATAACCAGAGAATACAGAGGTTTTTGCTTATATGTAACATTGGGAATGGTACAATGCTGTTTATTTTTACTAATACCCACAATAAATTTTAAAAAGTAGCACTTAGTTGAGCAGGAAAGGAAAAGAGGAGCTCATGTGGGTAAGAGAAGTTGCAGCTATGGATTAGCCTCAAATAAATTGACTGCAATTCAGCTATGAGTATTTAGGGTGTAGTCTTGCAATCTGTACACATCATCTAAAAACTCGTGGTGTAGTCCCATTCTTAGGGTTTCATATATAAATATTGCCAGTATTTTTTAAAATATACATGACTCATGGATATATAAGTAATTTAATGTTTTTTCTGATTTTGGTTTGAACATCTTCAAAGCAGTTCATAGTTCATTATTGATTTGTTAATATGCAAAATATATTCTGAAGAAAAAAAAATTGGGCTTTCTTCTTACCTTTTTCATTTACTTCTTTTCATCTTGGAGAAGTAGCTTCCCTTTCGTGCTGGGCACATCTCCAGAGTTAAAATTATCATGAATGCAGACAATAAAAGGAAATCTATCAGAAAAATAGAACTTCAGCAGGTTTTCCTTTAATCAGCTTATTATCCCACTTCCTTGCCTAGACTGGCAAAACCATAGTGTAATGGAGTTATGTGTGCTTGAAGATGAGAAAGTTACACTTCCATACTGTGGATAATCCCTTAAAAAGTCCTGCTTAAGTCTTCTTAAGTATGTAGAGCACCCGGTGGCTTGGCTACAAGAGTCTCTTTAGGAACATGGGGGAAGGACCTGAAAAATGAAAAGAAAGGATCTCCCCAAGTGCTGCAGTAGTCAGTTGTTAGTGCTGTTGTGTATAGTCAGTAACTTGGTGAGCGTTCGGGGTCTTGGAAGCACCTGAATTCTCACACAGCGTTCTCTGTAAGAGCCACATTTGATCCAGTGTGTCTGATGCCTTGGGGTGGCTACCTGGAACAAAGGCTAGACAAGATTAATGGAATAAAGTGGGTATTTATTAAAGGCATTCAAACAGGCACCTCTTGGGCAGTCAGAAACCTTCCAGAGGCTACACCCAAGATGGACAATGGCCATGAGTTTTTCAGATAGTTATAAGTTTGGTCCATTTACATATTGGCAGTTAATTCTCCAATTACAGTTTCAGGTAATGATGTCATATACCCCCAGTTTGCTCCCCCTCAATTCACTTTTGTTTATACTTTTCGGCCCAAGGCAGTGAGGTGTCTTTGAATCTCAGGTCTAGAGGGATCGTTTTGTCTGACCAAAATGTGAAGACAGTCAACTATCACTCTATATGGAGTTTAGAGTTACACACTAAAGCAGTACAGGAATTGAAGCATATAAAAGCTAAAACCCTAAGGGATTTTATCCACATCTCTCCCTTCAAGCACATTGGAGACCACATTTGACACCAACGTCACCACCGAGATCAGCGGCCGCAGCATCCTCAGCCTGACAGGGCGGCCGACGCCGCTGTCGTGGCGGCTGGGCCAGTCCAGCCCGCGGCTGCAGGCCGGCGACGCGCCGTCCACGGGCAACGGCTACCCACCACGGGGCAACGCCAGCCGCTTCGTCAGCGCCGAGCCGGGCACCGCGCGCTACCTGTACTCGGCGCCGCTGCGGCGGCAGCTGGCCACGCGCGGCAGCAGCGTCTGCCACGTGGACATCGCTGACAAGGCCGGTGATGACATTGACCTCGAGGGCATCGCCATGGACGCCACTGGTTACATGAGTGACGGCGATGTGCTGGGCAAGAACATCAGGGCCGACGACATCACCAGCGGGTGAGTTAACGCCTCGCTTCGTGTTCCGTTTATAGCCCTGTATTTCTGTGATTTTTTCGAGAAATAAATGCCAACACCAAATATGTTCTACTCATTTTAATAGGTCTTTGGAGAGACAGCTCGTTATCACAGAGGGATTTAAACAAAATTCAAGTTTTTAAGTGCGCCTTAAGAAAGTATCCCTAGACGTGAAGATATTCTGGCATGTGATTAAACGTTTTCCAGAGTCGACTCACACTGGTTGCAACATTCATTCATGCCCACAAGATGGAGGGAGTGAGGCATGTTTTGTACTTAGCTGAACTTTTTTGCTGCCTCAACTTTGACAGGCTAGTTTGCTGGAAGGAAATGAGTTTGCTTCTCTGTGTTAGGTAAAATAGTAGTATGTGCTAGAAAAGGTTTAAAGAATAAGTCAGTGTGCAGAAATATGAAGTGATAGACAATTATTGACAAGGTTTTACATCAGCATTTTTTCTCTGCCTTGAGTGGAAAAAGCATTTGTTCTTTGCTCCAAAGTCAGTTTTCAATTAGTCTACTTTCAGTTCCTACTATAAAAGTAATTTTTTTCTTAGCTCAAGTACATTAGCATTGGATTGATGTTAAAAATGATCTTTGAGATTCAAATGGTTTGGTGTTTTGTTTGTTTTTTCTTGTTTGGTTTGGTGGGATTTTTTTGTTTGTTTGTTTTTTTTTTTTTCCTGTGGCTTTGGTTTTTGGTTTTTTTTTGTTTATTTGTTGGTTTGGTTTGAGGTTTTTTTGGTAGCAGTCCTGTGTGACCATCTTGCATCTTTTGCTGTTTTGTAATTTTTTTTATTAGTGACATTTCTAGTGGTGTTGGCTTTTTTGAAAGACATAATGTCTCTTACTGGAATACAGCTCTTGCTTTGTCATTAACTTAACCAGTTCAGTTACACCATCTGGAAGCCTCCATTAATTCTGCCCGTTACGAATATTTGGATATTTTCACACTTTTTGAGAAGTCAGACACCTTCTTTATATGCTTTCATGAGGGAAGCATATAGTAAAGTAGCTGATGCAGAAATCAGTGTGAAGTTCTGTTTCACATAAAACACCAGTAGCTATTGCTGCATTAATAATGCATCAAATCACTAAAGCACCTTGTGTTTTCCTCATATACATCAACTTACATCTGGATTTTGTAATGTTTCTTTTAGGAACAGTTACTTCTTTTCCTCTGGACTATGAATTCTATTTAAATTTGGTTTTTTAAATTTGCTGTAGTTTTGGTCTGGAAGTGAGGAAAGTAAACTGTATGTAGCATTGTGGTTTCCATAAAACACCTTGAGTGGTAGCTGAGAATTACCCCTGGCAGAACTGTGTCAGCTCAGTCTTCTGTTGCTCAGAGAGAAGCCCCAGTCTTTGCAGACCTTTACTTAGTGTATAAAATTCAGATTCCAGGTTGAGGTAAAGGAAAGAATAGAAAAGAATAGAAAGAATTCAAATTTATGAATTATTTAGCCAGAGAAATCTGTACCTTCACTCATCTCTGTGTATGATTTCCTTTTCTGTGTCTGGTCATCCTGCAGGGTAAAAATTGTGAGTCTCCATAGTCTGAAAGCAAAAGAGTGGTGTTTAGATTCTGGGCAAGAAAAAGGTTTTGCCAGTTGGTACCTCTGTCACCAAAGCAGTGAGTTGTATACCCAGAATTATTAACATAGCAGAAGAGTCATATAATCCACCCTACCTCACTCCTGGCCTTGAGTGCTGGGGTATCTTTAACTGATATCAAGTCTGATTCTTTTTTCCCCACTGGTTTTTAAAGGAGTGAGATACTTTTCACTTTTTACTCATGTAGTAGGCACCTACTGAGAAATGATATCTCAATTTAAGGTCCTTAGGGCAAGAAGTGTGTACAAGTAAGTATTTCTTTCCCACATCTTTTGTCTTTAGCTACAGAGGTCTGTTTAGCTAAATAGTGTGAGTTGATTTGTCGATTCATATAGCAGTGTTGGAGTAATTGACTAATTTCCAAGGACAGAATTGCTATTGTAGGTAAATCCATTGTTGGAAAGATGCAGCTCCATTTCCAGGTTGTGGGCAGGGTTTGGAGATGGGCAGTTTGGGGTTCCTCTGCTTGCTGCACTTGTGGGCATTTGGAGGGAGCGTTGCTACAAGCAGCCCCACAAGCCTGGGGTTGCAGTCTATAGAGGGTAATCATGTGAGTGGATTCCTTGAGAAGGAAATATTGCAGTACTAAATTGCAATAACAGCATTCCAATATTAATGGAGAAGGATAAAAAAAAATAAGGTTGTTACCTTTGGTGACCCCTAATGACACTGGGTTACTATCTCCAGTGTGAATAGATGTTTGGTAGCCTTTTCTGTAAGTTATGTTCCCCAATTCAAATAGTAAGAAAAAATAGGATATCATTGTGTTTTTGTGGGAGAGGAATAATTACTTAGAAATCAGAGAGGTTGCATGTAAAGAAAGCATCCGTGTGACTTGCTGCAGAACACGATCAGTGGTAGGGCAAACAGGCTCAACATTTCCAGAAGCCGAACTACATTCTGTGCAGAGCAGCACAAGAGGATATTTAGAGCATGAATAGCTCTTTATTAGCTGGTATGTGTTTCACTTTGTCATTTTTCAGAATTGCTACAATCCTGGACTCTGAAAACCTTGGATCTGTGTTTTCGTTGGCAAACTGATAGGGAAGGAAGCCAAAATATTTGTTACAGCCAAAATAAATCCAATAGCCAAGAAAAACTAGTTTAGCCCTGTGATCCTGGTGCTTTCTCTGAAATGTACTGGGTCATGGGAAGCTTCGTTTGGCCTCCCTTAATGAGTCTGCTTAAGCATAGCTCTGGCAGACACCAAGGTTGCTTTCTTAGGGTTAAGGAAGAGAATATTTGCCAAAGGGACAGAGAACAGCTCTTAAACTAAGCAAGTCTCCAGGGGGTGGATCAAAGGTAAGAAGTTGCCTTTTTGCAGGGTCTAAAACATAACCCAGTGATGAAGCAACAGGAGCAGGATTTGTGTGAGCTGGGCAGTGAGCCCCCAGCCCCACTCCTTGTGGTGGCTGGCTGAGCTGAAGGCTCAGAGCCTCATTGGAAGGTGGCACCTCAGAGCCCAGCATTGCCTCCCCTCTCTACCCCAGAGATTGTCCCAGGTGGGGATGTTGATTCTCATGGATTTTTTGCATTTGTTCAGAAGGTTTTTTCCACTTCAGTCTCCCTCTGGCTACTAACATACATATTCCTATCTTTTTTTTGGTCTCCTTAGCCCCAGTTTTCTCTAATGAGATGTAGAGTTAACTTCCTTTATATTTCTTATTGGAATGCAGCAACAGGGCTGTTGGTCCAAAAAAGAAAAAACCTTTTATAATTATTTTCTTTTAATTTGATTAATCCTCTGTCCCTGTTTTCATTACCTTAAGTGTGCAGCTTTCTGTGCAGAATTAACAGCATGGATATACTGATTAGTGCTGGTCACAAGTTTTCTCAGGAAATGGCTTTGGGTCTGCAAACACACCTTTGTCAAAATCATTTTTTGCAGAAGCATGGCTATTCCAGCTGTGTTCTAACAATGGTCAGGGCCAGTTGGTGCTAAAATTCTCCTTGCAGCCACCTCCTGTGGGTGCAGTGGTTATTCTTGGGGGGATATATTTTACTATTTTATTAATCTCCCCATATCTGATGATTTGGTGGTGATGTATTCCCATTCCACATCTCTGTTTCTATAACCTCTTAATGTGTTTGCATGCACAATCATCATAGGGTTATGATTGTTTCTTGTTTATTCTAACCTTTATGCTCCCTGGAGATTGTTTTACAAGCACTGGAAACAGTTGAATTTGGAACATGCATGATGGATACTGAAAGGGAGAAGAGTCCACTTTGGGCTGGGGACTCAGACTTTGCCCCTGCTTCTGCTTAGGTCTCAAACTCTCAAACCCAGAAGCACTGTCCCTTTCGCGGACCACAACCATCATTGAAGTAGAGTTCTGAAGTAGGCTTGCATTTAGGAGTTACATTTGTTGGGAGGCAAAAAAGTGCTGAAGTTGAGGACTGATTTCACTGAATTTTGAAGTGTAGTTGGTATTTGTAGGAATCATAACTGTTCCATGGTTTTGTCATATTTAAAAGTCAGACAGTGACTCATTTTCTTTAGATGTCACGGTCACAGGTGATATAACAGATCTCCCCTAGGGATGAGCTTTCACAGGAGGAGGAGGACTCTGCAGTTTGCTGCTAATGAGAATTTGTTGTTGGTAACAGCAAGTGAGAGAAACCCTTTCCTTCTAAGGTGTCTGCAGTAGGAGTGGTTCCTGCTCCAGGTAACTTGTGGCTGGCTGGTAATCAGGGGTGCTTGATCTCATCTTGGTCTGAGTGAGAATTTGGGTGCCCTGTGCATTGGTTCAATGTTCTGTCTCTAGGCTTTTCTGACCTATTTCCTTCCATAGTTATTGCCACTTTATTTTTTCTGTTACAGTGTGTTAGTCATTTACTGGACACTGCTCTTTAAATGATGTAGTTTTAGTGGTAAGCTTTCATCTAAATGCAGTGGATAGGTGAAACTGCATTCCTTTTATGGCTCTAACACTTCAACATGACTAAGACTCATTAGGAGGTTTATGTTATTTTTCTTCTGTGTTTGAGCAGAGTATTTATTTGAACTACCTTTCATCTTGCTAGGGCTGACTGTTTCTACACTGTGATCTTTTCAACATTGCAGAATAGTATCTATATATGGTAAATGGGTAATTAACACAAATAATGAAGGGATCGGGCAAGCAAACTCAAAAAGTTTGACTTTCGTGAAAAGAAATAAGGAAACATTAACTTCTGACTTTTTAGTAAACAAGGTTGCAACTGAGCTTGGATTTAAAGTCAGAGATGACTTGGTGCTGTAAAAATGAAAAGAAAAAATTATGGCAGATGTTTAAATAAAGATAGTTCTTATTCCAAGAACTGTACTTGCAGTTCTTTGCAGGAGACATGAGTATGATATTGCACAAGCATATTCAGTATTATTAATTTTGCATATTAAGTATTCTTAAATATTGCACTCACTTCAGGCATAGTTCTTGTGTCAGCTTCATCAATAAGACAGTGTTTATCATTTATCTCAAGTGATATTTCAGATCACACGCTCTCATAGAACCTTTCTTGCAGTGTGATTCAGCAAAGGAAGACAACATAGGCCTAGGAGTTATAACCTTATACATCAGCTTTTTTTTTTTCAGTATAATATCAAAATACCCGTGTTAGGTCACAGGTAGTGTTAATCAATAAAATGAATGCAATAGTTGTGGTATTTTGTATTTTTGCTTACCTCTACACACTGACCTACTGTTAACAATTACCAAAATACCATTTAATAGCAATTGTCCTATTTTGGGCTTTTTTCTGTAAGAAACACCTCAGCAGTGTTTGAACTACTGCATCAGTGCCAACAGCTTCTAAGGGACAAAATAGGGTCCCAGTCCAGGGCTAGCCAGCAGAGGGGGATGCAGTCATTCACACTGTGTCGATGTGGATCATCTGCAGGGAAAGAGTGGGCAGGAGAGAATAATGCAAAGTTGCTGTGGAGTTACTCTTTGTCTTCTGCTGATGTTGCTGAGAACCTCTGGAGAAGCTTAATTAACCCCCTTCTTAATCCTGTTTGGTCACAGTTCATTCCTCTCCTGAACAGAGTTGAAGAGCATGCTGAAAAATGGATCACTTATTCTATAGCTTAGTTCTGTGATTTTCATTGCAATGGACTCTGAGAAAGAATTTAGGCATTGAAATCAAAATTGGCATGTGCAAAGCCCCGGTGAACAACTGCCTGATTCTGGTGGGCCTTCAGCTGCTAGCAGCCTGCTGGTGATGATGGTGCTTGGTGGGTGTGAGTTTCCACCTCTGTGGTCCAGAGTGGCATTTGCACACCTGAAAGGATTTGACCTCTTGAGTGTTTTCCAGTCTGACTCCAGCCCAGTCTGTCTGGGCTGACTAGATTTTAAAAGGAGCTTTAAAAGCCATGGTGGAGCAGGCCTCCCCCTTGAGGTGAACGTGCCCTTGGCTGACAGCTGGAGTGAGTGTTGGAAAGAGGATCGTGCACTGGAGACTCTCCTGGAACAGGAATGGCTGCAGCCATTATGAGAGACACTTCCTTTCAGTCTAATACTCTTTTAAGTGTTGACAGCTTCTCTTTGACTATGTGTATCTTAAGACTGCTCATTCCACAGGAAACTGGTTTCTTCAAAAGCTCTGTCAGAAGCTGTTGTTCTGGAAGTGGGGATGGATGTGGAGGAGCAGCAGCCACCCAACTCCCTTACAGGCTGCACTGTCCTTGGGATTCCTTGCCTGCAGGCTGCTTGAAGCTGAGAAGACATAAAAAAAAAATTAGCCTTGGACAGTGGTGCCCAAAAATTGTTGTTTGATGGCTGCTGAAGGACTTACGTGCCAGGCAGCTTTAATACATCTCCATACAGAAGAGTATTGATTTTACAGATGCCACTTATTGCTGCAGATTTCTCTTTTTTTTTTTTCCTCATGGAAAAAGGTCTGAGCATTAAGTAGTTAATGAGATGAACTTGTTTTGCTTCTAGACTGAATAAGCAGCACCATTTATGCTATTGGTGATCTACATGTGAGAGGTTTCTCTAAATAAACTATGAAACTAATATATACTTATTAAGTTTTGCATATTCTCATTTTTCCTGTCTTACCTGTTGGTGGCACAGGTATCTCCTCCTTTCCAGCAGTGATTAGGATTTTTGAGTCTGCAAGTAATTTGTTCAGCTCTTACTACATGTTTGGGTTAAGCATCTGCAAAATAATTCATAGTTCATTCATTAGTTTGTTAATTATAAATAGTTACTGATTATGGGTGAAAATCTGTTAATTTTTAACTTATAGGCTACCTTAAATATAAACTCAATTGTATTAATTGAGCAATAGGTTTGCCTTTCTATGAATCTGACCTGTAATATTTGGTCTAATATTAGGGATTTAGGCATTGTATTGGAGTCCCTACCTGCAAGATCAGGACCTAATCCTGTTCTTGAGTGTTGAAATTCACAGTGATCAATAATGGAATTTAAACCAACCACAGGCTTGTAGACAGTGTCTGTGTCCAGCCCTTTGGCTAGAGAGATAAGTACTTACCAAGTACTGATTCAAGTCAGGCAAGAATAGTGATTGGAAAGACTTTGGGGGATATAAACATGTGAACAGCCCATATGGTCTAATGCCAGTGACATGATGAAAAATGCAGATCAAATTGATACTAAACTGAGAAATGTGCAGTTGTCATCATCCAGCTGTTAGGGTAGCATTTCTTTTTAAGTCAGATTTAGGACATATTTGTAGTTGCAAGAACAGGATGGTTTTGATCCCATTCAGCATATTTCAGAAACAGCACTGGCGTGGTTCTGTGGGTTTTCAGCACTGGCAAAGTCAGAGTTGTTCTTTGATACTCAAAGCTCGTTAAGCCCCTTGATCTCATTTCACTGACTGTAATGATGATACAGATGAAGCTTAGTGAAAATGGATATTTAAAGGAAAGCATTAAGGATAACAGTGTTACTACTACATCAATAGGAGAACAATTCCTCATGTCAAAGCCAATGTTGATATGTGAAATAATTCCCTCAAGATTTTTGTTTCAAGCTCTTGGGTTGCTGGGCAAGCCCTCTGCCCAGGAGACACCTGGGCAGCTTTTTCCACACCAGCTTGTAATCCAAAGCACCAAGAGGAAGGCAGGAGCACCTGAGCTGCCAGGGTCAGGTCCCATTCGAGGCATGTTGCTGTTCTCCTGCTTGTGGGATTGGGATTATGGAGCTACAGGATCCAGAGCAGGTCAGGGTAGGCTTGCCTTGTCTGTTGTGTGTTGCTGATTTACCTGCTGCTCCTTCTCTTCCTAATCCTTAAATAAAGAATGCCTTCCCCTTGGCTATTTATTTTCAAACTTGGTAAATTCATATTCATGCATTAAGGAGTGAAATGAATATATGTGAAGTGGTAGAGTTTTCTGACCATAAAAGTAAGTGCACTGTTGGCTGGCTGCATCTGTCAGTAAGTAGGGAGTGCAGACAGGAGTCAAATGATTGAGACCACTGGACTTTAGTGATCCTTGGCATGGCTCATTTCTGTTTCCTCAGTTTGCCTTTCAGGAAAGGGGAATAAATCAGCATCAGAAATCAGCATCAGAAATACCCTAAAAATATTACACTTGGAAGGGCTTGTTATGGCACTCAAAATTTGAGAGGCACAGAAAGGGTGTATTTGGCTAAAGAAGAGAGAAGCTTAAAGGTCCAGGTTGTCCAAAGCAAATTGCTTTATGCCTGTAATGCGGGGCAGGGAGCCACTTTCTAAAAGGAAAAAAGTGTCACCTAGAAAGTGGATAGAAGTCCTAACTATGTGTTAGAAATGCATAATACTGCTCTTGTTTAACCTGAGTCTTTTCATATTGACAGAAATTTGGTTGAGTTTTTTTTCCTTGCTGATGAGGAATGAAGCTATAGTGATGGGTATTTGTATATTAGTTCCTGGAAAGATGAGAAACTCCTTTTAACCAACCTCATCACTGTTTCACTGTCCATTTATTAAATATTATTATATTGAGCTTCATTAAAGGCAGTTATTCTTCCCTGGCTGTTGGTACCATTCATAAAGCATCTGTGAGATAAAATTTTTTGTACAATTTACCTATCCTTATAAAAGTCAGAGTCTGGATACTATGCTTTTCCCTAGCTAATATATTTAAACTTTTTCTTATTTTGGGGCAGTTAAAAGAATATTTCTAAGTCCTGTTTGTTTTTCACTGAATGTGCTTGCAGAATTCTTAGCAGTCATGAAGCTTTTAGTGTAAATTTTCTAATTATTTTTAATATGAAAAGTCAGATAAATTACACTTAGGCCTAGTACAGTTGTTGGGAGGGCAATGTGTGATTGTAGAGGAGAGGCCGATATTGTTGGGTTCTACATTGTGTGGATGTGATAGGGCAATAAATTCCAATAACTCTGAGTACTGTTGCAGTTATCAACAGGATAATATTTCCTTGGTCTTGTTTCCCCCTGAGTAAAACATTGGAAGATTTTCTTTAGAAAAATGTTGCTTCATTATATTCTCCTTTCCCATAAAGCAGAAATCTGCAGCAATAATAGTGTAGTCATAAGGACAAGATAGTTTCTGAAAGCCAAGACAGTTGAAGTTTGAAGGGATGGAGAGGAAGGAAATTAAAGCAATGGCTGGAGGTTTGTGGCACCAGTAGCTTTGAATCTCCTCTGTACTAACTAATGGATAATTACGAGGGTTTTTTCATTTATTTTAAAGTGTATTTATTTTAAATGTGTTTTTCTCCACAGACTTTAGGGGCTAGTGCCTTTCCTTCTTCCTTCACCTTGCTGTTATATGCAGGACTTCAGGCACCATTGGCTTTGGCATCTTTTCCAAACATTCCTGCACAGAGGATATTGTGTGAAATAAAAATAAGATATAAAGCTTTCAAACTGTGATTACACAAGCCTGTTTCAAAATACAGAAGTCTATCCTGTGTTGTTCTGGCATGTAAGAAACTTGTCTTATTGGTATGGGGGTAAAAGTCATTGTTTATGGCTGTGCTTTTTCACATGGACTTGTTTAGAAAAGTGTCATGATCTGGTTGTCAGAGGTGCTAAAGTCATCCAGCTTCCATTGGCTCATGTGAGATATATCAGTGCTTGAAACCAGTTTTCAATTTGAGCTACTGCAGTGTTATTCTAATCTTTTAGCTTGCTGGGCTTCTGTGTAGAAGATGAAATACACTAATGCTGGTGAAAAGACACTGATTTCAGCCTGGCTAACTCTTAAGAATACTACATTAATTTCCACATGTTCTGAGTGATAGGTATGACAAACAATCTATTTCAGCTGTAACAGATCTTACTTATCAAAGGACCAATATGCCAGGAATCTGACAGCAAAGCCAGAAGCTGCATTTTTCAGCACACGTGCAAAGAGCATCCATACAGAAACTTGTTTTTGTGTGCATACAAGTAGCTGCAGTAAAACAATTAGTGCATGTACGTGAGATGGTTTTGCAAAATACTCTTTGCATGTTTGTATAACACTATGGTCTGAAGCCATTTTTCTCTTCTTCTCCTTTATTTTAGTAGCTTAAGGAAAAAACATATTCTTCCATGATAAAGTATTTATAAACTGTGAAACAAAAGTTAAAATGCCAAACCTAAGACAAATTCCACCTGCTACAGTGCAACTGCTCCTTGTGCTTTTTATAATTTTTGTTTATGAATTGGGAGAATCCCCACAGATTTGCAGAATGAGGAATACTCCTGTGTCTGATGTGATGGGCTTGGCAACCTCTTTGGTAGACTCTACGGAGACTCCTGGGTTGCTGCTGGGATGGCTCTGTACAGATTTATACACTGAACTGCAATGCTAAGCAGCAGATTGGGCAAGGCTTCCCAGCTGCTCACCATCCCATTTTTATAAATGTAGGAATCAAATTTGGGTTGGGTAAAGCACATGTGCACAGTGAGATCTTGCCAGCAGAGACACTGCTGCCTGCAGCTCGGAGTATCGGAGTATCTCTTCTTTGCTGCTGCTGCGCTGCTGTGGCTGTGGGTAAGGGGTGTCTCACTTTCAGGGAGAAAGCTGTGTGCTTTCTTAAGCCAGAGGAATGTATCCTGAGTATCTGGATATTATTCTGTGGACTGCTGTCAATTTGCTAAGAGTGGCTAAGGGATTGAGGAGATACAGTCCTGTCAGCTCCTGTCTCTGTGGAGTGTGGTGCTTGTCCAGCAGTCTTCTGGAAACGGCGACTGTAGTGCTGGGGTTGTTGGAGCTATTTCAGTCTCAGGTGTGTGAAAATCTTCACATTGTGTTCACTCAGCTGTCAGTGCTGCTCACGTACACCCACATGAGCTGATGAACTGATAGTGGTAACACAGGGCCCTCTCCGTGCCATTGCTCGCCATCGCTGTTCATTTAACATTAATTTTTCATTTGTCTAAACCAGAAGGTAGGAAATGTGCTGTCTTAGCAATTTCTGGAGTGTCATATGTACACCTGGCACTTATTAATGCCTAAGAATAGTAAATAGTAATTTTTAAATGCAGGTGTCTCTAGGTCACAGTTGTAGCCACAGTAGAATGCAGGAACCAAAAGAAGGCTGCAAAAAACTTTTCATCCATGATGATTTCTGTAAGTTAGGGAATACTTTAGGTTTATGGTTCATTGACAATCTAGGGATTAAGTCAATGTGATTTTTGCACTTAACATGTAAAAGTTTTGAAATTTTCATTTTGTTGTAGCCCATGCGGAAAAATTCAGAGTGGTACAAACCATGTATATTTTGGGCAAAATACACTCACAAATATTAAATTACTTCCATATAGGTATCCTTAATGAAAGTTAGGTTTTCTTTAAGTATCCTTTATCACGTGAAATTTGAGTCTTGGAGATGAGAGAGCATGCAAGGTGTAATAGGGAATACAATGGAGGATACCTCTGATTTAATCAAGAGTGACGTTTTGTTTGCTTCTAATTTTGCGTAACATCCCTAACTTAAAAATGGGGAAATCACAACATAGGTGCTGTTATGGTATGTGAATTTTTTATTGTGATAGTGAACACGGCATTTTGTTGTCAGGTACCTGACGGATGGCGGTCTGGGGCTGTACACGCGACGGCTGAACCGGCTACCCGACGGCATGGCCACGGTGCGGGAGACACTGCAGCGCAGCACGGCCCTGAGGCTCGGTGATGCCGACAGGTAGGGGGCTAAACACCCTTGGCAATCCAGGCATTCAACACCTGGGTATGAATTCCTCCGGGGTACGAAAGTTTGACAAGAAAGCTTCACAGATATGGATGCTTGGTAGCAAGCTCTCTGAATGTAGAACCTGAGAACGGAATAGAGATAGAAGCAAGTATTGATATAGAATAACAATAGATGTCTAAATTGACAATTGCTGAGACAGTTGTTACTGGACTACTAAGAAAGCAAAGGCAAAGTTGAGTTGGAAGGAGATTTTATGACTAGAGCAAAGGATATGTTGACTACAAACAAAAAGATGTCTTTACCAAGCAGAAATAGGTCTTAGAAAAAGCAGAAAGATACCATAGGCAAACAGACATGCTGATGTGGGAAGCAGAAAAAAAGTCTAAGAATTTTCCACTGCAAGAAAACTGAAAAACAACTTTAAGCTTAAACTGTAACATACTAACTCATGTGATTGGATAGTATTGACCATAATATGGTAATGGTAGAGGTGATGATGGGCTATAGGTAATAGCAAAGGTGTTATATATGATGCTGATTGGTTGTTATGTATTAAGATGCTCAGCAAAGAAAAATATATAATGCGTTGTAACCAGACCTAAAGGGTCTTCAGGCTTGCCTATAGCTGGAGCTGACAGCTGTAGGCGTGGCTCTGTCACCCACGACCCTGGACTGCTGTATACAAACAGCATTTTGAAGAGCCGCCTGCAGTCCCGCATCTCTCGTCTCAGGCTCTTACACCGGAGTATTTTAGTGTTTGTGTTCCTGGAGGTGTCGGGAGAAATACTGGTTTTGTGTCTCCTGAGTGCTTTGCTGGAATCTCCCTTGTGTTTTTGTGGATAGGAGGCAGCACAAAAAAGTGTTGAACTCCTGTTTTAGTAGTGTTTGAAATAGAAAGGACTGAGTTCTCTTTTCATGTCCATTGACTCTCCCCCAATTCCAGTGATTGAATGTGAACAGTCAAGGCCAAATGTCAAGAATTAGAGGACTGGAAATCCATAATTCATGGGAGTGCACTCACAGAGGAACCCAGTGAAATATTCTATTAATGTTGATATAAATGGGTTAAACACTTGCTTTTAACGAGGTCAGCACATGGCTGCTTCTTTCCCTTCCAAAGCCTGATCAGTGTTACTGCTGATGCAGTAAGTGACCCATATCCTTTTTCTTCCATGAGGGGCCTCTAAGTATAAAAAATTAATTTTCAGGTGCATGTTCAAACCATTTTTTGAATTAAAGGTTTTTTCTCTTTCTGCTGTCTATAAGTCATTCCCAGGACATGACTGAGCTTGATATTATTGATACTTTATTCATTGTGATGCATATATTACTAAAGAAACCCAAGTGATGGAGAATCTAGCCTTGTTTTCTAAGAAAACTAACTTTAAATATGCCAAGATTTAGAACTAAATCTGCTTGGGCATCCTTGTGATATTAGCAAATAGCAGGATGTCAAATGTAAACAAAAGAACTAAAACCTTTTAGAGAATCCCAGTTCAGTTTGAATTACAGGTCAACATATGCTTGCCAGTTGTAAAATATATCTGGATTTTTCCAGGAGCTCATATCTCTTTCTGAAATGTGCAGCTTGAAACCCAACCAGCACTCACTGCTGGTCCTATGGATGAGGGTGTTGCCACCTTGTGATGCAGCTGGAGAGGAATCAGGTGTCATCCTCTTCTGCTGCTGTGGCTTCTGAACCAATATTGGCACTATAGCAAAAACATCTGTTTAAAATTCAGCATTTGTCTAAGATAAAGTATATTGTTGTTTAAGTAACAGCTTTTCTGGAAAGCCAGTGATACATTCCTGTCATTGGTTCCTTCCCCCATCCAATATTTTCTGTGCTTGCAACACTTCTTGTTTGCTGAACTTCTTTCCTGAAGACGCCACACATCAGGCACCAATTAGGAACATTTGACAAGAGGGATTATTTGTGTGTTTAAATGTATTACACCTAGAATGGGGCTGTGACCCACTGAAATGCAATCCCTAGGTTGTAATTTGTTTCAGCTTCGAAAACCATCCTTTCAGTTCACTTGGAGGGGGACAGACTTTACACACAATAAAGACTCTGTATGGCAGAAAAATTACCCTGTGGTCTCAGAACTGGTGATACTATGATATGTTGCTTTGATTTAGTCTTTTCTATTTAGAATATAATACGTTATGCAGGAGATGGGTGTTATAAATGAGAAGCTTGACTAGGCCAATATTCAAGCAGCAATCAATTTATTAATTACTATGGTAAAGTATGAGCAATACAGTGGTGGGGACAGTGGGGGAAGTTTTCCCTCCAACTGCACACTGATAGTTGAGGCTTACAGATTTTTAAAGGGGTAATCATAAGCTTTCTCAGCAGTTTCTATTCCCAATTTTTTTTATGTCACAATTCTATATACTATCGTGATTTAGTTTTTCTCAGGATGTATCCCAGAAAGGAGTATGCCCAGATGGTGGGGTCTGGCTTCCGAAAGGAGAAAGAAGTCTCCCAGCTGGTGAGGTCCAGATTCCAGATGTGGGTCTACCTTTTAATTGCAAGGACTATAAATCCCATAATAGTGATGTCCAGCTTCCCTTGGTTGGAACTATCAATCCTTGAGCTGATGTTAATCTTCCTTTCTCAAGCTGCTTTTCACTGTTTTGTTAAGGCGTCGAGATAAGCATGTTTCCTTTTCATATATTCTAAAGCTATAGTTTCAAAGATCCTTACTACAAGCAATATTCTAAAATTATACTTCAAAAGGTTATTATTGCAAAACTCTTGAAGGCCTAGCTACAAGCAGAAAGTTCCTGTCAAACAGCAACATCCTTAAAGCTTTAATTCAAATGCTCCTAAATCAACTTAAGACTTACAAAGGTTAATTGCTAACAAAGGATAGGTTCAAAGACCTTCTTCCATGCTTTACTCTCTCAGTTATTTATTAGAATTCATCTTTATAACTGTCCCATGGTCGGTTTCTACACATATCACAGTCGTTGATACACACGTTGCCTGTATGTACCTGACACGAAACACAGCTTTGTATTTCACATGGGGAGTTTCTGACAGTACGACGATGATTTAAAAATAGCTCCTCTTTGCTTGCTGGGTGACCATGATGTTCAGTTTAAACAAAAAAATAATCTTAGTCTGAGGTGTTTTCTGGGGTGAAAATGGCCATAAGGAAAAGGAGTTGAATAAAACTGTGCAGTATCTAATTGTTTTCTTCATTCTGTGAGGCAGTGAGCAGCGTTGCTGAGTTGCTTTATTGGTACATGCAGAAAACATATTAAGATTCTATTTAACTTGTTCAAAGCAGATGTTAATTGAATGCATGGGAGAACAAGTATGAAAGACTGTGAACCTGTGAGCATGAAGTTAATAATTAAAAAGTTATCAGAGGAATTTTTGCAATATGCTAGCTACTTTAGTTTCTTATGCTATTAGTTGTAGAAGTTTAGTTGTGAGGCTTTTACTTATTGCCTCTGGTAAGGTAAAGCACACTTTCCCCTGCAGCAGGGAAATGCAAACAAGGGCATTGAATTTAATGCTTGATTGCAAGGTTAATAGAATCATTGCACAACACAGGTTAGCTTATTTTCTGACTTCAAGATAATTTCAGTTTGCCTAGAACAAAGGCATTTTAAGTCAAAAAAGGCATTAAAATACCTTTTTATTTAGTTTGTGATTGTTTTTTTAATTTAGTTTAGAATCATTTTTTCCAAGGTTGGAAATAAATATCCTATTGTTTTGTGTGTTCGGTATATATGGACATGGTGTGTGCCATCTCGTTAAGTTGATTTCACATTGTCAGACACAGCTGCTCCATCTGAGACTAAATCTGGCCCTTGCCTTCATATATATAACTTGAATTTGTAATATGTGTAGGTAAATTAGATCTGAATTAATCTTTCTGTAGTTGCTTACCTGTGTAAGCTGTTATTTAGAGGAGGTGATTCAGACCTGATTTATCACAAATTTGTGGCTTGGACAGGAGACTCTGAACATGAGTTCGTCAACAGTAACTTTTATGCTATTAGGGAAGTGTCTATATACCTTTTAAAAATCATCAGTGATGAAGTGCTTAAAAACCTACTGCTGAGCATGATTAACTTTGAGTGTTTCCCTTTTACAGTTCTATTTGAGGGTGCATGAATTACCTGGCTTTGCATAAAGGCATAGAAAGGTCTTCCCAGCTCCTGATTGTAATGACTTGTCAAAGAGTGCATTGTGTTGTCTTGGTGCTTCCAGCAGCTACAGCATTGATGGACTGTAGGTAAAACAGTAAAAACAGTGCTGAGCTTGCTCTTCAAGAGTGTGTCTGTATCCTCATCACATCTGATAACTACAGCTTGGTTAAAAACAAGTCCACATCCAGATTAACTCTTAGGCAGATTTGCAAATGAAGCTGCTTCCTGGCAGTCAGCATTTTAGAAGTATTCCCTGCTTTTGGAAAGATCTTTGAATAATCCCAAGGTAGACTGTGGACCCTGGACAGGAGATGGACAGGAAAGAAGAAGTGGAAGTGAAGCAGAAACTGAGCAGAAAGCCTGAGGACATTCCACACAGAGCACACATACTTTGCTATTAATAAGAATGTCATTAAGTGCAGTACAGATGGTAAAAATAATGGCTTTCAAAAATAGCCGAAGAGTAGTATTTTGCTGCTATTTTGCATTTTATGAAAACATATTATTTATATGTCTTGGCTGAGGTAGTAAACAGTATTTCACATTTGTGGAGTAAACCCCTTTGTCTGGAGTATGTTTAAATTCACTAACTGAAATTTAATTTCCTGAGTCCTGCTACAGTGATGAGATTACTAAAAGATGGGCTGGTTCTTGGTGGTGGAGGGGGATTGTTGGATTGCCTTCATAACCAAGGGGATTTGGATCACACTTCAGAAGAACTGAAAAGCAAGCTGAAGCAAGTCATCAAGTTGGGGGAAATATTGGCCTGTTTTGAAAAGTGGGGAGAGAAGATGTCACTGCTTTGGGAGGAGGCAGATTCCACTGAAAGCAGAATTACAGTCATGGTGCTGATGGATATTGCTCAAGAAGTTGAATCAAATTTCCTTTAAGCTGCACCAAATTCCTTTTTTTTTTTTTTTTTTTTTTTGGTCATGAGCTGATTGATTGTAGACAATGGAAATGTTTTAATATAAGGAAAAGGAAAATGAAATTTTTGTTAAGATATCCTTTATGTAGTTTTATGGAAGGATAAGACAGCTCAAAGTGCTGACTGTGGTTTCAGTTTGTTTTCTTAATTGAGACAGTGAAGCTGAAGTTAAATGAAGGTGTAGCAGAACTACTCCATGACTCCCCATCTCATCATTGCTGGAGTTCTACTGCACTAGCAGTGGTACCACAATACATAAGAAAAAGGGCAAACCAGAGAAAATGGGTCTGGAATAGATATCTATAGACACATAAACTGGATAGCCTTCATCTTAAATTGTTAGACCATGACTGGGTTATGTCCTAAGCTTCAGGAGGACCCAATTGCTATAATAATATGTAGAAATAGATATTCCTGCCTTGTAATGGCAGTGGAATTCCCATCATGTCCTTCCCCTGCTGCATCTCCCTGCCCTGCAGTGTTCTCTCAGGAGTGTTGATGTGTTTGTGGAGTTTCCCTGTAAAGGAATTGTAGGGCGATTCCTCTGGTGTTCTGTGTGAATGAGTTGGACAGAGGGAGGATAATCAGCTACAGACCTCAGGAGGTCTCAGCTGAGGAAGTTGCTGCCACACTATTTCCACTGTGCCTGGAAGATTACATGCCATCAGTTCACAGTTCATTCACTTCAGAACATCCTGGCAGTTGCACTTGCATTAAGTTGCTACAATTAAGATACTTACAAGCTCCACTTTTCCCATTTATTTTCCTTACTGGGACAGTGAAACACCCCAGTATAAGGATACTGTATACTACATAAGTGTAACTTTCTAAAAAATAATTTAAACTCTCTAAGTTTTTTAAAGATAATATAGATAAAAAGTGGTTTTGAGCATTCATTGCTTGCTGTGTCTCTGCTGTGAGTCACTGCAGCTTGTGTATATATGCCCATCTAGAGTTGCTTAACAGCAGAGTTACAGGACTGGTGAAATGATTCATGCCTAGCAGATCATCTGCACTGTTTGACCATCTGTTTGGGTTTTATCACTAAATTAGAAAAAAGTGGTATTGCTTCTAAATATGCAAATTGTACCTTGGTACCTGTAGATATCCATCTCTCTGTCTTTGAAAGATCCTACATTTATCTTGAAAACTGACTCTCAGAAGCAGGGGAAATTCACATTGCAAAGATTCTTTTAAGTTTATGGCCCTGGGATTTGCTGATTAGAATCACAATACCGTATACTTTTATTTTCCGAGGAATATTTTCACAAGCTGCAATCCAAAGTGGTTTTAGATTCCATAAAGTAATTGCAAAGTTAAGCAACAAATAGTAGTTCAAAACAAAGGTATAGTAGCTGTACCAGGGGGCTGAAATGAGCATTACCAAAAGGAAGAAAAGGACACTCTACTTTACAAACATGCCAAGGTTAGTCAAGGGAAGCAGTGTCTTTGACAGATCTGTTTCAGTGGTCTAAAAGACGACAAACTTATTGTAAAGTTTTCTTCAGGTTTAGAAGCAAAAATTTTCATTACGTAACACAAGCTTTGTGTGAATTGGTTCAGTAGACACAGTGGCAATGTTTTTCCTTTTTTTTACACATTTTTTTGGGGGGTGTGCATGTGGTACACTGGAAAAAGTATTCTGGGCAGTATTTCTGTAGGATTTGGTGGTGTTATTTCTGTTCAGACAGGCATAAAGGAATGGAGATCAGTTTGAAAGTTTTGTTTGTTTCCTAAAATTGGTCTAATTTTACTCATTGCATGTTGGCAGCTAGGAGCGTGATTCCAACAACCGACATAGAGAGGTTGGAAGCTGTTGGAAAGCTAGAGAGAGTTTTGAGGAGGGGCTGACTTAAGGAAGTAGATAATTTTTCAGCTGAGATTGTGTTTGTGTATAAAATTCTATCCAGGCTCTAAAATATCATGTCATGTAGCAATAGCAAATGTATAATTGACCTATGGGGGCTGGCTGTTGAATCAATTTTATGCCTATTAGTTAACTGACTTCTTGTAAAATTAGAATTGGGTTTCCCTGGTGACAGTTCCTTCTCTGTGTATTGATGTCCACAAAAAAAGAGCAGATTTTACTGCAGTAAGGACCTGTGTGCTTTCAAGAAGCCAAGAATTATCCTGTTCTTCTCTTACTCAGGTACTCAGGTATTCTCTAATACCTGGTTTAGTAGCTTCCCAGGCTGACAAGGCACTGAGAGCAGTTCTTTGCCTTTTTCAGGAATTCTTCATATGAGAAGGTGCCACTTCTCGGAATTCTACCACTCAGAACTAAAACCAACCAAACAAAACACGCTACTACTGCACGGTCTTCCTTCCAAAGTAATTTGATTGGGCAATCTCCACGTGCTTGGTTATCACTTTAGTTCTAATCCTCTTCAGAATTGCCTGTTTTGATTAGATGTAAACATATGAAAGAGATAGTCTGGACCTAGCCTTTAGGAGGTGCATTTCTTGTTGAAACCTTTCCCTTGGTGTCATGCCTCTTGCTTTTGTAGCTGTGATTCTCATTCTGCATTCCTTTATATTTTAGGGCATATTTGCATCTCTCCTGTAGTATCCAAGTAAAATGTTTAGGCCAGCAGCTGCTGTTCACTACAAAGCTAAAGGAAGGTGGGAGGTGCCCTCAAGGGAGCAACTCATGGTGACTAAGCCAGGCCTTTCTTATTGCCCATGCAGTTTGTGCTTCCCTGGAAGGCTGCACTGGGTGTGTGGACAGGTGAAGGGACCTTGCCTTTTCCAGAATTGTTGGTGATGATTCTGTGAAAACAGGGAAAACTGCCTGAGTTAAGCAGCCGAATAATTTACATCTAGGGATGGCAAAACCATGATCCTATGCCACTGGAACTAGATTTTCCTGAAGAGGTGCTTCCTTTCATACACCCGCACTCAAAGTATATAAGTATAAAGTTGATCTCAGTGCTGATTTGGAGGCTCTTCTGAAACCCTCCATTTCTGGTTCCACTGCCAAAGATTAGCACTGTCTTTTCTGTTGTATGAAGTGGCTTTCAAAATACTTTAGACATGTGGGAAATTACCCTTGTATTTCAAGGGTAAACAAGATTGTAGATACAAAGAGCATTTTGAACTGTATCAGGGTCTTTGTGCTTTGCATGACAAACCGAAGAATGTGAAATGCTTGCTGACATAGAGCAGACTTTGTTGTTTGGTTTTCCATGTCAAATGGCAAGAGAGTCAACACAGTCTCACAACTGACCTACACCAGTAACCTCTGAGTTTGGGATTTGGAGATTGAATAGATAAAACTAATAGCAGACAGCTGTCAGGCGTCCAAAGCAGAATCCCAATTTGGGGCTGTTTGAAGAGTGTGTAAGCTTATTGTGGCTGTAAAGCAAATTTCTAGACTGGTGATTTTTTTCAAATACTGTGCTTATTACTAAATATCTTATTACTGGAAAACTTAAACATTTACCTTTTGATCTTAGCTTGTCTGTCTTTGTTGTCCATAATTGTAAATTTCAATATTTATTTTTTTTTCCTCCTGCTATACAGTTATGTATTGTCTTGTGATTATAACAATAGTTTATTAGTATTTGCTTCCATGGTAATAGAAGTATTAATGTTAATAGCCAGCACTAAGCTTCCTTTTTAGCAGATGAATGTTTCCTGTAATGGTATTGTTTAGAAAATTATTCTGAAAAATAATTCTCAGAATTCTGAGTCCAAATGTAAGATGCATGTGTTTTCCTGCATGCTCTTCTGACCTTTGCTGGAGTTTTCTTTCTTTCTTTCTTTCTTTTTTTTTGTCTTGGTTTGAAAAGACAGGTGTCTGCTAAGGAAGGCAGGAGTCTTTTTCTCTTGAATGGAAAATGTAAGCCTACTCCCTCCAAATTATTATAATTTTGAAAGTAAGGGGCTCTCAGGCAAAGGTATGGGAGTCAGAATAGTAGTTTTTATTAGGATTTTTAAAAAAAGGGATAAAAATAAAAATGCACTAATACAAAACAACACTGACAGAGTCAGACTATGACCTGACACCCTCTTGGTCATGGTGTTGGTAGCAGTTCCATTAAATGGTGGCTGCCATCCTCCTGGAGTGACAGATTCTGTTGGAGCCTTCCTTCCTGTAGAAGGGTGTAGTTTTCTTCTGAAGGTCCAGTGATGGTGTAGATGGGCCTGGTCTTCCTCTGGAAATGCAGTGGAAAAGAAAGCTGCTCCTCTAGGAATCTAGTGGGAAAAAGTTGCCTGTGGTGTTGCAAGTCTCAGATTATATCCAGGTAGGAATGCTTGGCTCCTCTTGTGAAGGGTATCCCATCAGTGAATTCAGAATATCTGGATGCTTTGCTCCATTGCATATACATGGTAATGAGACTCCTAAATCAGACAGTTAACTTAAATGTCTATAGCTGCATGGTACTACTACCCTGGTATATCCAATAAATATCCGCATGTGCAGCATAACAGAAGAGGCTCTTAAGGTATCCATAACTTTAAGCTCGTATTGCAAATTCTCTGTATTTTGTAGTTACCTCTTTCAGCGATCGTGAATGGCAGCTCCTATGTTTTTAGAAGGTAGTGAAGTAAGCAGGGGGTGCTTTTGGGCTTATTGATACCAAAGAAAGTAAAGGCATCCCTGACCTGGCACTTGTGGAAGCAGATGTCTTCAGATAAAATGAACGTTCCTTCCTTGTTTCCATGGCACTTCACAAGGAGGTGCACTCTTTTCCCCTTCTGCCACAGGCCTTATGTGTCATTTAACTGGGTTTTCAAAGAGCAGGGAATGTCTCATTTATCATGTATTTCCACAGACAGAAGTGAAGAGGATGGAGTGTATGGACCATGTAGGCTGAATGCCTGTGCCCAATGGAAGGAAATCCCCCCTCTGTGGAGCAGCTGTGCTGCATTTTACCAGTTGGGGAGTGGAGGGACAGGGACAAAAGACTGTAACTATTTATTTGCTGCCCAAGGATTCTTGGAGCTGCTCCTTATATCGTGTCATTTCTTGGTGTCATGGTGTCCAACTAGATATTCCATACTGGGGGTCCATACACTTCTTATCTGTAGATCCTATCCTGCTTCTCTCAATTCCTCAGCTTCGTCACGACATAGGGATTTTTCAACAGTATGATAAGATGACTTTGTGACCTTTTTATGACAGCTAATATGATTCACAGTGACATTGAGACTCCACAGAACAAGCAGTAACTTTGCTCCTGATCTTTCTGCATTGAGCTCCAACATCCTGAGGCTTAAACTTCTCAGTGTTACACAGCTCCATGGGGCTTAAAAACACTCTACTATTGTATAAACTGGCATTAAGGCTCCCATATGATGTTCTTATGTTGCTTAAGTATATGCAGTTAAATATACATTTGGCCAGGATAAATAATTGCGCACTCCACAGTGGAAACACTTGGAGTGACATTGTGCTGCTACAGCAGTATTATGAGGAGGTGTGTAATTTCTTTTTATTAGTCAAAGGGTTTTTTTTACATATTCTCACTATAAATAAAGCATCTAATTTTATTCAAACCAATTGCTGCAATTTGAGGCTAATTAATTGGACATAAGTGGCATTGGAATGTGTGAAACCTGTGTGCAGGGTTAGCACAGGGAGCTTCAGTAACCACCCCTTTGCTAGAGATTGTGTTTATGTGTGTCCAGGTATAGATGGTCAATAAGTAGCCAGGGGATAAATGCTAAACGTTGGAAGTCTGATTAGTGCCTAAGCAAAGTCCAAGGGCTGAGGTCAGCTCTTTTTAACAATATGTTACTTTTTTGTGGTTCCTTAACTTACAAAGGCTCAGCTCAGCAGCTACTGTGGAGTTACCATATGCTCTCATCAGCTCCAAGTAATGTTTTAATCTTTTTAATCTGATTTTAACTTTAAAGTTTATATTTTCTGATTATGTTGTTAGTTTAAGGTAATTTTCAGGTATTTTAACTAATTCATTCGTTTTGGTTTGAGGGAAATGAGCAAACCACTTTGAGTGTTCAAAAAGGTTTCATTCCCTCTTTCATGTTCATTGCCCAGGTTGATTTATTCTTATTATGAAACTTACAGCTAGAAACACTCTTCATAACATGACTTAATGCCTTAAACATTTCTTTGAAACCATTCATGTTATTTGATATCATCTGATATGCACATGCATAGTTTCATGTTTCATTTGCGTTTTTATTCAGATACTTAATTTTTGTTTTCAGGGATATCTGAAACATAATATTGCATTTGTGGAACTGAAACTGTTTTGAATGCAGAAGGGATGAACAGAATATTATCAGGAAATGGCTGGAGATGTATTTATAGGCAACTGTGTATCTCTGTGGAAAAAGATGAGAGGGAAAAGGAGAAGGAAGAATCACCAACATGAGCCTATGGGAAAGAAATATGAGTATACTGTGCCAGGTTGAGTTTGCAGAGGTTACATTCACCCAAGAATTCCACTTAATCTGTGTTTTGGGACTGTGTGTATCCTCTGTCTATTCCTAGGGAGAGAATTTATTCATTTGTGCTTTGAGAGCATTTCTGAAGCAAAGGATTCATGAGAGAGATCAGGTGGTAGAAAGAAATCTGCATTTACACATTTCTAATGTCTTAAGTGTGCATGCAAAGTAAAGACAGAAATTTTCTGAAATCAAAAGACTGATTTCAAACTGAAGTCAGTCTGTGAGTTTCATGCTCTTATTTCTGTTGAAATTCTTTGTTGGCTTCTAACTATAACCACAGTGTAGTTTCTTTATTAATAGAAGTTAAAAGCCAAAGTGCCATATGGCAACAAGAAGTTGCTTGTTACTCCTTTAGGTCTAAGTGTGCTGGAGGCTTGACCACCAACACCCAGAGGGCAAAATCAGAGGTGTCTTCTATGCTGTGACTTAAAAGTTTTGGTCCCTTTCTGCTGTTACTGCTGACCAATTCTTGATTTTAGTGACTTTCTCATTTCTCACATCATGTTTGTATGGGCTGACTTTACATCAGCTGTAGTGGGCTAAACGTGTGACTGATAAAATAATCACTTTTCTGTGAGTCATACCATATGTTTCCCTCTCTCCACCACCACAATTCTGGTCATTCTTTTCTGTGAGTTATTTTGCCTTTCTGCTTCATCCTCTCTATGCCACCAGTTTGCTTTCCCTTGCAGTCATCCATCTCTTTCCAAACAATGCCTTATGCTGTTGGGTGAGCTTTCATCACATCTACGTGTATCCTCAGCAAATTACTGCAGCCCAGCTTTGCCCATGAAATGTGTTTGAATCTTAAAGTTGCTCCTCACTTTGAGTACATTCTTCTCTTATTTATTGACATCGGGCTCTGATTTCACCTCCAGATTTTAACACTCATAAAATGAGGGGTTTGCAATATATGGTGATGTGGTTGAATTTATTATGGCAATGTGTATGTTATCAAATCATTTAGGAACAAGGGATTATTTTAGAAATTAAAAAATGAGAGCCAAAGGTAACTTATGACTTGGCTAAGCAAGACTGGGTGAGATCATGGGAGGAGAATGAAACTTTCTTTGGACATTTTCAGGAACAGTAGTGAACTGTAGCTATAACTTTAGTAGAATGGATTTAAGGCAGACAAGAAGGACAGGGTGATTAGAAGAAAAAGCCTCTGTGGACTTACTATCTTGTAAACTAATCTCTGAGAACTCTCTTCTTTGTTTCTTTAAAAATCTATTTGAACCAAAGCACAGTCACACATTAGAGGGAAAGTGGAGGGAATAACCAAGAAGGGGTTTTCCAGATGAATCTTTGTTTTTTCCTTTATTAATCTTGAAGGCAAGAAGTTTCTTCAGTTTCTTAGGTGTGCCTCTTAAAATGCTAAATATTGTGTGCATTAATCTAATTAGTAATCCAGCTTTTTAATGGGGGGAGGGCAGGATACACCTACTGACTTTTGTCCTTTCATCCTGCCTTCCCTTGTGTGGTTCAGTTCATTGAAGTCTCTAAACAAATATATCCAGTGACCACTCCTTAATTCTATAGGAATTCACTGAAACAGAGCTGTGTTTATCAGTCCTAGTTTAAGTCTCTGATGGCAAAGTGAGCCACCATTTCACAGCTCAGCCTTAACCAGACGGCCACACTCTGCCAATGTTGAAATAGGACAGAGAAACAGGAGGCTGGTTTAGAATTTTTTCATTATTGCACATGGATAAAATAGAAAATGAGAACTTGGGTTTTGTTCTTGTTTTTTTCCTTACAGTGTAGTGATGCAATTAAGGCCACAATGTACAAAGTTTAGTTGAGGTCGCTTCTGTGCCAGACTGGAGCAAGGATCTCTGTTTTGGCTCCCTGTGTTAGGGTTGTTTCTGTAAGAATATTTCTCACTGTCTCTCTTGTCAAATTATTTGCTGGAAATAATAACCTAAGATACTGAAAGGTGTTGATTGGACTCTTGACTATTGTGGAGCTATCAGAACAGGAAGTGGGATGGAAAGAATTCAGGCTGAAGTTCTTGAACTCCCACATCTCCCCCAGCTAATTTAACTATGAAAATTAACAGGGGTCCAAGGGAGTTGTCTTAGTGTTGTGAAGTCACATTTTTTCATAAACCAACAGGATATTTAACAAAAAAATTCAAATTTCTCTAAAGCACAGATATTTGCTGTAGCAGTAGCAGAGCTGGCAGTTGGAGAGTTTTAGCTAAAAGCTTGCCAAACTAAAGGTAGTGTGACGGTGCCTTAAATAAAGCCTCTTCTAACAAAATGAATTTCTGACAGGATTCCAGTCACTTCTGGACATTTCTGGTCACTTCTCAGCTGTGTTTGTGCCACCACTGTGGTGTAAAGGTGTCTCTGGTGAAGATAGGCTGACGGAGTTGTCATTGTTCAGCCTGGAGAAGAAAAGGCTCCAGGGAGAACTGAGAGTCAGTCCCTTCGGTGCCTAAAGCAGCTACAGGAGAGGGACTTTGAACACGGGCCTGGAGTGTCAGACAAGGGGGAATGGCTTCACACTGACAGGGTGGGTTTAGAAGGGATATTTGCTGGAAATTCTTTACTGTGAGGGTGATGAGGCCCTGGCACAGGCTGTGAATGTTCATCCCTGGAAGTGTTCAAGGCCAGGCTGGATGGGGCCCTAAGCAACCTGATCTACTGGAAGGTGGCCCTGCCCATGGCAGTGGCCCTTTGAACCCAGAGTGTTGTATGATTCTGTGCTGGTTCCATGAGTTACAGCTATTTATCACTGCAGAGCAGTGAACCACCACCTCCAGCAGGCCCAACATTCAGCTCCAGACTTTCCATCTAAATTGGTTTTCACTTTCCTTTTCTTTTTTCCAGTTACTCTTCACATTCTTGGCTTCCCTTCATGTCTTACCCTCTCTGTTCTCCAGGGCCCTCCAGAACCAAATAAGTATTTTGTATTGCAGGACAAGGTTTCTCAGGGAAAATCATGTCTTATATTCTAATGATTCTCGGGAATTGTTCTGTTTTTAACCAAGACCAAAGTCAGTCCTTACGTTGGCATGCAGCTTGGAAAATTTCAGGCCTAACATCTCAGTTTTGGAAAAGTGATAAATAATTGAACTCATTCCCCCTGCTAATTAGTTCATTTCTGTAACACAGCCATCTCTGAAGCAGTGGGTGTAGCCTCCGAGAGAACAAACATACACCGTGAAGCCCAGCAGGGCTGGGGAAGGGATTACTGGGCCAGGAACAGTTTTGCAAATTTCTGCTCTCACAGAAGTGCTAGGAAAGGTTAAGGAGTCCTGCAGAGACCCTGGGATTTCAGTGGGGTAGGGAGTGGAGCAGGGAAGCAATGCCAGCAGCAGTGACCTGGAGCTCTCAGCAGGCACGGCTGATGAAATGACCTAGCAAGCAAGCCTTGCTCACCTGCTGCTCACCCTGCAGCAGTAAAATTGTGTTTTCCTGTTATATTTCATGGCTGGGACGGTTAAAAGGCTAAATTCTTGTGAAGTGGGATGGGAGGAGTAGGCATAATATTGGGAAAGTTGTATGACTTTGCACAGTTGAGCTTTTGTTTTATCACACTTTATTCCTTAAAAATAAAAAAAAAAAAAAAGGTTGGAGAAAGAAGCCTTGGTGCTGCTTTAAACTTATCTGTTCGGAATTAGATAATGTGGGTGAAGGGGTGGTTTGGGCAGGCTGTGGTTGGGCCGCTGGGGCGGGAGGGGACCGCGGCTCCGGGGAGCGGCTCCGCAGAGCTTTGAACTGCATCAGATGCTCGAGGGCAATTCAGCACACAAGACTTCCACCCCTAAAGAAAGGCACAGGAGGGAGGCTCCCTGTTTTCTGTGCTTCTAATCAGCAGGAGGAGGGAAGAATGTGTAAACGAAGAAAGAAAAGATGGTGCCGTTGCGACGGAGGAAGTCAAACCCCAGCAGGATGCCTGCTCGAGTTGTATCTCAATAAATAATAAGCGCTTGTTATGCTAATAGTCACTATTTCCAATTACATGATTTGCATAGAGATAATATGCATGTTAATTACGCTGTGCACATAGCCAGTAAAGCACAGTCTTAGGTCTTGTCTTCAGCATTTTCATGAGTAAAATGATGCAGCATGGAAATGAATATTGCAAAGTTTTCACGTGCAAATAAATAGCTGAGAGAATAAAGAGCCAGACAGGTCTAAGATAAGCAGGAATGCCTGGGGCAATTGTGGAAGAAACCCAGGATTAGTGTCACTTCTGGCTCTGACAACATCTGTCCTTGCATCTGATTGTAAAGAGAATAAAACGAAACAAAAGGTTGCCTGATAATGCCATGAGGCATGATAATAATTAACCCCTTGTTGGTTAATTACTAGGTGCATGTTTGTGAACATTGCTGTGCCTTTTACTAGAGCACAGGATTTAGTAGTTTTATTCTGAGTCGGGGCGGGGGGGAACAAACAGGTGTGACCTGGCTCTTTGGAGAGGTGTGATAATGTGGGCAGAGTTACTCACTGGAAAAAATGTTTATCTGGTTATATAGCATTCCAGACTAAATATTTAACATAGTTCATAAGGTATGTGAAAGAAATATTTACCTGTTAGGAAACTGTAACAATATAATATAAAAGTTCATTACCCGGTTAATTTGTTAATTTTTCAGGTATCAGATAACGATGTCAGGCATCAGATAATCTGAGCCCAAGGCACAGGCGTTTGGAATTAGTTCCGTTTCAAAAGAAAACAGCTCTGTTTTCTGTTACATGCAGTAGCTCGCCGTGTCAATATTCAGTTGTTTTTGCCATCAGTTTTCCCCTGTCCTACTGCAATGTAAACGTGTGTATCTTCTGGTCAATAAGAGCAAGAGGTTTCAATGTTTGTGTTTGCAAGAGAAGTGTGTTCTCTATATGTAAGTCATCTTTGAGCAACTGAACTGGTGGAGTAGTTAAAAAGTTTAGACCTTTTGCTAAAAGCAAGTCTGCCAGCTGAATTATTCTCCAGTCGAGCGTCTGTGAAGCTGGGTAGCTCTGAAATGCAGCGGATCTGAAGGACCATTCTCAGGTGATTTTCAGCTGCGATTTTGTTATGGCTTAGCTGAGGTCAGAAGTTCACCTGGGCAAGTTGTGATTACCACAGATGTTTATGAGATAAGGAGTTTCATGGAGGACACACCTCTAATCAGCTGCAATTTTTAAATATTAGTTTAAATTTAGTGCCTTATCTTTTATGCTCGGCCTTTATTGCTGGTTAATTAAGAATTTCTATTTTGTTTCTAGAGCAATGAGTCCATAAGAGTTGTCAGCATATTAAACAATACCCGAGAGCTAAGAGAAACTTTTGTTTAAAAGTACGCACTGGTTAGAGCTGCTGTCTTGTAGGTAAGTGGTTTGAGTCAGTTAATTTTGTGTTAGGAATATTATAAATCTAAAATATCCTCAGTTTACATAACCAGGCATAGATAACAGTGGCAGGGAGGCAAAATGTCCAAAAATCTATATATCATTAAGAGTCTACTGTGAATTTGGAAATAGCAAATTAGTCTATTTGATGGACAGAAACAATAAAAATTTTAAAAAAACCAATTCACATGAAAAAGCACATCCAAAAGAGTACTTTGCAAGGTAACCTGAGAAGGAGAGATGTGTTTTGGTTCAGATACAGTCTTTGGAACATCCTAGTGTTGGATGGGTGGAGTAGATCCTTCTGTTTTATAAGAAAAAACACAAATGGACTCTCAAAACTAAAGGAAAATAATATTTTGTTGAAGTTGAGAGTTTATGTCTTTGTTCTTTGCAGAGTATGCAGTTGAAGTGTTTATATGGTTTGAATGTTTATAGACTCAGTGAAACAGAGGATTTGCAAACACTACAATGATGCTAGCTTGATGTAGTAGTGGTATTTTCATTAGAATAAATGAGTTTACTTTTCTAGTGGGATGTGCACGCTTAAAAACATCCACAGCAACAATAAACAGCTGTAAATTCAGAGACAGCTCTAATTAAGGAAAGGCTGAAGCAATTAAGATGGGTAAACTCTATTGATCATAACTGAACATGATGCATACAGATGACAGCAGTGGTTTTACAGTGGGTGCCCTGGCATGGTTAATGACTGCTGTTGATTTAACAGTAATGATTTTAGTATTGTACTGGGGAGTGTGGGTAGGAAGGTTAAATCCAGTTTTATAGGGCTTCTCAAGACCATACTGCAACCACTTGGAGTGCTGCTTGTTCAGTCAGAAATATCTAATTCTGTAGCTGTCACACTTGGCATATCCTTCTTGGGCCTGAATGCATCCTCTGACACGGAGCCCTCTACCTGCTGGCCAAAACAGAACCTGTAATTCAAATTTTCTCTCTTTCTGAGCTGTTCTCTACCTCATAGCTCCTAGATGATGATTTCTGTAGCTTCTCTTATATCTGTTTCTGTTCTCCATCCTATTGCTTGTTGACACAGACATGATGTTAGAAAGCTCAGAAAACAAACTGTAAATGAAATATGAACGTCTGTCTTAGATTACACCCCAAAGCATTTTTTTCAGAATCCTGAGAAAAAGAATTCATGCCAGCTGCACCATGTTTATAATTCCATTTGGTAGGGATGGAACTTAAAATCTTAATGGTTGCAGGAGACAGTAAGTCTTAGAACATTGTAGCAGTTCCTGTTACTCTATTCAGCAGTCAAGATTGGAAGAATTACATTTTTTTTCCTTAGTGAGTGGCATGTGTGTTAAAATCGTGCGTGGTAGCATTATGGTCTTTGGAAAGAGCGCTGATTTCTGTAGTTTGGAGAAGGAGATGAAGAAAACTGCATTTAAAACAATGGGAATGATATATCATTCTTGTGTTTCACCGCATTAGCTGCACTTTAAGATCAGATTTTTGTCCCATTTTATATCAACTGTTCTTACTAATGGGCTATTTGTCCTGTATAATTTTAGTTGGGTTTATTTGTTATGTCTGGAAATATTACCACAGAAATCATAGTCACAAAAGCAAATACATGTGTACGTAGTTAATGTGTTGATAATATTTCTCACTCAAGGAGTTTGAGACTTGGTAATGTGTTTAAATACAGAAACATTTTGGATCATCCAAGTATAAGCCCGGATTCAGCATTCATTTGGAATTCCTCTCAGATAAGAATATGCAAGCTAAATTGCTGTTCCGTATCCCCCATTTTTATTGGATTTTCTCCAGTTCCCTGCCTTTTTTTCTTTTTAGAAAGTGGCCATTTGTGTTTTTCACTCTGATGTGCTTATTGATTTGAAGTGGGCATAGTGAAAAGTATGCCTCACAACTGTGTCAACACAAGTGCTCCGTGGAGGCTATTGGCATTTTTTAAACAATCTTTGAAGTACATGTTAAAGTGTTATAAAGCCATTTTTAATCATACATCACACACAAATAGTCTTTTCTTCTCCACCAGGCATGCATCTCACCTTGTTGGAGGAAGCTGGGGCATTCCTTAATAGTTGCTCAGTGAAAAGCAGCTCCTTGGAGGGGGATCTAAATCTATCTCATACTGTGCAATAATTATTAATATTACCCTGTATTTGAGTTTTCTGGTCAAATTCACAGTCTCCTGGGTGTCAGAATCCCCTTTCTCCAGTTCCTCTGCATTACAATACATGCCCATGCAGCAGCACACTCTGATGGTTTCTTTTTACTTTCTTCTGTGTGATACCATCTGAATGATTTAAACAAAACCCCAAAGTATTCTACACTTCATGTGTTCACTTGTAAAAATAAATACATTCACACAGCACCACCATAATATAATTATCTGCTCTCAGGAAAGCCTGAGGCAGCAGACTGAGATTTAAGGATGTGAGGAGTGTTTCAGAGCACATGTCCCTGGTCAGTCTGCAAACTCAGTGTCTCTGAAGAATACGAAGAATTAAAAATGAAGCTTCATTTTCCAGTCCTACTTTTCCTGTCTTCCAAGCTCCCTTTGGAGGCTTGCTTAACACCCACATGGTTGTAGCAGCTAGGGTTTATTTTCTACTTTACCTCCTCCTGAGAGTATGTTGCTGCCAGTGTTCCTCTGATTTTAGGTAGAAATACCTTCCTAGGATTAACAATTACACATGAGTTCAGTAAGTTGGGGCTTCTTTGTTGTTTTTGTTTGAATTTTTTTTTTATTTACTTTAATGCGAATGTTAGGTAGTTACATAGAGTTTTAGCCCTGTAGTATCACGTGTAAGAGTTGTAATGGTGCAACAGTGCTGCTGTAGTCCCGCTTTTATTTTTTCATGCAGATACTCAGTCAATGAAAGTACTCTAAAAAGGTGTATTTTTGTTCCATATGCTCTACTTCAAAGGATAGAAGTGTGTTCAAAAGCAAGTTTGAGTCTGTTCAGAATATGTTTTGGTGTTACAAATGTTGGGGGTTTTTTATTTAAATTATCTTAATCTCCTTTAGGAGGAAAAAAATGAAAAATAAATCTTAAAAATTGGTGTTGAGATTATTTTCAGACATTGGTTTACCCAGTGGTAATGGAGTCTCTTCCAGGCAAGATGTGGCAGATGCCTCATGCCACACATTATCTAGCAGGTTCCAAAGACTGTGAAGTGGGATGCCTTTACAGCCTATGCTGTTTGTGTTACTTTTATAATCGTTTCAGTTATCAAATGCAGACATTTTATAAGGTCCAAACTGACAGATCTCAGTACTGAGGAACAAAAATAAAAAGGATTTGATGTATTGCAATAAACCCACAATTTTCGGGCATCTTGGTGTTCTCCAATGGAGTATTTGAAATGCAGCAAGATTTGCAAACCTAGAATGCAAACCTATAATTGTGGGTTTAGGCCTTCGTAAATAGAATGGAATGAGGCATTTGTTTGATAAGTTTGTGTTTTGCTGCAAGCAGATTTATTTCAGTTCTGACCAGGATCACAGTTGTGCCTGAGGTTAATGGGAATAGCACACAGGTGTGGGGGGAAGGAACAAGGGATAGGAGGCTCAGTGATTTTGTGACACTGAATATTAGGACACTTTGCAGACTTTTCTAAGCAGCTGTTCTTTACGTAAATTAATACATGGGGTCTCTTTACTTCTCCCCAACTTTAACTACCATAAAAGAACTTCAAGTAAAGCTTATCTCACCTCATTGCTATGTGAAACTTCCAACACAAACGCTTTTGTACACTGCAGCCATAACACACTAATCTTCTGAACTTCCTGACCCATAAAACTGTGATTATTGCTACATGTAAAATTCATCTGGAAATATCCCTCTGTATTTAGCGTTATGGGTATTACGTTGCAAAATCCCTCCTTTGCAGTGGAAGGACTGCCAGGGAAGGGAAGGACAATGGGGCTGTAGGTGGGTGGTAGTATAGTGCTGTACCTTGATATTGGGAATTTGGCTTTATTTGGAGCTGGTGAGCTGGTGATTCAACAGATGCAGTGTCCTGATTTTTTTCCCCCTAGATTACAATTTCAGATTTGATTTTTCTTTAGATTTTATTTGAGTGTTTCTGGCTATTCTTACTTGCCATTAGCAGTGGATCAGTTACTAATTTCCTGTACAACTGCATGGGCAGATAATTGAGAAACATCGCTTGTGAGAGGACAGGAAGGGTGTCAGCGATTAAAAGAAACCTTTACTGTTGCAATTGTGATTCTTTTACGTACCTCTCATATCTGAGAGTTATGTCTGCTCACTATTCAGCAATTGAAATAAAGAATGAAAAGCAGTTTGTAGGATTCTTTGATAAAGGGTAGCAGTTAAAATGCACCAGAGGCAAAACAGGAGTAATAACAGTCCATGAGGATCTTTTCCCTCTTTCTTTATGGATAATACTTAGCTTTCTTTTAAAAAAGCCATGTGATTCTTGTCTAATCTTCAGCAAAGATAGTGACCTCAGCAGCTTTGCATTTGTACATCACAAAGGGGGTGGGTTGGCTGCGCTCTAAGGTGCAGATGAACTAAAAAGCACAAAAGTCATGTTTCTACCTTTTTTTAATCATCAGACTAACATAATATAGGTAATCATCCAGCTGAAAAAAAAAATCTAAAGATTTTTAAAATTAAGTGAACAGGCCTTTTTAATTTTGAACCACAAATGTTTGTGTTAAATGATGCTTTTCCCAAGCCGCTTTAATTATTAACATTGTTCAAAATTGCAAGTTGTCACATCCAGCCTCTAAATTACCCGTCCTCTGTGTTGCCATAGTTACACAGTAGCCACTAAAATACAGGCTCCAGTGTAAAAAGGCAAGCTCAGACTGCGACTCATTTATTTGAAGGTTTTGGCAGCAGAGTATCTCCACAAAGTCTTTGTTTTATAACCTTTGAATTCTTGCATTTTAACTCTTTCAACCAGTGTTGCAGTGTTGTGCTAAAAGGTATGTTTTATTTAAGACAAGGGTACTCAAACTGAGTTAATAAATGGTGTAGTTGACTTCTCACTAGTCTTTCCTACTCTTCTTCTTGGTTTTGGGCTGAATGATCCATAATTTTCTTGAGGTGAGGCTAAGGCAAGAGTGTCATGTCCTATCTATTTTCTCCATCCTAAAGTCTTCCCACCTCCTTTCCAGAACAGGATCCCTTGCTGGTCATCTCGCTGGCAACAGAAATTTATCCTGGCACTACTCAGCTGGTGTGATTTCCCATATTAAAAAAAAAAACAAACCCATATGTTCATCAGAATGCAGAGATCTTGGAAGAATCCTGTCAGATAATATTTATATTAGACTAAAATAATAATTTTGAATGTTGACCACCAGATTTTTTTACCAATCTTATATTTATAAATAGCCATCTCTATTCTATTTGAAATAAGGGGAAGTAATAAGCCCCCCTTGCTGTACAGTGCTAAATAAAGAAGAGCCAGATTAATATTACATATCTTGTCTCAGTTTCTTAAGTTCTTAGCTGGAGATACCAGTGGATAAATTGCTATTTTCTTTACCATTCTTACTGAAAACATTTTTCTATACCACCACTCTCCCCGCCCAAAAAAAAAATAAATAAATAAAAAAAAATTACCCGTATTCCAAATATTTTGTATAGAAACATTTAAAACATTTTAGGTATGTCTCCTGCTGCATTCACAGAAAACAATACTTGCTTCAGCAGTCACACTGTTGAACTCCTCTACAGAAGCAGAGTGGCAAAAATGCTTTTAGAGGTTGTAGTCTTTCAGCTGAGATCAAACAATGCCATTTAGTACCTCCAAGCCCAGGGCTGCTGACATGAGCTTTTACTTGGTGGGATACGGTACCTGATGTGGAAGCACCAGTCTGCCTGGTTACTGCCATCAGGTTACAGCTTTCACAGATAACCTAGTCCCAGCACAGTCTTGACCTTACGGTTTTTCAGCACTTCAGAGGTTAATTTTGTTGAGGGATCAGATTTCTTTCTAGGGGAAGTTTCTGATGATCACCTTCTAGCTGGGTTTTACTTTCCAGTGTCTCTCAGAGCTGCTGACTCTGTGTGGAGGGCTCTCTTGGAAAACAACCTTGCTCCAACTTTTTTTTCCAAGTCTCTTCCTAGATAGTCAAGTTACAGGCTGGTTTATTTAAGGGGGGGCATTGGATGGTAGCCTAATGAAGGTATCAACCTGCAAAATAAATCTGAGCCCCTTTCCTGGAATTCTTCATGGGCAGCAAGGTGGAGAAGTGCTTTGGCTGGGGAATATTGCAAGGTAAGAGATTTTCTGCACTTTTGAAAACACGGGAGTGTGTTGTGTTACACCTTTGAGTAAGGAGGTTTAGCTTTGCAAATACTGGTGGCAGTGGAAACACATTAGATGATGGATAAATCTGAGCAGCTTTCTCCCTGCACTGTTTCTTTTCAGTCTCTGTATGCTGCATGAAATCAATACATTTTTAATAGATTGCAAATATTTGAATAACATGGTAGAAAATTTCCAATGTGAGGACTGACAGTTATTGCTGTGTTTGCATTTTCTGGCTTAATTTTGTGATTCTGTGAGGTTTATTGATACTCAAAGGTTGCAGTCTAGCCAGCTATCTTTCCACTAGTGTTGCAGGCTTTTAGCCTCAGAAAACTATGGGGCTTTGTTATATTTTAGCACTGTAAGTCTGGTTTCTGTGCAAAGGAGGAGCCTCTGTGGGAATGAGCTCACCCTGCAAGGAAACAAAGGCGTGTGTGAGTGTTTCAGGCCAGATCCCAGCCCAGAGTGCACTTGCCTTTTAGTACATAATGTCCAGCTCTTATTCTCACTCCTGTGCAAATTTCTGGTGGCTTCCTGATTTGTCTGAGTAAGGTTATAAGATCTCTTTCCTTTTTGTAGTTCCTTCCAAATAAGCCTAATTTTAAAGGCTCACATGAACCAGGAGTTACTGCTACTATCTAGAATATTGCAGTTCTGCTGGGACAAAAAACTGCTTTCAGTATTTTGGTTGTAGTAGCTGACATCTTCCCAGAAGCAAAGAAAACATTTTACTTGATTGTGTGTCTGTCTGTTCTGTAAATCACTGGTGGGATAACAACTGTTGTTTTTCACTGTTTGACTTCCTGAGTGATAGTGCTGTGCCCTGTGATCAAATTAACACATTTTTATTGCCAAGTTCAGCTTTTATTTTAAGGCATATTTCAGTAGGCTGTCACGCATTCAGCAAGACAATTTCTGTTGTTTTTCTCCTTTTTCTGATGGGAAAACCGTGTGCATTATCTTTGTCTCCGTGTGCTCAGCTACAGCTGATGCTGCTGTGAGACAGGAGCAGTTCTCGGGTGTGAAATCAGTTGTGCTGTGCACAGGTTTTGGCCTTGATCAATTTATGTAGAAGCTATGCAGTGTGTTCTGAGTAGGGAAAAGCAGAATTGCTTTGAGTCTTTGTGCATATATGTCTTGTCTTCAGTTCGCGCCTGTGTGTTTCTTGCTTGGGGTTACAGTCTGCAGATCTGAAAGATTTGGTGTCAGTGGTGGAGTTACAGTGTTAGGATGGCTTAGAAGAAGATGGGAAGAAGAGGAGCCATATTCTACCTGCCAGCTGCAGCTTTGGCTCTGGGGTGTTCAGTATTCACCTCTTCCTGGCTGAGGGTGTCCAGTGGTCTCATCTGGCGACTTCTTCTGGGGCTGTGGGTGGCTGAGTGACCCTGATCAGGAGGCAGATGGCCACGGGGCAGGTGGGCCCAGCCCCTTGAGTTTTTCAAAAGTACAGTCAGCAGCAGGGAATTTAAATGTATCTTGCATAGCTTTGCTTCCATACTGCCCTTCATTCCTTTCCTTCCATGTTTTTGTTGCATCATTCCTGTAAGAATTTAGCTAATCTATTATTTTTCTTCTCAGTGTTTAACTCTGTTTTTATTATGTTTTGGAGCTTCTGCCAGGTACCAGTGAGCTCCTGAGCTCTCACCAGCTCAGCCCAGTGTTGGAGGAGCTTGAGGTGGGTCAGAAACTGCCACTGTGTTCAGTGGATGCTTCCCCGTTCTTTAAGTTTTAAATTGTGTCTTTGTACTAGGAGGTGATGTGATCCAGAGTATCTGCTTTTGGGGGAGAAGTAAGTAAGTAGTAAGAAAGAAGTACTGGTAAGTGAGGCAGGGTAAGCAATCTGCACAATCAAGTCTTTGCTTTTCACAGTTCTCTATCCCCTGGGCAGGCCACCTTCTCTCCCTGCCTGGAGTGAGGAGGTGTTTGGGCTGGGACCTTGCTGAGAGGGAGTTGGAGGTATATTGCAGTGGTGACCTGCACCCAGATCTTTGCCAAGGGCCTCCTCCCCATTCCCTCATCCCTTTATCCTGGGGGGACTGCATGGAGCTGGGGCAGTCCATTCCTGAATCCACAGTGGTCTGGTCTTGACCTCTGGATTTGTTCAGTCCATTGCTGTCACATGGACACTTTACAGGGATTTATTTTCTGGAAGGCACCAAGGTTTTGTATATAAACAAGGATTTCTGACTTTGATTGGACTTTCCTCAGCACTTCTTACTGTCATGGAAAGAAAGGCAGAACAAACAAAGCACATTTTTTTAACGTGATGACTGAGATTTAACACTGACCTTATTGTTATATGAAGTCCCTGATTTTGTTTCCAGCTTTCCCTGGAGTCGTTGTAGTGACACAGACATGACCAGGGATGAGCATCACTCCCATGGCTTCCAAAGCAGAGAGGTGAGAGTGCAGCTGGCCAGAGTGCAGGGCTGCTCTGTGCACCCAGTGTAGAGCTGGTCTGTGAACAGCTGTATAAACAAGTAAGTCTTCAGACAGAATAGTAGCTGGGAAAGTATGGCTTATAGGTTGTGAGTGCAGGAAAAAGGGGCTGGCAGCTGGTTGTAGTATTGTACACTAAATTTTACAGACTTAGCTGGGAGTTCCTCCAGCACCTGGGTCACATGCAGTGCCTCGCTTTTCTCCCCTTCCCTGAGGCTGTGGAGGTACCGGAGGAACCCTGTCTGTGAACAATGGCCAAAAAAACGAGTTCCACCAGTCAGGCATTTTGCAACTGAATACAGTAGTGCTGGCTGGTGACCCCAGACAGCCATGGGCTGAAGGGGCATGGAGCAAAGGTGTAGGTGAAGAAGGGACCTTTGGAATTTCAGCTTCAGAGTGTGATGAGTTTTGGTGGAAAGTCAAATCAGTTCATGAAAATTTAGGGTGTACTAATTCCTTGCGATCAGGTGGATTTTTAGGGGGTCCTTTGTGTGTGTGCATGCTCAGCTGTGTTCAAGTTTGTCAATGGCTTGGTCAAATTCCTGGTTAGATTTTAAGGGACAAAATAAAATCCAGTGTTATTTTTATAAGGTTATTAGCACTGATATAAGAAGATTAAATGAAAAGAGCATTTGCAGTTTTTTAGCTTCTCCAGATCTTTTCTAACCCAAATTTTTCAACACTGAATAATTTTGTTGTGAGTTATTCCCTTTACAAATAGGTATTTTAAATGTAAATCCTGAAACCTTATCTTGGATGAATTCTAAACAGAGCTTGACAGAGAGCTGCAGTTCAGCTTGCTGGCAGTAACCCCAATAGTCACTAAACATGAAAATGTCTGAGTAGCTCTCAGCACACTTCCAGCACTTCAACTCTGCACCAAAAAAAAGGTCTTTTAAAGTATTAGATTCTGCTCCAGAAAGAACAACTGGAACGGCTCTGTATTCTTTTTTCCTGGTTTACTTTTCTTGGTCTGACTTTACTAAGTGTTTCAAGGTAACAGTCCTGTCCCTGGGCTCCTCTTTTGGTGAGAAACAAAGTGGTTTATGTTAAAATACCTATAGTGAGATGTAAGAAGAGAGTAACTGGAGACATGGGGGAGGTGGTTGATTAATAGCAGTGTACAACACATTAATTAAATTAACTTCTCTTGAGATAGATTTCCATCCATTCTTTTGCAAATGGTTATGTTTCAGTTTCAGTACAGTTTGAAAGGAAAACTGTGCAAGCGTCTGTGTGTGCTTTCTGGGTTTCTGGCCCAGTTCTCACTACTGTAGGGAATCCCGGGAGAAAACAGTGGAAGCTGTGGTATTTACTGTCTCATAGCACATTTAATTTTTCTTTTTCAATCTTTGAAGATGCTGTGAAGTTTCAATAATTTTGTACCTTGATTTTGTTGTTGTTGTTGTTCACCTATCAACTCATAAATAGTTAAATTTTTAAATAGAAGAGGATAATTGCCATGTTTCCACTTGAAATATTGTAAAGCCCCAAGGCCCCTTCTTGGACAAATGTATTTTTCAGCAGCTCATTGTAATTTTGGCTTTGAGTGAAGATCCAACAAAATTAAAATCCACACCCATCTGTAGAGAAAGGTGCATTTTCAGCCTTCAACAATAGCTTCATTTAGAAGGATTTTAATGACTCCTTTGCAAAGGGGGAAGATTTCTGCAGTGAGAGGGGCTGTCCTAAGGATCACAGAATGATTTTTCGTGCTGTCGGAGTTGACAAAGGAGAGCCAGTTCTGTGGATGATGATTATGCAAGATGGAAAAGTGCTGATAGACTGTGGAAGAATACAAGTCTGAGCTAACAGCTTTGGAAACCTGTTTGAAAAAGCAGCTTTGAGCAGTTGATCTGGTCCTGCACATGGGCGATGAACAGTAGCAGTGCTGCATTAGGGTGAGCGGAATGAAGTGGGCAGGCAGAGGAAGATGCTTGGGGTGCTTGGTTTCATGGAGAGCAGGAGGCAGCATTGTGAGAGTTTTTAAGTGGTGGCAGAGATGGGTTCCAAGTGGGTGGTTGTATAATTTTCATATTAATACACTTTTAAGATTTTAATAATTTTTTTTTTTTAATTTGCAATTTTCAGTAATCAAAGTAAAGTTTCAGGCGACTGATCAAGTAAAGAAAGGAAAACCCAAACATTTCAACTTAGGTTATGGTTGAGTAGATTTTTGCTGACATCAGAAATTATTAATTGCACCAGCTAAATTACAAAGATGTTATCTGGGCTCTGGGAGCCAAGAACACCATAATTAGGGCTGTTAGATGCCCCATTCCGCTTCCTCACTTTTGACTATAACCATCAAGGCACTGGGTCCAGGTAAAAATGAACTAATTTATGTGAAGGGCTTGGGGTGGTTTCAAGAGCAGCATGAAACAAATGCCTCAGTTTGTGACTGATCCTGTCCCCTGGAGGAGCTGCAGCCTTAACCAGAATGTGTGGGTTCGTTGCGTTACTTTGCAGCTGTATATGTTGAGTGCTCATAAAGTGGCTTGCATTGGCATTTAGTTTGAAGAGTTCAGTGAATTCTACCAGCCCTCTCTAGTGCTGTTTTGAAGGGCTGCATCAGTAATTGTTTGTGTAGGTGCACAAAATGATTTTCAGTTTCCTAAGGTGTTTTCTTGTTTTCTTACATGCTGTTGTTTTTTCTAGCTAGAGACTGAGCTGAAGTGATATTTATTAAATAAAGCTGAAGCTATCTGGTTTTAGACAGATATGTGGGTTTACACATCCTGCCTTGTCAGAACAGATTGGATGCCAGTGTCACCAGCATGCCCACGAGAGCTGTGATGCTTAGCTTGTGGCGCCCAAAACCTATCCAGACATCTATCTTCAGACCTCAGAACAGCTAATCTTTTTAAATTTAGTAACAGATTAGTAAGCTTGAAAATACAGAGTTGGAATAGTTCATAGTTTCCACCAGAACATAAAGAACCTAAAGCCCAGGACACACAGGAGGGGAAGCCACAACCATCAATGTATTCAGGTGCATGTTTCTACCTTTGTCCTCAGGCACATGTCCCAGTTCAGAAGGGCACTCAAATATTTTCATAATGCTTTAGATTGCCCAACTGAAGGCAACAGGACTGGCTGATGCCAGAAAAACTACTTATGCTTAACATTAAACACATTCTTTAGATGCTGATTAACTGGGGCCTATGGTAGTTTAAGAATTGTGAGTGCTCAAAAATGAAATGTTTCAGTTCCTATACATTGAAGATGGGACTAGGAGTCACACAGAGGAAAATTATTTAATTTTTTTTTCTGCCCACTGCCATGTCTCCATAAGAAAGAAATTAAACTATTAAACACAGAAGGCATTGGCATTGATGATACTATTACTGTTATGATTGTTATTTTATTATAGGTTCAGAAAGAGAAAATAAATTTGTTGCTACACGAAACTTTGGAAAACAAGAGGCATATTTTTTTATTCAGTGATTTTATTAACTATTTTGGTACCTTATTTGTAGACTTACCTAGGAATTGTAAATGCTTTATGTGGTAGGTTTGGAAAGATAAATAAATATCAGTTATTTATCAGTTATCAATTATTTATCAGGACCTGTTTTCAGAACTGAAATTTAGAAGTAATATGCTTCCGGTATTTTGCCTTGTGATATGTAATTGCCTACTCTAAATAAAAAAGTGCTTCAAAGAAGTCTTTCAATCCTTTTCCAGATTTTCAATTCCCCCCATAACATTTCTTGGCATGGGCAGCACATTTTTCATGCAGTTATACTGGAAAAGATTTTTCAAAACAGCAAATAAAACTGGTGTGTCAAATCTGCCTGCCTGGCTTTCTCAAATTCAGGAGGTCTCACATTGTGAATTTTATTTTAACATGGCTTTCTACTTTGTATTGCACCTTTTATCGAGGTGAAGGCAAATCTGGGAAAAAAATTCTCTCTTTCCTTTGAATTGTAGCATCACCAACACTGTAGACTGCAGCAATCCTTTCCAATCACGAGAGCTGGAGTGTCTGCAGGTTTATCAAATAGTCTTTGGAAAATCTTCTTGGAAATCCTGTAACTGGGACACTCCTGAGAGTCAGTCAGGGCTGGCTGGAGTGAATTCTCATGAGCTGGAGAAAAGATGGAAGATGTGACCCCAAGGCTCCATCAAAGAGGGCCTGTGGCAGGGGCCAGCAGTGTGTCTGGTGTGTCCCTGTTCCAGCAGAGCAGTGTGGCTGAGCACCCCAAACTTCCTTTCCTGGCTTGCTGGAGCTGTTGATCAGAGCCTCCCAGCTGGCTTATCCCCAGGGATATGGGAGAAGGAGCACAACTGACTGTGCTGACACACTGATGAGGACCTTCACTGGGAACAGAGCAGTCAGCAAGAAGCAGCTGCCAGCTATAACCCTTCCTGTGACATGCAGAGGAGGATGTCTCCGTGGCCACACTCATTCGTGGTTCAGCAAATTGTGCTGCTCTTCAAGCTGTGCTCAGTTCCCTAAAAGGCCTTGTACAGGTGTGGGTGAACATAGTACTCCCAAGTAAGAAAAAGCAATTAAAATTATTAAAGCAACATTAAAAGTCATGAGGAAGGTGTTTTGTAGTGCTAAGTGGGAAAAAAATGAAATGCTTTCCATTTCAAAACTGACGAAGTTTATGTAGAAAGGCTATAGTAATTCAGTGGTGAAGCTATGAATAAAGTTCAAGCAAACAGAGATAGGTTGCCTTTCTTTACACAGTTTTCTTAACACAGGTTAAGATATTTTAGGTTTAAATGCATATGTTAACTGCTCAGTATATTGGTTTGTGAATGTAGCTTTCACTGCCCAGCCAGACACCTCTCTGCAATCTCTTTGTTACAAGTTTGTAAAGCAAACAGAAATGCAACAGAGCGGAGAGTCTGGAGCTGCCAAAATCTGAAGCTGAGGTTATAAATAGCTAGAGAGCTGCCAGGTGGTGAGTTCTTAGCCTTTTTGCAAATGACCTATTATATATATATGTTTACATTTCCAGATTTCCAGCAATAGTTATCCAGTGGACTGAAATGTCTTCACAGAGCTCCTTCCAGGATTATATTTCAGTCCCAGCTTCATTGTTCTTGGAGATGGAGCACTTGTAAGCCAGTATATAAATCTCTTCCTTTAGCAGCTTACTTTTACAGGCTTTTTACAAGTTGGAGCATCTGGCTCCATTTTTAGATAATTTTGATTCTTTCTGTTCTAACACTCAAATTGATTCAGGCAAGGTCTTTTTTTGTTTGGTTGGTTGTTTTGTTTTTGTTTTGTTGGTGCTTTGTTTGTCCTAAACTTCCAGTGACACATTTCTCATTTACTGGGAAATGTTGAAGTGATCACATGCTGGAAGAAGGTAGTCCTGAGTAGTTCCCTTCTTGAAAAGGGCAGTGCAGCTCAGGAGGGTTATTTGTCATCTGAAGGACTGAAGTTTTAGTTACTAAAGTTATTTGAGGCTGGTGATACTGTTGATGATAGATCCAGGTTGTTGCCCAGGTCTGTGGAACACCCAGGTACAAAAGGTTGCTTCAGGGTGAATTGTTTTTCCTTGCATTTAAGTTCCACCTCTGTGTTCCAGCTTAGCAAATGAGTGCTGTGCCTACTTGGAGATCACGCAATCATAGAATGATTTGGGATGGAAGAGACCTTAAAGGTCATCTCGTTCCATCCCCCTGCCACGGGCATGGTCCCCTTCCACTATCCCAGTTTGCTCAGAGCCCCTTCCAACCTGGCCTTGGACACTTTCCAGGGATGTGGCAGCCACAGGTTCTCTGGGCAGCCTGTACCAGGGCCTCACCAGCCCCACAGGAAAAAATCCCCTGCTAATACCGCTTCATGCCACTACTTTCCCCTGCTCTGGGTCTGCAGGCACACATTTCAGCTGAGTCAGGAAGAGCTGTGTCACTGGTGCACTTGGCTTGGTGATGGCACGCACTGGCCTTTCTGGCAACCACAAGTGGGCTAAGGGTTGTAGAAATAATACTCTTCCTTTTGAATGATGTCTTGTGTGGATAGATAGAATATAGGAGAAGAGAGATAGTGGGTGAAGGTAATCTCACCCCTAAGGGGTTACAGCTGTGCTAATTATCAAGACTTAGGAACAGGCCTGCCCTTAATAAGCCACAGCTGGATCTAGTTAGGATGGGTGTTGTAAAAGAGTAAGTTGGCTGGTCGAGAAGGTTGGATGGAGTTTGTCAGCTGTGCTGAGAAGAAGGAAGAGTCAGTGCTGTGAGGAGCTGCCCATGAGAAATCACCAAGAAGGTGAAACCTTTGCAACAAGATGGCAACAATTGGTGACCCCCACTTGATCAAGGACCCAGGATGGTGCTGGGTTCCCCCTGAATGGCAGTGTGTGCAGCAGGACACAAGCTGCATGACAGAAGTAGCAAATGGCATGGCCACAGCAGCAGCCGGTGCCTCAGCAATAGCATGGCCCCCGAAGAGTGGGGAAGGTTTGCTAAGTTGCTGCTACATAAAGCAACATGGAGCTCTGAGAAGCAGAGTCAGAGCTGCACAGACAACAAGTAAGAGAAGCCCTCTGAAACTGTATAGTGGCCATCTCCACAGTAACCTGACGTGATTAGGAGTAGGCTGTAAGGTGAAGTACAGCCGGAGATGGAGCCCAGCATAGCATTGAGAGCAGCAGGGGAAGCTGCCTGGTCTGGACCTGACAGATTTGGACACATGAGGTACAGGTGAGCCGCTCAAGACACAATGAGAAATAACATCGAGTGCAAAACAGATTGTTTTATATACATAGAAAGAAGTTAAAGAAAGACTGTGAAATACAGTGTCAAAAAGAGAGCAAAGCAGCTGCAGATTTAGCTACCACCTGGAAACCACTTTAAAAGACTTCCAAAAAATGGCAAACAGAGCAAGACAAGAGAGGCTTGCAGTAATCAACTAATACAGCAAAAAAAGAAAAAGAGAATTATTAAAGCAGCAGTGAAAGCTAAAAAAAAGTAGCTCTGTTATTTAGTATGGTGTATTTGTTTGCTAATGAAACGTGCATTTTGTTTGTGAATTGCAACTATGAATCTTTAAGCATAAGTGTAAAAGTTTATATTCCATAACCATAAGCACACTCGACAGATGCTAGATCAATGTTGTTCAAAGTTCTATGGCTGTTGATGAAGTTATGTAGCTGTTAATTTGTTGCTATGTTAATATGTAGCCTTTAACTTCTTCTTGTGAGTTGCCTTATGAAGTTGTACAGCTGTTGATATTGTCAATATTCTATAAGTATAAAGGTTTCTAATTATATGTAATGTAAGTTTGAGTAACAAATCAAAGTCGGCACAAACGCATTCCAAAGTTAAATAAAAATTACACAAAAGATAATTATACTGAGTTTACTACCTTCTGCAAAGAACCCTGCAAAAGATAGTAAACACAACATTAATTTAACTCATTCTTGTGAGTTAATCTTTGATTAAGCAATTAAGCATAGATCTAAAAATTTTGATACTAAATACTCTGTAAATTTAAAGAATAAATCAAATCTATACTGTGAAAAAACAAAACTGAATTAAAATTTAAAAACTTATACTTTCACTGTGATATAAAAATCTAGGCACAACAGTTCTTAGTGATAAGCCTTAAGTTGATGTTCTAAATTGTAAAAAGCAAAACAAAATCAGAATTTAGAAACATATGTGCTTACTGTAATGTGTTGCCTAAACATTCATATAACTGTTAGTCCTAAGTAACATATAAAAATATGTTATAATGTCAATTTACTTAAACATAACTTTCTAAAAATACTGCAACTTTGTAATTTAAAAAAAAAAAATTGTGGATAGATAGAATATAGGAGAATAGAGATAGTGGGTGAAGGTAATCTCACCCCTGAGGAGTTACAGCTGTGCTAATTATCAAGACTTAGGAAAAGACCTGCCCTTAATAAGCCACAGCTGGATCCAGTTAGGATGAGTGTTGTAAAAGAGTAGGTTGGCTGGTCGAGAAGGTTGGATGGAGTTTGTTAGCTGTGCTGAGAAGGAAGAGTCAGTGCTGTGAGGAGCTGCCCGTGAGAAATCACCAAGAAAGTACAAAACCCTTGCAACAAGATAACAACAGTCTTGTCTTTTTACCCTTGTTTTCTCTCTCTGTTGTGCTTTTTCTCCAGCTGGGATGACAGCAGCTCTGTCAGCAGTGGGATCAGTGACACCATAGATAATCTCAGTACTGATGACATTAACACCAGCTCCTCTATCAGCTCCTATGCCAACACACCTGCCTCCTCCCGCAAGAACTTAGATGCACAGGTAAGAGCTTTGGTTTATTCAACTAACATCGATATTTGTTACTTTCTGTGTGCAGGAGGTGTAATTGTTTTAGGTTGCTGAACTTGAAGACACAGCCAGCCTTCAGTATAGACAGTACCAATAATAACCACCTTGTCATCCATGGCATTTGCAAATATTTCCTCTGTGGGTAGAACCCAAGGCATCTCTGCCATGGTGATGTCACAGCAAATTGGGTCTTGTCTTTCTAGAGGCACTGCTGCACAGAAAACAGATGTAAATGGGATTTTATGTAGATATTTTTTTAGGTCTGAAATGCTATTACATTTTTCTCTTAAATAATGGAATACAATAAAGTAAACATCAAAGTTCAAAGGTTGTTTACACTTTTATCAGAAATGTAAGCATATTATGCAAATGAAATTGATTTTATTAAATTTCCAGAGCTGTGTGTTGTTGAAGGCTTTCTGTGTTTGCCAGCATTTCATAGGAGGATAAACTTTGCCTCCATCAGCAGGATACATGTACATTTTGTGCTTAGACACCACACATCCAAAGAGGGTGGAACAAGTGAGGGCATCTAAAAGTTTTTCATTGGTCAAACTGCGTAACGCAGAAATTTGCATTAATACAAACTGCCTTTTTTTTTTTTTTTTTTTTTTTGCCAATTCCATAAATTTTTGTTTGGGAAAGTGCAGGACTAAAAAGTCCAGCTTTGTTCTAGTCCTGCTCAAGGGACTCGGGTGCTGTGGGCTGCAGCCACTGGCATGTGGTGATCTGGCAGTGCTGCTGGTGGAGGAGAGGGATGTCGGTATGACCTGCTCCTCTGTTTTTCCCCTCTTTTAGTCTTCTCCAGTCCTTTTCATCAGTGGGTCCTAAATCTGTTTTTGACATCAGTTTTGATGGAGACGTGTGGTTGCTGTGAAGTATTGCTCTGTCTCCAGAGCTGTGGTGCAAGCACAGAGTAGTCTTTGTTCCCTTGCCATGCAGTGCATATTTGAGCCTACACAAAGGGTTTCCAGGTAGCCTCTGTTTGCCTATCAGTGACTGCACAGGCGCTTGGAACTGCTAATACAAGTCCCATCCAAGCTGAGAGGAGTTAAGATCAATCAAGCATGTTTTTCAGTACCTGACAGAAAGTAAGATGGGCAACTAGAAGTATTTTTTGACAATTGTTACTGTCTCAGCATTGTAATACTGTTGGGGGGGGAGGGGGAAGGAAGACTTGGGGAGATGTGACTAAACATTAACCTAAGGAAAAAAAAATAGAAACTCATGTGACTTCTATCTTCTGATGGATCAGATTCTTGGAAACGCCTCTGAGAGATGAAAATCTTTGTTGACAAACTCCTGTTCCTCCTCCACAATTATTACAGTATCCAAGAGGGTGCAGACAGACACCAGAAGAAAAGCAGCTGGAGCTTGTTCAGGCAGTTGAGTGTAGTTACTGGCAGAGGAAGCTAGGAGCCAAGAACTGTACAAGTGGTGTTTGCAGTTTTTTGGTGTGATGTGTCTCTCACCTGCTTCTCTCCTCAGTTTTCATGAATGACAATCCTTATTCCGGGTATTCTGTTATCTGCAAATTATTGTCCATAAAATAGTTCATTTTCAATGGAACAAACTACCTGAATCATGTCAGCCAAGAGAATGAAAAAAGCTTGGAGTGCTGAAATGTGTGGCTTGCAGGGTTAACTTTTTGCTGCCAATTGTAGACCTCAGAGCTCATGATGCAGTGAATGCTGCGGAGACACCTTTTCTGTCTTTTCTGAAGGACTCTGTGATGGCCAGTGCCGAGGTTTGCCTTCCCCAGGGTAGTGAGCCACAAAGGAATTGCACACATTTGCAGGGGGATATGGGCTTTTCTTCTGAGGGTGTCCCTTGCATTGATTCTCCTAAACAGCAGGTGCTTTTGAGCTGCTGTGGTTCTGTCACATCTCTTTGAGAGGGTACAGAAGTTGGATTTCAGATAATTAAGGAGGGAGCTTGAAGCTAATACATGTGCAGCTGGGAGTCCAGGCAAATAATGCAGCAACATCAAAGGGAGAGAGTCTGAACATGTCAGTATCTGCTGATAAAATCAGTAACTCAGGCAGAATCATCTCTGCAAAGAAAGGCATAGTTGCAGTAGGAAAAAAATCTCTATTGAGAAGCTGATTTTCGGGGCTGATGAGTACCCCATACTCCGGAAGCTGCAGTTTCTCCATCTGTGAGAAACAGGACTTAAATATGATATTAGCTCCATCTTCAGAGACATTCATAGCTGTATCCTCTTTTTATAGCAATGCAGTGAAGGTGTTTGCAAGTTGTTTCTGAACAAGCTAGTGATGGGAACTAGAATTTGCCCTGCCACATTCCCTTGTCCTGCTGTGATTATGCCAAGTATTAAACCACTTAATGTAGTTACAGGAGTTTTGGCACCCTAGTATTTTTCCTTTGTACTGCACAGAATTAGGTGAGTTACCTTTATCACAGTACTACATATAGTATGCCTTTAAAGTCACATCATATGCATACTTTTAGGAGAAATTGAGATCTGGTGGGTATTTGAAAATAACTTATTTAACTGAAATAAAATGGGAAAAAGAGACCAAGTAACAAATTCAATCATGTGATGGTAAAAAGATCAGAAGATAGGAAGGTTCCTTTAAATAGAAAACTGCAGCATCCTTAAGCAGTTGGATAAGACATCTTCTCAGGAAAGATGGGTTTGATCTGTTCACAGCTTCAGATTTACAAAACTTTGAGTGAGTTGAGAAATCCTGGTGGTTTGCTCCTAGCTCAGGCTGTGCTGTCAGCTCATGCTTGCTGTGTCTTGCCGTGACCTCTATCCAAGAGTATTTCCACTTTCACCCTTCTGGGTGGGTGGAGTTTCAGCTGCAATCCCCAAGCCAGGTTTCACTGTGTTTTGGTTTGGATTCCTTAGTCATGTTTCTGTGCTGTTCTCAGTGTTTACCATTAAACAGAAACATCTCTGGCCAGAGGGTTTCAAAGGTGGAGATGCAGCATTTCAAAGGCTGCAGGAAAGCTTTGGCCGTGGGTGTAGTAGTAGAATAAAAGGCAGGAGAGCAAAGGTAGGGGACTTCTTGTAGTGCTGTTCTCTCTGTGCAGACTGACTGTACTAATCTTACAGAATAGGGGAGGGGAAATAGAAGGTACAGGAATATTTCCTAGTCAACCAAAACTAGAATAAGGCCTTTGGTAGTAGGTAGGTGTATTTCTTGTTATTGAACACTAATAGAGCATACACACAATTCCAGACAAGGAGCTTGGAACAAGATATTGAAGTTACCACATGAGGAATGGTGTCTTTGAGGTGGCTTTGTTGGTTGATTATTTGGTACTTTTTGCCTGTCCTCTCTTCCAAGATTTGTCAATGTAGGAGCTGTTCGCATGAAATAGTGATTTTGGAGAGGTGCAGGACATAGGAGCAGTCACACTGTGACTTCATTACACACCTACTGATGGTCAGAAATAGAAAGGTGACCCACCAGCCCCAAACCTGGCAGGCACAGGAAAAGAAGGGAGTTAGAAAGCAGAGATCCATTCAAACCTACACTAGGTTGCTCTCTTTGAATGGAGAGGTAGGGAAAAAACATTTGCGTAGCACAAGGAAAGTACAAGAACGTAATGTTACGTAAATCCTTAATTCAAAATGCATGTTAGTCTAATGACTCAATATGTAGATAGACAACCCAAGCCCTGTTTCCCAACTGAAGAAAGACCATTGTGATATGTAGTGTCAGCTTTCTCACACTGATCGCTTAACTAGTTTTTCAGGCTTTAAAAAATAAGTAGTTACAGTAAAAAGCAGAGGAAATTCAACCACAGTTCCCCTGAATTCTTTAATATTAATGGTGTGATCTGGTAGGTAAAGAAAAGTCATAAACTTAAAATATTCTTTAGGAATTTAAAAGCTGAAAAGCGTGGTAAATAATCTTACAGCTTCTCTTGGGCTGTGTTTTTCTGATTATCCAAAAGGAATAAAAACTATGAGCTTTATAATGCTTTGGGATATTTAAAATAATTTCCTTTTAAATTATTCCTTTTGCCTACCTCACAGTTCTGAGCACATTCATCTTCTGCTGAGGCTGCAGGGCAGAAAGGTGGCATCAAACCTCACGAAAGCCGATCAGCCAGTACTCGGGAACTGCAGTCAGGTGTTGAATTGTCAGTCTCTTTCATGGTACTGTGGTAGTTGGAGAACACTTCAGCTATGAATTTTTTATCCTGATCAGAGTCAAATACGTGGATATTTGTCATTTGTGCCTGATCACAAAATGGTTGGTTGTGGTGTTACCGCATTCACCAAATTTAATCAACAGCATTTGACAGGAGTAGAATTCTGGAAGAGTAATCATTAGCAGTGGGAAATAGTAATGCATGGGGAATGTATAAAATATACACATATCTATATATAGGGTAATATATTTAATTGAAGCATTTCTGAGATTTTGGCAATGGTTTGCTAATGAGAAATTTTTCTGTTTAATATTGAGCTTAACAAAATTCTCCATAAGCGACCTGTAACACAATCAATCTGTACAAAGAATAGGGATAAAAACAGTCTGCAAGAGAAACTAATTTATGTATTGAAGTCAGTCTTGAGTATTGTTAGAAAGTTTTTCTTCAGTCATTGGATGTCCTTCTATTATGTTAGGTTAGAATTAACGGCATTCCACATATTCAGATCTGTTCCAAAAGCTGCCTCCTCATGCTCTGGAGATCAGATTGCCAGACAAGAGATAAGAAAGCAGCAGGAACAAAGGAAGGCTGGCTGCTCAGGTTTGAAATGCTTTTTTGGCATTGCAGTAAAAGGGTTTGTCAGAAATTTGAGATGGAGGATTATAAATGTCATGTAGCTGAATATGTCCTTTATAAAACAAGTAGGGTTTTTTTCCCCTTTCTTTATTCCAAGGAGCATGGCTGTTGTGGTTTTTTGTATTTTTCTTATAAAGCATATTAAAAAATTATGTCATTGCTGGGGTTTATTTCTTGCTGTGACATTTCTTCATCAAAGGTATGGCATGTTTGTTGGTACTCAGAGGTGACTGCTGAGCTGATTAATCAGGGTAATGGTTCCTACTTACAAAGCTTCCTAAAAGAAAGACTTGCTCTGCTCTGAAAGTCATCTTGCAATTCCTTATCTATCCTAGACCGATGCAGAAAAGCATTCCCAGGTGGAGCGAAATTCCTTATGGTCCGGTGATGAAGTCAAGAAATCCGATGGGGGATCTGATAGCGGCATAAAAATGGAGCCAGGATCCAAATGGAGGCGGAATCCCTCTGATGTGTCAGATGAGTCTGATAAAAGCACTTCTGGTAGGAAGAACACTGTTATTTCCCAGACGGGCTCCTGGCGACGGGGCATGTCAGCTCAGGTTGGCATTACCACACCAAGGCCTAAACCTTCAACCACCTCAGGCACGTTAAAGACACCTGGAACAGGTGAGAAAAGGTGTAAGATATAAACAAGCCAGAAATGTGTTCGGTGTGAACACAGTTTAAATACTTTGCAGAGGCAGAACCTGAACTTCAGGTAATCCTGTCTGTATTTTTAGCATTGCTTTAACCTAAGCAGCATCTTGTATGTCCACATTTCTATTTCTGTCTGAAAATGTTTATTTCAAATTAGTACACCCTGCCAGTTGTTTTCATGAAAACTCTGGTCTTAAGCCAAACAATTTATTTGGCACAGTATTTCTGTGTGAAGAATAAATAATATAATTTTAGTTTTTGAAGTCGCTATTAACCAAAAGCACACAATATATATGGTTGAGGAGATTGCCCCCCACCTGCCCCTTACTGAACAAGCATGTTTGTTTATACTAAACATGACTTCTGGGTTTTCTTGTAAGTGTATTAATGATTTTAGCACTTGCAGATGTGTGAATGAAAATTGATTGAATTTGCATAATGAAGCAGTATAATTTAATACCCCTCTTTTTATTAGGTCTTGTACACAATTGTATATGAAAAAGTTAAAGTTGTATACTGTTTTGAACAATACAAATGCTTTAACAATGCCTTTTAGGGAAATTATACTATCAGCCTAACACTTCTAGTGTGTAATGATAGAAATGATCAATCTGTGGTAGCTACAGAGGGAAACTTTTTTTTCTTATCTGTCACTATTATGTGAGGCTGTTCTGCTTTGCATATTCTCAAAGACAAAGGCACCACATACTTTGGCAAGTCTGCATGTGTAGCTCACTAGAGTGGCATGTAAGTTCAGTGCAGACTAGATCATAACTTTGAACCGCACTCCAATGGCTAGCACGCTTTTGCTTTTCATGCTGCTTTGAGTTTCATCATTTGCTTGATGTTTTCAAGTCATTAAATATTAGAATTCTTTTTCTATTTTTGTAGGGAAAACTGATGACGCCAAGGTATCAGAAAAGGGTAGACTATCTCCTAAAGCTGGACATGTTAAACGTTCCCCATCAGATGCAGGACGCAGCAGTGGTGATGAATCCAAAAAGCTTCCCACAAGTAACTCTAGGACAACTGCTGCTAATGCTAATACATTTGGATTTAAGAAACAGAGCGGGTCAGCTGTAGGCATGACCATAATCACTGCCAGTGGGGCAGCTCTCACCAGTAGATCGGCTACCTTGGGAAAGATCCCCAAGTCATCTGGACTCATGGGTAGGACCACTGGTCGGAAGACTAGTGTTGATGGCTCCCAGAACCAGGATGATGGCTACTTAACACTTAGTGCGCGAACTAATCTTCAGTACCGTAGTTTACCCCGGCCCAGTAAATCCAGTAGCAGAAGTGGAGCTGGGAATAGATCTAGCACAAGTAGCATAGACTCCAACATAAGCAGCAAGTCAGCTGGGTTGCCTGTCCCTAAAATCAGAGAGCCTGCCAAGGTAATTCTTGGAAGCTCTCTGCCAGGATTAGTCAATCAGACTGATAAAGAGAAAGGGATTTCGTCTGACAACGAAAGCGTGGCTTCATGTAATTCTGTTAAAGTGAACCCTGCATCACAGCCTGCTGCTAGCGGAGCTCAGAGTACCCACCAGCAAGGAGTCAAGTACCCCGATGTGGCCTCTCCCACTCTGCGCAGGTAGGCAACAAATTCCTCGGTTGTGCAGTGGTGTTAGCGGGAGCTGAATGAGCAGGACTCTGCCAGCCAGGCCTGGCTGGCTTTGGTGCAGCGCTTTCTATTTAGTGTCCTGCTTCAAGGTCATGGTATTTACATTTAATTTCACATAAACAGCTTGACCAGTGTTGTGGATACTTAGGACATCATGCGACAGCAGCACAAGTCTAACATTCAGCAAAAAAACCAAACCTGTCTGGCTTCGGCGCTTTGGCAATTACAATTTGAGTCTCTTTGTTGCAGAAGTCATACCTGGAGGCTTTTATCTGTGTAGATGTCACAGATATAAGAATTTTCTTACCAGAAGGTTACTGAAGAGTTCCTGCACAGATGTATATGTAACAAACCTGGAAATATTCCAGTTGTGGATCAAATTGTAAACCAACAACTGGAGGGTTATCGCAGATTTTCATGATGACAGTGGCATTGACCTGCCAGGCTTAGATTCACCCAAAGCAAACTATTATAACTTGTGTGGATTAGCCCAGTATGTTGCAAGACTCAACATTTTAGTCTGTGAAGAAGAACCCTAAATAAAGTTACTGTCTAAGCTGGGTTAAATTTTCTTATTTTAATACCATTTTTTGGACAGAAATCCTGTCTTTTTCTCCAAGAGTACCCCACACACTAACATTAACAAATAGTTGGTGAGGAGCTAATTTGTTGATGCAGTGTATATCAAAGCCTTGATATTGGTGAAAAGGTCTGTTAATATTATTTTTCAACTGAATTTGAGTAGCTTGTGTGTTTCAAGTTGCAATGTTTTACATTTCATTTTGTTGTGATGCCCATAATATCCATAGTTATGCTCCATCATCCTGCTTCCAGTGATGTGAGAAAGCTACATTCCATCTGAAGCACCAGTGCAAGCATAATGGCTGTGATGGCAGCTTAGGCTGATGCTGTAAACTGTTTTTAGATGGCTGGTTTTATTTGAAGAGCCTGTGTGAGGATAATTGAAGATACTTTATTTTGTACCTGGTTAACAATAGATAAGCCATGTACTTTGGAACATGCAATTTTCATCAATGGTTACTTTAAAACTCCAGTAGGCCTTTCACTTCCATAGGATACACAATGAGAATTGCAGATTTACAGTGTTTTCAGTGATTTCAGTGTGCCTCAGGCACATTGGTAGGACTGTGATTGGGAAACTTTTATTACTAAAAAGCTGCATTGCTGGCTGTGTAATTGAAATGCTACGTTAGAAATACATGAAACTTCAAAGAGCAGACACTGAGGCTCAATTTAACTATTCCCTCATTTGATTTACAATTTCACACTTGAATTTTCACCAGCCTGTCAAAATTGTCATGTGTTGAAATGTGTCAGAGTTGAACTGGGCCTCATCTGCTTATTACTGATTTCTGGGATGACAGTAAAGAAGATTTTGAGCTTAATTTTCATAGTGGAGTTGCAGACATTGTTTTTTGCATATTTCCTCTTGGCCCTGTAGGTTTTTTTGGTGTTACACAGTGAATTGGAATCCATACCTTTTTAATGATACAGACTTATCTATAAGTTCACGAATATATGTAACTTCCATGTTGTCATAAACAGGGGGTAGCTTAAAAGCAGCTTACAAAACTGTTGTGTGGGTGTTTGGGGTTTTTAAGCTCTGGGATGCTTTCTTTAAGAGTGGTTTCCCCAGTGAAGCTGAAGAGGTTGTATGCTCTGGCACAGGAATACCTCGGGGAATACACTAAGCTGGTATAGCTGCTAAGTGCCATGGAATCATGGACTGACTTGGGTCAGAAGGGACCCTGAAGATCATTTTATTCTGATTCCCCTGCCATGGGCAGAGAGACCTTCCACTGTCCCAGCTTGTTCAAAGCCCCACCCAGCCTGGCCTTGAACACTTCTAGGAATGGGGCAGCCACAGCTTCTCTGGGCAGCCTGTGCCAGGGCCTCACCACCCTCACAGGGAAGAATTTCTTCCTTATGTCTTATCTAAACCTGCCCTCTCAGTTGGAAGTGTTGTCCAGATGCCTTGGGGCAAGTATGTAGCAGCAGCTGCCCAGCTCAGGTGTGTTTCATGCACTGGAGCTGCAGGAAGCACCTGTGCAGCCTGGACACTGCTGCTGGGCAGCACTGGGCTTGCTCCAGGTGCTGCAGGTGCCCAGCTCTAATACAGCCTGTGTTTCTGGGAAGTGATGGACACAGGGACTTAGTGTCCATGTGTCCAACAACCTGGGCACGCTCCAAAGCAGAGAAAGTTCTGCCTGGTGCATGCCCACCCCTAAGTCTTCAGGAACACTTGTATGTAAATGCTGTAGTCCTCTATTCTGAAAGGTTTCACCCATGGTACTCCACAGTGAATGACAAAAAAGCAAATCTGTACAGGTATGCGTGAGGAAAACAAATGTTCCAAAGGTAGTTACAGGTAGCCAAGAGGCAGAAACAAAAGCAAAAGTGTTTTGGGGTTGATGTTTGAAGCTGGACTGGAAGATATGCTTCCTTCCTAATTTTGAAGATAAGTTTTGGAATTATTGATGATTTAGTCTGAAGTGTGTTTACTACTGAGACGCTTGGGCACTTCTGAGAAGTTTCCCATTCTCTGTTTATGAAGGAACTGGGGTCTTTTTTTCCTCAGCAATGAGCTGCATCACAGGCAACAGTGATGCTGTGGTAAGCCTCCTCCATCCCCTCCCTCCCCAAGTTCTGGAACTCACCTAGTGTTTTACTAGCAATTCCAGGTGCCAAAAAGCAGGTAACATCACATTCTCCACTAAAAAAATACCGTTTCCAGCCAGCTTGGTTCATGGAATGAAACAAGCCTATGTTTGGTATGAGTGCATTGTTGCATCCCAGCAAAAGCTGCTTCTGTGCAGAGCATTTGGTGATTTGTGCAGAATTTGCCTGGTCAATAAGCCTCCAGTCTCTAGTATTCCATACATGGGATTGTTTCTCTGGTGTCCTTTTTCCTTAAGGAACAGAAGAGGATATGGTTGTATCTTAGTTCTGTGAAGGTGTAGTTTAGCTTTGTGGAAGTATTGGTTCATGATTCAAAGATTACTCACCTGAGAAAGATTTGGAGCTGTTGTAATTGCCTCTGGGCTTTATTGAAAGGGACAATGAACACAAGGAGATTATAAATGTATAGTTGCATATGTACAATCTAGGATCATGTACTCAATTCTGGTTTTCTGAAGATAAGATGAAATATAAGATATCCTTGTGTTTACTGTTCCATTTTATGTATTTTTTGTGCTGTCTTCTTTTTTACAGACTTTTTGGTGGCAAGCCTAGTAAACAAGTTCCCATCACAACAGCTGAGAATATGAAAAACTCAGTAGTCATCTCCAACCCTCATGCCACCATGAACCAGCAGAGTAACCTTGACTCCCCATCTGGCAGTGGTGTGCTGAGCAGTGGGGGCAGCAGTCCCCTCTATAGTAAAAACACAGATCTCAACCAGTCTCCACTGGCTTCCAGCCCCAGTTCTGCACACTCGGCTCCTTCCAACAGTTTGACATGGGGTACCAATGCCAGTAGTTCTTCTGCAGTTAGCAAGGATGGCATTGGATACCAGTCTGTCAGCAGCTTACACACCAGCTGCGAATCCATAGACATCTCCCTGAGCAGTGGAGGTGGGCTGAGCCACAACTCCTCCAGTGGCTTGATTCCAGCCTCCAAGGATGATTCTCTGACTCCCTTCATCCGTACCAACAGTGTTAAGACTACGTTGTCTGAAAGGTTAGTGGGTTTTTCTCTTGTTTCCATATGTTTGTATCTCAAGTGGGAATGAAGTCCTGGTGGCAGTAGCCATTGCTGCAGATACAAGTCAAATAATGCCTCTTACCAGACAGTGCAGATAACGCTAGGACTAGAACATACAGATAAGTTATTCCAGGAAAGGAGCCCACTTCAGAGCAGGAGGATGGGTTCAGAAGAGGTTTTTATTTTGCTGCCACAGCCAATGTGACAACTTTTTTTTTGCTACCGGATGGTACCTAATACTTGAATTTTGCATCATAGGTTATCCTTCCAAAGATCTGTTGTTAATTGAGATGATAGTGGTATTTTTAAAAACCCCCCAATTTTGATTTCAAAAGTCAACCTTTTCATGTTAACCTTTTTTGATTGTAGAATTTGATAACTTTCAAACTGGAGGTGATGCTGAAAAGACAAGTCCTTATCTCCATAGTCACTTGATCCCTTCTCATCTTCTCCCTGCTGTCTTGTCCTATCTCCAATTGTTCACTAAAATATTTCAGTACAATCATTCATGGGTATGCTTAGTGAATCCTATTAGAAGCTGGATCCAAGTGAAAAACAATCATCTGAATTTTGTTTCAGACTGATCAGTTCCCCAGCTCTGTATATGGTGAGATTCACTGGTAGTTATGTGGACACAGGGTAGGACCTGGGAGGAGGATGAGCATGAAGGAGGGAACAGGGCTTTTCCAGCATCAGAGCTGGATTGATGGCACACTGAGCTAACACTGGGGAGAGCTCTGCAGTGGTCTCTGAGTAACCTCTTGTAGATGGCAGTAGAACCCTTCCAAGCACTGGAAATGTGCTATCTCCTGATATGTAGTGATGAGTTCAGGTAGCAAGATTTTTGTTGCTGAGTCTCAATGGAGAAAATTGCACCTGAATGTAATGTTCTGACAGTTTGGAGTTCTCTTTGTGTTTTATTATAATTCCTTTTTGTTCCCTCATCTTTTCATTCTAATACTCCTTCTCTTGTTTTCTGTCTTGTTGGACTGCTCTTTCTAGCCCTCTTTCTTCCCCTGCTGCTAGCCCCAAATTCTGCCGAAATACCTTGCCCAGGAGACAGGACAGGTAATGCTGTCTCAGGACAGGAGTATATGCTCAAGGCTGCAGGTTTTGTTGCCCATCTCAGTGAAGCAAATTGTTTTGTGCCAGACTGTGCTCAGTTGAGTGCTCGGCTGTGTTCATCATCCAGGTGTGAACTGACACAAAGACATGCCAGTGAGAGTCCCTGCAAACACCCATCTAGCCACCTAAATCAATCTGAAGAGTGGCACACAGCACAGTTGGCATGTTTTTGGTGTTGCTCTCATTTCTGGGAATGTCCTTTGGTTTGAGGGGTATTTTTAACCCACCCTTCCTATCTTTGCCAAAGGCAATTTGAAAATCATGTCTCTTTTTTTTTTTTTTTTTTTTTTTTTTCTCCCCTACAAATCTAAACTCTCACTAGCATTTCAGCATTCCTCTGGCATGCTGCTTTTCCCACTGTCTTTCTGGCCTGTCCTTTTTGTTGTGAAGTCCCTGTGTGATTCGGTGTCGTCAGTCTCTTACTGCAGCTTGGCTCGTGAGTGTTTTCCAAGTATTTAGGTCCAGTCATCCTTGTAGAAATGCATGTTAAAGTTAGGAAAAGTTGACACATATCTAAACATTCCAGCTCACTTTTGCTCACTGGTGTAATTTTTGTCAGTCTCATACTGTAACTTAGCTACAAGGATTGTCATTTAATTAATTTACTTAACCACGGGGGTATTTTCTTTCAAAACATATTAACAGGCTCTGCTCATCAATTGTAAAAACAAACTGAAATAATTGAGTTTTGGACAACTGATGGGTCCATTTTACTTTGCTAATGGAACTTAGGCTAAGATTTGGAAACTTAAACAGTCTGGGCTCAATACCTCTTTACCGTAATGAGGTGCATTCCCTAGAGGGTGTCTGCTGAAAGAAATGATGGGAAGGTGGTTTGGACTTGAATATTCCCATCAGGTTTTACCAATAGCCTGCTGAAAAGTGTATTTTTAAATACCCATTTGATGTTTAAAGAGCCATTTTTGTTCATTGTGGGTAGGAGAAACAGTCAAGTGAGGTTGTAAAGAGATGTGATTCATTGGCATGGTAGCAGCTGCATGTTTGTGCAAACCCCACCTGGATGAGGAGGTCTGTGCATGTTTCTGTAGGAAGGCCCCAGCACCTTTTCCTCTGAAAAGGTAATGCAGATGTTTGTATGTCCTTCATCCTGATCTTATTCCTTCCCTTTTGTTCTTCTCTGAAGTTCTTTTCTTTTAACTTTTCTGCAGCGACGCACATCTTGATAGGAACACTTTGCCTAAGAAGGGACTCAGGTATTGGTGTTTCCACATGGTTTAACATCTTCTGTGGTGGCTTTGGAGTTTGCTTTGTGTTTCTGTTGTGGCTGGTGGTGATGGTCGCAGTTTGCAAGAGGTGGCAACAATACTCTTCCTTTCCTCCTCCGTTTTTCCTCCTCCGTTTTTCCTCCTCCGTTTTTCCTCCTCCGTTTTTCCTCCTCCGTTTTTCCTCCTCCGTTTTTCCTCCTTTCAATCCTCAAAGAAGGCCATTGACAACTGTGCTTTTTTCATCCAGTGGCCTCACTGCCTGAGCAAGAATCGTGGCTTTTCCTGGTTTAATTGCCGACCATCCCTGGGCTGGATTTAAAAACAATAATGTTGTTGTTTCTGTGGCTATTACATGGAATGACCTGAAATAGTTTTTTTGACCTTGGGAACCTTGGTGTTGTTATATAAATAGAAAATATTTACAAGATCATGCCAAACCTTCCAGGATGAAATTGGACATATTAATTTTTTTTTTAAATTGCATCATAATACCTTAATCTGTAGTTTAGAATCTATACCTTATTCTCTACTCTCATAGAAAATAGCAAAAAAAAAAAAAAAAAAAAAAAATCAAATAAACTTTCAGTTCTTGTCTTCTAACATATTTTGTACATCTGTGAGGTAGTGATTTTTATAACATACTTTTTTTCCATTGATACAAGCAATTCTAGCCAGAATTACTATTAACTATGTTAATTAAATGCTTTATGTGTTAGAGAATTTACAGGAGGTATCTCTGACAATTTAGGAAATTCAGCTTCTAAATTGTTTAATGCAGTTCTGGGATCACTGCCTTGAAACTGCAGCTGTGATTTTTTCTGTGCTGTGCATCTTGTTCTTCAGAGCAGCCTTGTCCCATGAAGCTGAGTATTAAAAGCCTTAAAATGGCAATTTGTGTTAATGTGTCTATGGTCCTCAACTATGTCTCTAATAAATACGCTAACAAACATTTGAGTGCTGAAGAGGTAGGTATTAATGCTGACAATAAAAGTAAATCTGTAGTGTGTTAAGGTAGCATGACTGTTTAAAGCCCCTTTCTAAATAAACTGATTTATATTGAAAGTTTAAGAGATGCAGATTGTCAGGGACTGCTGCTGAAGTGTTGAGACATAAGCAGAAGAATGAATGTATTTTTTGAAAGCAGATTGACTTTTAAAATTATTGCAGTGATCCCATTGATTTAAAATAGTCTTAATAAGTGGTATCGTACTGTAGGGCATTACTTGAAGGGAATCTAATTAAATAGATAATATCAGCAAATAATAGGCTCTAAGTTTTTGGAAGAAGAGCTATTTACTCATAAATATTTGTCCAAAGGTGATGGCATAGCCCAAGGCAGATGCTGAATTCCATCAGCAGATGAGTGTTGGTATCTGTACCCTATCACATAGCTCACATCACACCTGTCCTGACATACCTATTACACATAGACACAAGAAATGAAACTTAAGCTGAAGCCAGAGGGTGTTTTGCCACTGGTGTTGGCATAGACCATGTTTCAGCTATTTTCAATGCCTTCAGAAAAGGCTAAGCATAGTCTCCTTTATGATGCTTCAGTGCTGTTAGTTTTGAACTAAATGGGATACACTCCACAGGCCTTATATGGATGTCTCTGGAATATGAAATACTGGGTCACAGCTTGTTGAAAAAAATCCTGGTAATGGCTTTGTTGACTTGAATTTGGTTACAATATCACTAAAAGTCAGCTAAGGTTATTAATGTACCAAAATATTTAAATAGTGTTAGAATTTTGGTGTAACTTAGGAGAAGGTTTTCCAAGTTACAGTTATATTTTTAAATCATATGATGTAGCACACACTACATTTTATCCTACAGTGCTACACAGCACAACTTCTACCTGTAACTTTTGGTTCACTCTGGTTTGGTTACACCTGAAGCCATAGGAAAGAAGTTTGTGGTTTGCTTTTTCCCCCCCAAACAGAGGCAAAATGAGTTAGGAACATGTTGGAAGAGCTTGGAGCAGCTCCTTAATTCAGAATTCTATTTGGTTTAGATTATTTAATACTTCAATTTCATATGAGGATTCTTCTTTTTTTCTTTCTCTCTCTCTCCCACCCCAAGCCTTGTGACATTTCATGGTTGTTTTTTTGTTTTTTTTTTTTTTTTTTAACAAAAAAGTCAAATATCAAAGTTCATGGTGAAAAACCTGTTTGATTTTGCAGGTATACTCCATCCTCCCAGTTGCGTAGTCAAGAGGATGCAAAGGAATGGCTCCGGTCCCATTCAGCAGGAGGACTGCAGGATACTGCTGCCAATTCTCCATTTTCATCTGGATCCAGCATAACATCGCCCTCTGGAACTAGATTTAACTTCTCACAGCTTGGTGAATAATAATCTGTTTGAATAATCAAGCAATGCTTTGTGTGTCCTGAAAACAGCATGTTGCACAAGATAATTTTCTTTCAGCAGCTCCAAGGCCCACATTGAACCTGAGGAAGCAATCTCATTGAAATGAGTGTGACTAATTAGCATTATTGTCTCATATGCCCAAAGGTGCCATTCTTGCAGTAACTTTGAAACTGATTCTCTGGGAGTAATCAGATTAATATGAATTGTGAGCTTTATAAAATGTTCAGTAGAGCTGTCGGTTGATATCACACATTGGGATGCTTAGAGAACATAGGATGTTGCCTGCAGATTTTGCAACATTCTCTAAAATCCAAGCATTTTACTTACTGTGTATGCCAGTCTCATCAGTTTGTTATTTTATCTTTGTCTTTTTCAAGTGGCTTGTTGGAAATTTCAGAAAGCTCAGTCAAGCAATATATAAAAGTCAGGGGAGTTTCAAGTCAGAAAAACTGTCATTACTTCACTTAGTTTCTTTGCTAAATGCATTTTAAATTAAGGAAACAATAAATGCTGATTGGTAGGATCCATGAAGCATTGCAGGTTTTAGTTGACTGTATCAGCAGCTGAAATAGCCTGATTTAAAGTGCTAGTGGTGCTCATCTCTGTTGGGCTGGTTAAATACGACTTTGTTGCTTTGCAGTTTCTTCAGGTTTGTAAATGTCATCTTGAAGTGACATTTGGAAAGAAAATACCTGTTTGTTTATGACTTTCAAAAGCCCCTCCATAATAATTGATATTATTATTTAAAAGAAATATATTGTTTATGATAACTTCTATGTAATAAGTAATTTATATATAATAATTGTGTGCAAAATACTTAAGCTTGCACTTGTGAACTTCTTGTGCAAATTTGGAGCAGATTGCACAGTCACTTATTTCTAGTGTAGTTTTGAGTTGCAGTAATGACATTCTAGAGCCTTTATTTGAGTGTTCTGGAAAGAAACACATTCAGTAAGTGGCTTTAAATAAACTGATACTTAGCAAAATTTCAGCTGAATATACACACAGCATGGCTACATTTCCAACAGCTAGCAAACTGTCAGGAAAGTTCATGAAATTTAAAAAAAAAAAAAAAACCAAAGAGTGTTGTCATAAGCCCAGAAACTTAACTCTTTATGCACAGTGTTGGAGATTATTTGTATTAGCTTTAAAAGTTCTTTGGCCACAAACTGCAATGAACACAAAAAAAAAAAAAAAAAAAAAAAAAAGAAAATTTTTTTATATTTTCCAAAAAATCATGTTTTCATATGTTCCTAAGATGAGAACTTAAGAGATATTGGAGTTAAGAAAGGTTATTGGATTTAATTCAAGAGCAAATGGTGATATGAAAGTCAAGCACTTGTGAACTGAATTGTCCTGTCTTCTACAATAGTCTGTGTCATTTGATGGTCTATATAGAAACAGGCAATGACAGCACACCAAAAGGAACCTACCCAGATGAACAATGATTTTGTTCTCTTTTTTTTACCCACAACTGAACTAATTCTTAGTAAACAGCAGGCATAATTTTAGCACAAAAGTTCTTTCGAGAAATGTGAGATTGCAGTACTTTTATACTCTAAACTCTGGCTGGAAGAATATTGGCTTTTAAGGCAAAATTAGTATTTTACAGTTCTCAAGACATTATAGTGGAAAGAAGGTTCTGAACTGCACAGCTATGAGGAAACTAAAGCTCTTTTTATTTGTGACTAAAATACATAGAGAAATGTCATTTTCTTAGAACTTGAAGGCTTTGGAGAAGATAAGTCTTGCTCTATATAGACAAAATTACAATTTTTGTGAAAGAACAGTTCCAAATTAAATGAGGAATTAATTATATAATTCATTCATTCATTAACTAATTAATGAATTAGTTAATGACAAGATAATTTTCTTTCATTCTGCCATGCCTGGGAGGTGTTAGTTAGGTGACTGAGCTTGTTTGTGGAATTACAGACATATGGACATTACGGACATACAGACAGTGTTTAAAATTACCTTATTTTACTAGAGTTTTCACATTCACTAGCCTAGTTTGCATACCCCTTTCTTGAAAACCAATGAAGCCTGGAGAAGATGATATCAAACATTTTTGTCTTAAAGTGGAGGGGGAGGGAAGATCCTTTGCTGGTGGAGGATCACCAAAGGAGAGCAGGAGTGCTGGCAGTACTAAGGGCGTGTTTGTTGCTGGCTTTGCAGCGAGCCCCACGAGCGCGGCGCAGATGAGCCTGTCCAACCCCAGCATGCTGCGCACGCACAGCCTGTCCAACGCCGACGGGCCCTACGACCCCTACGGCGACACGCGCCTCCGCAACAGCTCCATGTCCCTGGACGAGAAGAGCCGCACCATGAGCCGCTCCGGCTCCTTCCGCGATGGCTTCGAGGAGGGTCAGTAAGGTCCTGTGGGGCTGGGGATGCTCAAAGGTGCCGGTTTTTGGCTTCTTTTTCTGCCTCTGCCAGGGTCGGGATTGAAGCTCTGGAGACAGTGTTTTGTGTTCAGACCCAGCTGTTTATTATTTCTTATCTATGTTGCAAGTTGGGAGTTCTACAGCATTCTACTAACAAGCTACAAAATGGCTAACTATCTTTCTATACAAGGTCTTTTAAGGCTAAACTATCCAATTAAGAAATGACACCTAAATTCTTTCACTTCTTACCCAATAACTAATCACTCAAAGTCTGCAATACGGGCTTTTCTGTCCAATTACAAAATACCACCCAAACCCATGAAGAGAAAGGAAGAAGAAGATAAAGAACAAGGACCAGCCTCCACCCTGAAACCTCCATCTTATTTTATATATATATTACTGTATTCTAAAACCCCAAACTCTTAAGTTTTTCACCCTGGGCTATTACACACTTCTAATCAACTACCCATAATCCCAGTGCTATCAATCAATTTTGCAAGCCTTTTCTATGGCCTCAGGTCAAGAGAGGAGATAGAGTGCTCTCTTCAGTGCTCTCCTGGGAGTCAGAGTCTATCAGCACAGAAAGTCTAAAATTTGCAGTGTGCAGAACGCCAGCTCAAAGGGTGGCCTTTGCACAGGAACTGGGCACTTCTCAGTTCAAACACAGCTTTTTCAGTGTGGAGCTCTCAGTGTTAGCTAAAACCATAGTCCTGGTCGTGGTTGTTCTGATTGTAGACTCAGAGTGTTGGAAGAGACCGGCAAGGATCATCAAATCCAACTTCTGACCCTACCCAGGGCACCCCAACAATCACCCCATGTGTGAACATTGTCCAAACACTCCTTAAACTCTGTCAGCCTTGCTGCTGTGACCACTTCCCTGGGGAGCCTGTTCAGTGCCCAGTCACCCTCTGGGTGAAGAGCCTTTTCCTGATATCCAACCTAAACCTGACACAACTTCAGGACAAAGATCCCTCAGATCTTGTCACTGGTCACCAGAGAGAATGATGATGTTTATTCAGTGATTATTTTGGTCAGACACAGGAAATAAGTGTTGTATCTAGACCTTGACTGTTCAAGAAATGGCTTAAACATCCTGTGCTTCATTTTTAGTGCTCTCAGAACTACTAATTCATGCTTAGAGTCAGCGCATCAATGTTTCTTCAATAGGGGTATTCTGAACTTGCACCTCCACGTTTCTGCTTATATTATAGATAAGTGATATCAGTTAGACTGTTTCTATCCCAGTAATTTTTCCAGTATTTAAGCTGTGCTCAAATAGTCTTATATTCCAAAGGGAGTTGAGTAGTTCTTTGAAACATCTAGGCTTGTCTTTTTAGAGCTTCATTATCTTTTCAAATATGTAACCAGACCTGATAAAAAGAACCCATGCAAATGTAATAAGAAAAAAACATTTACCTATAAATGAATATTTAGTTTGATTGCTCCTGATCAGGCATCCTTGTAGCTGCAGCAGGAGCAGCTGTGAGCACACATTAAAATCCTCAAGCATTGCCCTTTGAAAAGTCAAGCATGGAGTGGTTCCTAGCAAACATTTTCAATGTTAACCTTTGAGTCTTAAATCTCCTTTCTGGCAAGGGTTAGAGGAGCTTGATTTTACTTCACAGGCCACACATGCCTTTGATGGCTCTTTGCTTCTGAAGACCTGCACTTACTCAACCCTGTTAATACCGGTGCCCCATGGTTGTTGCTCCCCAAGAACCAGGCATGCATGGGAGCCACACTTCAATGCTTGCAGAAGCATTTGAGAGCCACAGAGTGCCTTTCAGGAGATTCTGATTATCCCTGTTTTTTGCCATTGGAGTATGTAGAAAATATGTATTGGATATGTCTCTGGAAAAATTAATTTGTTATTGAATTTAGTCAGTACATTTTATTGTATTTTAGAGGTCTGTGGCTAAGGATTTTTGTTAGGAGTTGAAAAGTATTAGCATAATGCTGTAGGGCTAAAAGCTGCAACATTGCAGCTTTATATAATAAATATAATCTGGCAAGGAATTTGAGTGACTGTATCTGTGTTACACTTCAATGATTTACCAGAAGAGATACTGCAGCAAAATTTACTTAGGTTTTATTGAAGACATCCTCCAAAAAATTGTAGCCTTAGTTTTTTAACTGTCCTTAAGATTGCAGCAAGTCCATTTTGGCATATTGGAGATTAAACTCTCTCTTGTAGTTCTGAAATTCTTCTCCAGCAGAGAGCCTGGTTTGGATAAACATCTAGTAAGTATTGCATGTTTGAAGAGAAACCATTAAAAAAAAAGAAGAAAAGGAAAATATAAAAATAGTTAGGAGAAATGTTCTATTAAGCGCTTTTTATTCATTTGAAAAAAGTAATAAAAATTAAGTCCAAAAAATATCTACTAAGTTACAGACTTGAAAGTGGTTGGAAAATACCACTTTTGTATCTGAGGAAGGTATTTGACCCTGCAGGGGACATACTGAAGATCTCTTTCAGATTTTCCTCAATTTTTTGCACCTAAAAGGAAAATAATTTTTACCACATGGATTGAATGTTTAGGAGTAGTCTTTTTTTTTGTCTTCAAGAGAAAGGTCTTACGTCACTTCCCTGGCTGTAGAGAACGCTCTACTACTAAGCTATCCTGCTTACTAGCTCCTGCTTCTTTCTCAGGGAGTCACAAGGTCTAAGTGGTTAAGTGTTTCTGAATATAGCAGAGGTTTGCCTTCACCTTGAGAGAATAGATTTAAAAGTATTATAGAAATTAAAATTTGTGGTTAATGAACAAATTGATTTTATACAGTCATCCAGTGTCAATGAAGCATAAATCCAGGTCTGAAATAAAGCTTACCATCCTAATTCTTAATTATTTCCTAGCACATAATATTACAAGACTTTTGTTTCTCATTAACTTCAAAGCTGGGCCAGGATTTATTCTTTAAAGCCTTTTCTTCTTTTGTCTCTGGGTATGAAGTGCAGTCATGTTCTCTCACAGGCACAGCATGTAGGTGGGGAGGTTGGTCAGCCTTGCAGTAACTCTTGTGTCAGACAGGGCTCAGGGCTGTGGAGGCGCCAGCAGGAACAGCCTCCAAACTCGCCAGAACTTCATGGGGAAAAACCGCAGCATAAAAATTGAGTGGTCTCTTGGCTCTCCGCTTTCCCCACTCTTCCAGCCAACAATGTTCCCCAGGAGCTGGGCTGTCACTGGCTCTACCCTGATACTTCAGCCTCCAAGAGAAAACAAAAGTTAAATTCGTTATCATTGGAATATAAATTCTTATTCTTTTTTGTGCTACTGACTGCAATACCAGTTTTTCTTTCTGCTCTCTGGGCAGATGGTCGTGGCTAGAGCCTTTCTTTTCTAGCATTAAAAATGATACATGCTTTCCTGTGCGTTTACAGTGCCTTAAAATAATAGCTCCAGACCAATTTGGGTTTGTAGGCTGCATGCAGATGCGTGCTGGCTGCAAGAAACAGGAATTGCATCAAGACCATAACTGCCTTCAGGCTCCTAATTAAATAGCCTTCAAGTAGCCATCTGCAGATCCTTTAAAAAGAAATTGCACAAGTATATTAACTCCTTAGTTGTCCTTGAAATGAGAAATCTGAAATTAGGTATGTGTTCAAATGATGCACGGGAGTCACCATTCATGGAGGAATTGAAGAGCTGTGTAGATGTGGTACCTGAGGACGTGGTTTACTCATGGCCTTGGCAGTGCTGGGTTAATGTTTGGACTGGATGATCTTAGAGGTCTTTTCCAACCTAAATAAATCTATGATTCTGTGTGATGGTGGTGTTTCACAAGGCAGGAGTAGGGTTCCCTTTTTTTCTTTCCCTTTTTTTTCTTATTTTGTGTCTTCTCTCCTGTATTAAAGTCCCAATGTGATGTTAAAAATGCCAGCTGATGCTAACTCCGTGTTGTGTCTGACCAAGTCCACGGTAAAGTTTCTGGTTTCTCTCAGGCCAGTTGGTAGGGCTCTTTTTTGGTTATGTCTCTATTAGGGAAAAAATTCAACAAGGAAGAACATAGGGAGGCAGACCAGAAAATAATACTATATTCCCTCTGTGAGTCCATTTGTGGCCTTGTGCAATATTACCTCACTTTGGGCTTTCCATCTTGAAAATCTTAATGGGACAATGCAAGTAAAGAAAAGTGAGAAGGAGATCTTAAGCACAGAACATCTGTGACACAAAGTTAAAATAGAAGTCTTCAGCTTGCAAAGTGGTGGCTGAAGAGATGTGTATTGAATTTTTGTTTGTTACAAAGAGATTGGTCATCCATTCCTTCTCTTAGCACAATGCCATGGGGACACTCAAGGAACTTACTGACTGATTCAGGAGCAGGTCTAAAACAACTGCAGAGAATTACATTTCTGAACGCAAGAGAATTTTCCATTACAGACAAAATGTGTCAGTGGATTCAGTAGCAGTTAAGGGAGTTAATGTTAGACAGGTCACAGCAGCCAAAACAATGGTCTGACTGCAGTTTCTACCCCTGGAATTTCCATCTCTGCTGATTCCCAGAAGGTGCAAAGGTGTACCTGGGGAATAATCATTGTGTATCTGTCTCCTCTTTTCATTCTTTTCAGTAAACATGGGCTGTGGTTGCAGCCAGGGCTGGAGCACATCATTAGACAGAGCCTGACTCTGACTCACACCACTTTTTTTTATGTTCTTAGTGCAGGACAGCCCTTAATATCTAACTAGAAAGATCATTTTAAGTGAAAATATGATTACCCAGAGAAAGCAAATGTGTGTGAGGGTTTTTTTTTTACTTTCTTGTGGGTTTTCTAAATTGTCTTAAATTCCTTCAGAAGCCAACTTAGACCTTCTTTACTTCTCGTTCCAATATTGCCTTAGGATATAATGTCAGTGGGAAAGCAGAACCCATTTATTACAAATGTAGAATTGCAGTAGGTAATTAAAGCAAAATGGCAGCTTTTCTAAACCTTTTTTTTTTTCCTGGAGGTCTTAGAAAAAGTGATTTTGTGCTATTTCATTTGTTTTGTGTTCAATTACCTGACTTTTGAATGAAAGTTTCAGTTCAGTACTATTTGTTTCTAAAAATAAAAATAAGGGAAAACTAATTTTGTATGTTTCAGTAGCAGAAAAAATAGCTTCAGGTACTTTTTTCAATAGTGTAATAAAGAATGAAATGATGCTATATTTATATGTAAATTGTAATGCCTAAGTAACAGACATCAGGATGGTAACAACCTTGAGAATCACAAAATAGTTAGGGTTGGAAGGAACCTCTGAAGATCATCTAGGTCGTCAGTTCGTTCATTTATGTTTGTTATTGAATTTAAATGCAAAAATTGCTTGAAATGAATCCTTTTCCAGGAAGTTTTATAGCTATGTTTTCACTGTTAATTTTTTATGAGAGAACAAACTTTGCCTTGTTAAAAAAATGTCCTTGCTTTAAAGAAAGACCAAGAAACCCTGCAGGGAAAGGGAACGTTGGGCTCATTGGTGCACTGATGCAGCTCCCTCAAGTCAGCATTTAGATACAGCTGCATTTAGAGGAGATTTCACAGCCCCAAAATTAGACAATGTTGTTTTTTTTTTTATCTTGGGTCCTCCACATCTTCTCCTGGGCATCTGGTTACACAGTGGAGCTGGGTGTTGTGGTTTTCTCAGGACATTCCCATCTTGGACTGTTGCTTAGGAAAAAAAAAAAAGCTCAGTCTCCCCTAAAACTGAAGATTAAATACTTAGATTTAATTTTGTAATCCCTTCTGCAGTTCTTGGAGGTTTTTTTTTTAATCTTGAGTAAGCCCTTTTGCAAGAATTTTAATATAAAATATCCAGAGAAATACTTATCTCTGAACAGACCTTCATCAAAACTTTTGTAAACTTTCTTGGTCACACCTAATTTTCCCAAAAAAACAAGTATTATGAGAATTTTAAAACAGCTTTACCAAATCCAAGGTTATGAATTGTGTCAGCTGGCAATGCATGCTTCAAACTGTACATTATTGGTACAATAATATAATTAAGTTTATGATGGGTGATGAAATTTGTGAAAGTATTTGTACAGCAGATTGGTGGTTTACAGTGGATGATTTGTGATTCCACCCTGTGGTTAGTGCACTTAAATTCATTGTGTTTATTTTCTATCCTTTAGTGCATGGTTCTTCTCTCTCTTTGGTGTCCAGTACATCATCTATTTATTCCACAGTGAGTATAATGAAATGAAGTGTGTATTTATTCATCAAAATTATTGAATTGGCTGGTCTTGCTGTACTAGTTTTGCCATTCAAGGAGCAGGAAAAAAGCAGTTTTCATTTGACTGTGTTCTGAATGCTAGCTAGGAAAGGAATGTTTACATTCTTGAAGATGTTTATGTTCTTGAAGATGCCTGTGGATATTTAGCACATTAAACATATACTTCAATGGCCTAAAAGCAGCCGTTGATTTTTTGAGTCTGTATTTTATGCTGTGCTAAGTAGGTTTTGCTACAAAGCACCTCAGTAGATATGAGGAGATTTGAACTTCGTTACTTATAGCATCCCAAAATTTGCTGAATAAAGTCATCCCATCCTTATATTAATGATTTACTACTAAAGAAGTTCACTTTTCAATGCATAAATAATTCTAAAAAAAGGCAATTTAGTCACTGTGCCAGTAACATTTTCTCCACATGTGTGTATTCATTTTGGTTATCTGATCCTAAAATAAGGCTGGCTGGAGTCTGAAAATAGCAGGGGAGCACTCAGAGCTTCAGGTTCCTGTGCTTGCTGCACGAGTGTCCCCAGTAGTGTGTTTGGATGGTTGTAATTTTCCTGGTGGCTGGTAGTGGGCATGTTTTCTTAGAAACTGTGGAGTGTGTGACTTCCTACCCCATACTTCTCCTTAGCTGATAACTGGTTAGAAACAGGCCAAGTAGCCACAGTTCTGTCATGCTGACCACAGTGGATGGTCAGTACATCCACTTGGCATCCTCACAATTGGCTGTGTGTCCTCACTATTTCATTGCCACAATGCCTAGGCAGCACCCAAGTGGGAGGAATTTTTAATTTTTTGTTTTCACATTACTTCGGAATGCAAGAATGTGACCTCCTTCCCATGGAGAGCTGAGCATGGGATGAAGGGAATTGCCTGGGATCAGCCAAGTTCTGTGGCAGTCCTGGCTCTTCAGAGCCTCATGCAGTCCCTTATGGACAGAGCCAGGACTTCTTCACGCCTCCGTGACTGAGATCACAGGTGCACTGGTCAGCAGGCTGAGGTGGAGCCCAAATTCCTTCCTGCAGAAGGAAGTACCTCCAGCAGCCTATTTTCTTTTTCCTTGAGAGTAAATAAATTAGGAGATGAAATTAGACTGAATATGGATCAGGGAATGCAAAATAGGGAATTCATATTAGAGTTCTTGAAATACAAAAAGATAATATGCATAAATATGTCAGGCTGGTTATGTTGTAATATCCTCACATACTTCCTTTTATTTTACAGCCTGAAGAGAAGTGCCAGTCAGAGGTAAGAGCATGTCCTCTTTGACAAGCATAAATGACACTGTGCATTGTATTATGTCTTGCTGTTTTATTTCTCCTTGTTATGATGCAATAAAGTGCTCTCTTAAAACCCACAGATTCGCAAGCTGCGGAGGGAATTGGACGCATCCCAAGAAAAAGTGTCAGCTCTGACAACTCAGCTGACTGCTAATGTGAGTACAGCTCTTGAGAGCAAACATTAACCCGGGATGCATTTAATGCAGCAATTACCACCCAGGATTTTTAAGTGACAAAAATATTTCATGTGTATAACATTCAGCTCGTATTACTGATGTGTTTAAAGAAATAACTGCATGCATGTGGAGGACATGTCCAAAAATAACATCCTCTGCCCTACTAAGTTATCTTACATCTGTATTTAAAAACTAGGTTATAATATTAATTTGGCTTTGTACCTGCGTAAGCTATCTTAAGGTCCTGAGAAGAGACAGGGTCTTTTTTTATAAACAGTGTCTTGCTTTGACATTTGGGTGGGATGAGATACAGATAAAGATTATAACTGGTAGAAATAAAAGTTAATAGAAACTTGGACTGAAATGCATTATGTTTTTCTGTTGCATAAAGATGTGGGTTAATGGCATGATAAATACTACTGGCATAAGGGGCTCTGGAAACTGATTTAAAGTTAAGCCTGAAGAACTGAGATACATGACTTTTTGTCAGTGTTGACAATACTTCTGCTTGTTCCTTTCAGGAATTTGAGGGATAAGTAATTTAGGACACTTGGGGGGAAAAAATACTTGGAATCCAGGAGGTGTTGAGGCAATCCTATATGACCCTGAGCAAGTTTATTTGAGTGTTCTGTGCTGCAGTCACAGATAGCAGGAATCTGCAACACAGAAGCTTGCAAGGAAAATAAGCAATTCTGGAGTAAAGAAGCTGGAGATGAATAGTCAGCAGGTCAGACTATACTGACATCCTGGTTTATGGGAATGAATAAACATCAGAACATATGCTGCTTGAAGGGGACTTCCCTGTCCATCAGCTCTTGGAACTGGGGGAGTGCAAAGCGTGGAACAGGAAAGGACAGGTTTCACCTGCGCAGTATCACAGGAAAGGTTCGAGGGGAAGCCTGTGCTGTCCACTCTAGGCATCTCAGTGCTTCATCCAGCTTGAAAATGGGGCCAGAAAACCAAGAGCACAGTTATAACAGAGAAGTCAAAAGGGCTTTGGCTGCCCTTAGTTAAAACCACTTAGTTACTGTCCCAAGAGGAAAAGAAAACAGTCTAAACATCTTTCAAAAGTTAAATCTTATATTTGCCTTTCAAATACAAAGGGGATGGATACAGGCGTTGGTTTTCCCTCAGAAGCTTCTTTTATTTGTGGGAAAGCAGGACCAGATTCTCTTGCAAAGGTTTTTAATTATGTTGTTAAATAACCCAGCTTGTGTCCTTCACACAAAGAACTTGTCAGCTGAGCAGCTCATTTGGCTCTGCCTTGGCTTTATTGCTTTCTCCTTCACACAGTTCAGGGTCACTGGGCTGGTGCTCAGCACAGGCTGCTCTGCTCACTGCCTGGTCCAGCTGCTCTTCATCTGCCCAAGAATTTCTGTGTGGTTACTACCACTCTGTTTGTGGAGAACAGTTTTTATTGTACACTCCTGTATGTTTTTGTTTGGATTGGGTCATTTGGGTTTTTGTGGGTTTTTCTTATGGGCTTTTCTCAAAAAAAAAGCCAACAAAACCAAAACAAACGAAGTATATAATTTATTATTTTGATAATATTTTACTTAGTTCACTTTGCTAAAATTTTGTAGTGTTTTATTCATGCTATTTAAACTTCTTAGACTTGAGTCTGCCCCTGATCTGTCCATAAATTGGCAACAGAGATGTTGCTATAACTGTCCCAGTATTAAATTTCAGTCTTAAATTTCAGTCTTTAGCCACCTCCTTCCTGAGAACATCCTTTTTCCATGTAAAAGGCAAGGTCTGTTCCCAAAAATATTTAGTTTAATAAGTGCTGTTAGTTAAGACACTTGGACATTTCCTTTAGACACGATTCCTTTAAAAAAAGGCAGTTAGAACTTCAGCAATTCAAACGAATCTCTTCAATTTACAGTTTTTTCCCTGAATTTCCTTGCATAGACACTGCAGTTGTTGATGCTTCTCAAGCCATCAAGGGCATGAATTTGAAAACATTTTGCTCCAGCTATAGAAAAGGAGGATATATTTTTTTCCATAGCTCACTGAATGATTTTGAAATAGGAATGATGGCAAGATCCGGTTTTGAAAGAGCAACTTTTAAGGCTCAGGTTTTTAAGGCTCAGGTCAAAGCATTAAGGGTTTGTATCTGTTACTAATTCATGCACTCCTGCTTGCCCATTTATTTTTTGCTTTTGAAAAGTATTGCTAAGGATCCCTGAATATCAGCTTTGTTCTTTCGTGTTCATCCTCCCCAACAGAAGCTGTGCATTCTGTGTTTTTAAAATAAATATTTAGATTTTCCTATGTGTGTAGTGTTAGGTTTTGAATTACTTTTTGCCATTTTCTCACAGTCTCGGCTGTGCTTATTTTCATAGGGGCTGATGGGAATGAGAGCTGTGCATCCCCGTGTTATTGTACTGCTCATGTTTGTTTTCATTGTGAATGTGAGAACAGTTATTTAGCAGCAGTGTGCTGCTGCTGCTGAATGAGTCTGAAATAGCTCTGTGAAAGGTTTTTCTATTCTGTATTTTTTAGGTGAGAAAATATCTTTTTCTGCTTGGAAAGATTTCATGATTTTACTTGTTATTGTGCATATAGAATTCTTTTTAGTAGATAAATAAAGCTATTTTTTAATGGATAGTGTAGATTATTATGGCTAATGAGACAAATACATATTGAAATACACCTGTGATGAGTTATGTATGCATATGAGTATCCATAAAACAGTGCCATGTCATGGCTCTAGAAATACAGTTTCTTGCATTCTTTTCCATCTTCCCAATCTCCTTTTCCTTCTTTTTGCTTCTCAGTCATTTTCAATTCCTAGCTGATGTCTTTCATGTAATGGACACTGTGTTCTCCGTGCTTCTCGGGAGAAGAATGTTGAATCTTTTTTCCACAGAGTACATTTTTCCTTTCCTTGGGGAAAGAAAAGAGGGTAATTGGCCAAGCAGCAGGAATTTTGGATTATATGCAGCAAGCTGACCTTGGCTGGAAGTGAGGTACCCTCAAATATGGAAGTCTTAGATGCAGGTGCATTATCTGGCAAAGCATCTGTTCTCCTGGTGGGATATCCACAGTGAGAGCCTCCACCCCTGCGACTACCAACATCTTTTTGCCTTAATTATGCACAAAGGAAAATAGTAATTTAGTTGGAGGGAAATTTCTGCCTGACTCTTCTTTATAGAAAAACTTGATTTATATTTTATTGTTGGCAAGCATTTCCATAATGTGTTCTCCACTCATTTGACCTTTTCTAAGCAGTGTTGTTTTTTCTGCACCATTTACACAACAAAAAATGCCATGCACTGGGTGGACTGATGAAATACCTGCAGAAATACTCCTTTTTGGGGGAAGAGAACTGACTCCTCTTGTGTGGTTTGGTTTCAGGCTCACCTGGTGGCAGCGTTTGAGCAGAGCCTGGGGAACATGACAATCCGACTGCAGAGCCTGACCATGACAGCAGAACAAAAGGCAAGCTTCAAAAGGATTTGGAAGTCTTCATTTCTGTTTCCAGCATTGTTGCCCATGCTCCTTCTGTTGTTGTGTGGGGGAAAAAGTCACAAACATAAGTCAGTTTGACTTAGCTCCCTCATTTGTGGTGACAGAGTAAAATGTAAAAAATAATTTGTATGAAACTGCACTGGGATTTTGTGGCAACTGATCAGTTCATTCCTATCAATTGTTGCTTTGGACACAAGTCTTCAGTATTGGATGTTTCTCTAATATATTTCATCCCAGTGCATCCATACAGGGGCATGTTCGAAAGAAGCACTAAGAAGAATACTTACAAGACTGGCAGCATTGTGGTTTTGGACACTGTGCTTGAATAGACATTATTTCTGCATTACAGAATACATGCATTTTTTTTGTATCATAATACCCAAGCTGTTTTGCACCCTGTTGAGGGTGTGCTTCCCCAGGTATCCTAAACCACATTTTCACCTCTTTTTACATATATATTCCATAAATTCACTATGAACTATCAAAACTTAGATGGAAAAGCAGCTCCTTTGGTGTTCTTCTCCTGTGTACTATCATATGTTTTTTTTCCCTTATTCAAGGACTCGGAACTGAACGAGTTAAGGAAGACAATTGAACTCCTGAAGAAACAAAATGCTGCTGCTCAGGCTGCCATCAATGGAGTCATCAACACACCTGAGCTCAACTGCAAAGGTGAGAGACAAGCACCACATACAGGCTCCAGGGCTCTCCAGTAAGACGTTAGTCCTCTGGGTAATAGCTGATGTAACCATCGGAGTTACCCAGAGACCAGAGTCACCCACTAATTTACACTGTGATAAATTGCTGAAGGAAAAGTTTGAAGCATCTCAGATTTTAATCTCGTCACAAGAAACAAGGATTTCAAATACGCAATCCATCCATTGGGATAAGTGATTGTCAGAGTGCTGGTTTCCCAAAATATTTCTTCAGGATTGCATTATTAATGCCATTCATCAAATTTCCTAGATAATTTTGACGCTGCCTCCGTTCACATCCAGGTCCTGGAGCTCCTCAGCCCACAGACCTGCGGATCCGGAGGCAGCACTCCTCGGACAGTGTCTCCAGCATTAACAGTGCCACCAGCCACTCCAGTGTGGGCAGCAACATCGAGAGCGACTCCAAGAAAAAAAAGAGGAAGAACTGGGTAAGTATGTTTTAGCAGACTCTGAGGTTTTTGTGAAATTGCCAGGACACGCGCGGTGAAATCCACCCGGCTGCTCCTTCCTGCTTCGTGCAGCAGGTCAGCACAAGGACTGTGCACTGCTTAAATCCTGGGTAAACTCTCCTGTGAAGGCTTAATTGAGTTGCAAGTGATGTATATCCTTGTATTGACTCTTCATAGGATTGAATTTTAGCTTGACAGCTAAAAGGCCAGTCTTAAATCAGAAGTAGCTGTCAAAGATCAGTTCTGGCTAATAGGGTGTCCAGTCCCTTAAGGAAAATGGCATGCTGTCATTAAAGTAAAACAAACTCACAAGAGAAGATCATTCTTGTGGGTTTTCTTTTGTTTTTATCTCGCAGGGCTTTCTTATAGGTGAACGTATTAGACAGTTTAAGAACTCTTTGTCCAGCATTAACTTGGACTGCTAAGAATAATATAAAAAAACACTGGCCTTTAAAAATTTTTTGTGACGGACATCTCTTTTGGAAGTTTTTGCATTACTTACCTGTCCTTTCCCGTTTTTCCCTCTTTGCTTATCATGTACTATGTACAAGGTACCCTGTACTGGAGGAAAGGTACATTGTCTTCAACTCCATTTTCAATTAGACCAGAACCGCCTTAGTGACCTAGTCTGATTGTAGTTTGGACTGAAGTCCCTAGATCCTTTATTGTAGTCAGTAACACAATCCACCCCTTTCTTCCCACCGAATTTAAATCTCCCTGGATCTCCTGGGTATGCAGAAAAATCTGTAGAGATGCAAAATGTGGTTAGAGCTGGTAAAAGCTATTTGCTCAGTATTCTCTCAAAAATGTTGATGAAACTCCTGAACTGTAAGAAAGAGCTTCCTGAATAAGTTCTTGTTGTTCTCTCTTGTCTCAGAGGTTTCATTTTGGTATCTCTTGGTATTGCCAGCTGCTTCACAAAAGAAGCATTGCCACCCTTAAATAATTGGTAGAATGGAAACAACATCTTGTCCAAATCTTTCTTGTACTGTACGTTAGTATATAGACAAAGTAAATTGCTGTAACTTCTAAATTTCTAGCAACCCTTAGTTTGTGACACAAAACTTTTGTAGTCATTAAGCTTTGGTTAAGATAAACACTTTTTAAAATTCTTGTTTAGCTTCTATTCTATGTTATTGTAACCTAGTGGATATGGTCTTACATCAGCCTCCATTTCTCATTCATCAGATAACTATTTTTGAAGAAGGTTAAGGGAACATTTTTTATTATAAAGTTAAATAAATAAAATTTTGTGAAGTAGAAGAAACAGGACAGTATTTTTATGTTGTCATTAAAAATGAGTACATCATTGCTATGAAGTGAAGATTGGAAAGTAAAACACTACAGAGAAGAGTGAGTTGAATCTGATTCAGAGATTCTTTATTCCACCACTGCTGAGGAAGTTCTCAGCTAAGGTCTTTGTGTTCCATGTAGAAGCAATGCAGATGTCCATTCAGAGCTGAAACATCAGAGTTTCAACATTTCTCCTTGTAGGAGATTCTGTCTAACTTAAAAAGCTCATATTAAGCCAGCCTGTGTACGTAAGCAATTTTTGCAATGTCATTAAAAGGTGTGCATGGAGTATCCTGAGTGGTAGGGGAACCATGAGGATCATCAAGTCCAGACCTTGATTCCATGGGGTTTACCTTTTAGGGCTCCCTAAAAGTGAAACTTTAAATATCTAAGAACATTGTCCAAATGCTTCTTGAACACTGCCTGTTGAATTGTAACTTTGGGGTCGCAGCAGTTTAATGACTTGAATATTAATTCTTGTTTGGAAAATGGCAGTCACATTACTGAAGGTTATGGTAGTTGCAGGTAGGTAGAGAAGTTGCTGTCTTTTCAAGTGGTGAAATACCTGTTCCTGCAAGGAAAAATACATTACTAACTTGGCTCTTAGCCAAAGCACTCTGCATAAGCTAAGGAGAATATGTAATTTAAATAGTTAAGAGAGTTTGGATCTGGTGTCTTCCTCAGGTAATGAAAAAAAATGGCCATATGTGGTTTGAGACTCCTGGTTTTGGAAAATACAGGGCTCTGGTTTTAAAGTAACTGTTTGTCTTTGTTAATCATTGATTGTGTTTGTCTCAGAAATCCAAAACTTCCCTTACCAGTGGCTTTATCTGTTAAAACATGTCTTTTTTCCTTCCCCCATTTCCTTTTGCTTGCACTTCTTCCGGCAGGTCAACGAGGTAAGGAGGACCTACTTTAAACTCGGATGTACAAAGCTAACCCCCATTGACACCACTAACCCTTCCAGCACCATTAACCTGGGCTGGGCCCTGTGCCAGCACAGCTGCAAGCTGTCACCATGCTGCTGTAAAGCCTATTGCACTGAACAGAGTTTGCTGTCAAATAGCTCTTAAAAAATAGGAAGCATCCGTAGCCACTCCTATTGACCTTATTAATCTGATAAACTAGTTAAGGAAAAAAAGAGCTTTTTTATTTTTCACCCATGTTACTGTGTATGTGAGTATGGCTGTAGCATCTGCAGTACTTGCATGTTGAGAGTTTTTACTCTGTGAGGTTTTTTTTGCCTGGTTTCATTCTTAATGATGGATCTGCTGCTATGGTCTTCTTTTTTTTTTTTTCCAGTTACGCAGCTCCTTCAAGCAAGCTTTTGGGAAAAAGAAATCTCCCAAGTCAGCATCTTCTCATTCAGACATTGAGGAGATGACTGATTCTTCCTTACCGTCCTCACCAAAGCTACCACACCACAAGACCACTGTTTCAACACCACTGCTGAGAGCTTCTCATTCCAATTCCCTGTAAGTGATTTTTGTAATTTTTAGACAGAAAACAGCATGAAAGGCATCTTGCTCCATTGGTAGAGGAAAGGCAGAGGACAGAAATGCTGAATTCAATGTATTCAGAGATTTAAAGATGCATGAGCTGACTCCCAACCCAGTACCTTTCCATTAGTGTCCAGGAAGCCAAAAATCATTGCATCAGTACTGAAGTGTAAATATTTCATTGGGTTGCTCTCTCAGAATGTACTGATTATCAAGAATATTCATAACCAGGGTGACCTTGAGGTGCCAAATTAATTGGATCTCTTCTGTTAATTAAACAAACCATGTCAAATCTGGGATTTTGTTTCTTTTGTCTAAACACAGCACATACTGTATTAATCTGCTGTGATAAGTTCCCAATTTTATTGACAAATTCAGATAAAGGAAAGGAAATCAAATACTGTGGACTAGTGATACAGATGAGCTCATCTAACTGCTTGTGTCTGGTGGATGGAGATGATCCACTCCTCTTTCCTTCTGTAGCTCCATGGCCACCTGTGAAATAAAGTTTAACAATTTGAGTCTGAACTCACATTTGAGAATGTACATGGAAAATTTAGTGAAACAGCTTTTATGTTAATTCCATCAGTAGCTTTGTCACTAGAGCAGGATAAATAAATACAGAAAGTTGTAACAGTCAGTATTGTGAAACCCGTAATTAGCAGACAGCCTCCTGACCTTGAGAGGTCATGCAGAGCTTCCAGCCTGATTTCAGAACAAATGCATTGGAGTAGTTCCTCTCCACTTGTTTTCACATGAAGAGGTGAAAACAATAGCAATAGCTTCCAGCTGTATAACAGTGATGCAATGTCAGTAGCAGAAGATAATCCCCCATGATTTTTGTATCAAAGCTTCTTCTGTCTCTTGAGCCTAACTCAGTGCATTTCTGGTGACTACAGCAAGTTGTGCTTTACAACTCTCAGGCCAGAAAATTGTCAAATGATGATCCCATCTGTCATCAGCCAAAATGCTGTATGGGTACATCTCACCTTGCTATGGAAGCCAAAAGGATACATATGAACAAAGAGTAAATATGTGAACTGGGGGAAGGATAGAGAACAAGTAAAACTGGTGTCTTTTGGCTTACTGGTTTTTTGGTGGGGAAAACATCTGTCATGAAACTGATTTAGGGAAAGACATGTTAGGTAAAATTTCCCTTAAAGCATGCCATCTGCATGGTTGATCTTTATAGAGATGCAGTTACAAATGTGCTGGAATGTTGTGACTCACTCTGATTTTTTTTTTTTTTTTTTTTTTTTTTTTTGGTGGGTGGAGGGAAAAAAAAATGCCACCAAATTTTTTTTAAGTGTAAGTTCTTTAAAGTGACCAGGAATTTATCATGCTTGAATAGGTGTAGAGTTCCAAAGCCCTCCAGAGCAGTTCAGGGAAACCCAGCTGTGCACACCTGGTGAGCTTTAAATCTGTCTGTGAACTCATCAATCTCCAACCAACTGCTGTTAAATACCTGCACCCCCTTAATTTATTTAGATTTTGGCTTTAGAAGTTTTCCTTTATAGCAACTACCGTAAAAAAAATGAAGACTATCCGATAGTAGGTGATTTCAGAGAATTCTGTTTCAGGCTGATTTAAAAAAAATTACCCTCAGACATCTTTGTTTCACCAGACTCTAAAATATCCATGGCCTGTTTAATAGTTGACTTACAGCATCACTAATTCAATAAGCCACAACTGCTACCTGCTTCAAGCAGAATAAAAAGCATAATTCCTCTTCTGCTAATAAATCCCGGAGGAGCAGCAGAAGGAGAGGAACAAACGTGTGTTTGTCGGTGTCCTGCAGTATTTCGGAGTGCACGGACAGCGAGGCCGAGACGGTGCTGCAGCTGCGGAACGAGCTGCGCGACAAGGAGATGAAGCTGACGGACATCCGCCTGGAGGCCCTCAGCTCTGCCCACCAGCTGGACCAGCTGCGCGAGGCCATGAACAGGATGCAGGTGAGGAGCAGCCACCCCGCGTCCTGAGCCTGTGCTGCTGTGGCCAGCCACCCCCACAGTACCCATCTGAGTGCTAGCTAAAGGCTCTCTTTAACCTTGTGTTAAACCTTCATTAAAGGTCAGCTTGAACACCTGACATTGCTGCTCTCAGCTGCAGCTGTTTCAACCCCAAGACAGGATTTTGGGAAACAGCATTTTGGAGACAGCATTTTGTTGGCTTTCAAATGTTTCCACACTCTCTGCCTTAAGGTAGTTGCATTTCAGTGTTAGTGAAGTCCCACATATTTAGGTGTTTTAGGATACTTTGAAAAGTTTCACAGAAAGGACATTTTAATAATTAAAATCCTTAATTAAATGTGGTGGAAACAGCATTTCTGCTAAACTACCTTTTATTCTTAAATTTCTTATGTTGCTATCTTATAATCATGTTTTCGCTGTGCCTTCTAATGTCTGACTTGTCTTTTCAAGAGTGAGATTGAAAAGTTAAAAGCAGAGAACGATCGGCTGAAATCTGAAAACCACGGCAGCTGTAGCAGGGCTCAGTCTCAGGTTTCCATCTCCTCCTCTCCCAGACACTCGGTGGGTCTCTCTCAACACAGCCTGAACCTCACGGAGTCAACCAGTCTCGGTGAGTTTAATGAGAAGGGTGGTGGGGCAGGTTTTATCATGCACTTGGAAGGCTTGAGTTGGTTAGCCATGGAAAAATGAAAGCGTGAGGATTATTAACAGCTGAGGTGTGGAAATATGTCACGAGCTGGCACAGAGCCTTCTTTTAAATATCATCATAGGTCTGCTACACCCTTGGTCAGAGGTGTCCAATTATGACCTCAGCTCTGAAAAGTCATGTTTAAAGCCATTTAATGGTGCACATTTGCCAGGGGATATATCATAGGAAGGAAAATACAGAGTAACTGGCTAATAATTTTCAATGACCTTCCCTTTTTGAGAGGGCTGTGTGGCAGGGAAGTCAGTCAGCCTGGTTCTTGTGCTTTACCTCGGGGCATGTGAAGCCCAGACATGTTGTGTTTGACTACAATAAACCAGAATGGTCTCCATTGTAATTGAGCTCCAGCTGTGAAGCTGTTGATGTTTCCTGTCCACAGACATGCTCTTGGATGACAGTGGAGATGGCTCTGCCCGGAAAGAAGGAGGCAGGCATGTCAAAATAATTGTCAACTTCCAGGACAAGATGAAATGGAAGGAGGTGAGTTGTGTTTCATCCCCAGCTTTGAAATGTAGGTGATTTCAGAATGTGTGAGGGAACTCAAGCTTGCAAAGGACTTTCAAGGATTTTCTCAGGAAAACAGTTCATTGGTGTGTTGATAGTGGTAGAGAGGGCACTTGGCTAACTCCAGCTTCCTTGGAGCTGCTGAGAGGGACCGAAATGCCAGAAGCACCAATCTTATGGTAGCACTTGACAAATCCAAACTATACCATAGGGAGATATATACCATATCATTCTAGTTCAAGTTGTCCTCTCTGGCACAAGCACCCTGTTTAGAATGACATCTTTCAGATGTTTTCCATCTACAAGTACATGAAAGAATCCTAAGTACCCAAATAAATTGCAAATATTGTAAAGTTACATCCTGTCTCGTGTGTTTAACATACTACATGCATGAATGTATTACACAGTCCTTGACAAGCAATGGCCTTGCTATCTCACATTTTTGAGCACCTTTAAAAGTGTGTTTAAGGAGTAACTTCATGTCTTCCTGAGGGGTGGAATCTGAATGATCAGAAATAAAATGGACTCAGAAGCTCTTTCCATTAAATACCTACTTTGCATTAATTATTAGAACCCTGGATAAACAGTAAAACTGCTGCTGATTGACTGCAATCACAGCAAGTTTTAGTAACACTTCAAATCTTATGACAGAAATTAGTTTTCTCTTCAATTAATGTTTCACAGTGTAGAAAACCAGAAAAATTATATTTATTCTCATTTCTTTTATCTGCCTTGAAAATCACTTACAAAATGCTGTGATATATCAAATATAGTATATAAATATAAAGTCTCTTTCTATATTACTAGAGCCATGCATACATTAGAGCCATGTATAATTTATCTATATATATAGGTTTCTGTGCTCACAGCAGAATTTCTAAAAATAAATAGGATAAACCTAGCAAATGTAACATCTTTAATAGTGAAGTCATGGAAGAATGAACTTGACATCTACTTTTCTGTCTGGAATATTCCTAAGAGACTTTCTGTCTCATTGCTAAACTGTAGTCCTCTCTGAGATTTTTGAATTGTTCATGGATTGATTAATAAATACCTTTAACTTAACATCACAGCCACCTGAGTATTGTTTAGGTTTGTGACTCCAACACTGTGGAGAAGGTTTATCATGTGAAAAGAATTCCATATGCCGTTCAGAATTCACCATATAGAGTAGTAAGGATGCACCATTATTTAGAAGTAAAAAGGGAGTGGGCAGGGAAGCCAGCATTTTAATTACATTAACCACGCTTGTCTGATAGAGTTATTCCTGTGCCTTTAGGATTCCAGGCCTCGCACCTTCCTCATAGGCTGCATTGGAGTCAGTGGGAAGACCAAGTGGGATGTTCTGGATGGGGTTGTAAGACGCCTGTTTAAGGTCAGTGGGTACAAAATGCTGCGAGCTCGAGTTCTCCTGTGGGGGTGTTCTGATGGTTCCAGGCTGTATTTAACTTTGTGCATTAAGCAGTGTCACGGCAGAGAACAAGCCCCCAGGGCTGCCTGACTTCCCGTGTCCCTTTCCCACCCCAGGAGTACATCATCCACGTGGATCCCGTGAGCCAGCTGGGGCTGAACTCAGACAGTGTTCTGGGTTACAGCATCGGGGAAATCAGGCGCACCAACAGCGCAGAGACCCCGGAGCTGCTGCCCTGTGGGTACCTGGTTGGAGAAAACAACACTATCTCAGTTACCATCAAAGGTAATTTCACCTGACCTGCCTGGTGGAGTTTTCACTATTGAGTTGATCCGAGCTTGCTGTGTCAAGAAACTCAGAGGAGTAAAAACTTTTTATTTTGCTGCTTTTTCCTCATCCTACCATTTATTTACTTCCTGCTATTTTCATTTGATAAAGTCAGCACTTAGTGTATGCTAAGTCTGTAATTTCAGCAAGTTTTCAACCTGAAGCTCTAGGAAAAATGACACACTTCACAGATCTTCAGTTGTCCTGGAGAAGACTTCACACCACAAAGGATGCAGTGGAGCTGTTTGAGCAGCAAAGTACTTTCCAAATGAGTGAAGCCTCAAGATTTCATTACCTCTTTATCACAGCTATACTTATTATTTCCTTCATTCAGGGTTAAAAAAAAATAGATCTTGACTCATTTGTTTGATTGGTCTTACTGAAGGGTCCCTCCTTAAGTACCAGGAAGGAGGGAGCCCAAATTGTATGAAACTCCTTAAAATCTGGATTTCTCAAAATGTATGGTTTTCATAATTCCCATCGATTTCATTCTGTAAGACTTAGGAAACACAAATTTAGTATTAGTGTTTCTCATTTGGTTTCTTAGGGAAGAACTTTTTTATGAAAACTATGCTGTGAAACTAAGTTCAGGGTAAAGCCCTCAACTGTTGCATTTTGAACATATATCAGTTTGCTCAAAGTTAGACCAGTGAAATCTGCAGACAGATGGTATTTGAGAGCAGTGCCAAACATTCTTCAGATCAGCTTTGAAATTTGACTGAAAGCAGATTTTTGAATATTGGTGTAAAAACCAGGTAACCTTGTATAGCAAAGCAGTGGGCAGGAAGACAAAATAAACTGTGAAATACATCAACTTACTGAGGCTTGACATGAACCCAGGATATTCTACGCATATAAAATGCATTGTCCAGTCATAAATCCTAACTGAAATATTGCATAAGGTCTAACTGTGTCTGCAAAGCTGCAGTTTGAGTTTATATTTAACTTGCACTGACTTGACTTGTGCCTTGAAGGTTCATAAGTGATAATAGTTTTCAATAAAAAAGAAATGTATTTAATCAGTTTATGGAAAATCACTTACATATACCTTTGAGATATAAAGCTGCCGAGATATAAAGCTGCCTATATAAATATTTAATATTCCAAGTAATCACTGAGGTGCAAACATTTCTCTGGGTGATCTGCCAACTTCGCTTCCTGCTGTTTGTTTTGAAGCACTGTGTATTTTTCCTAAGCCAATTCTGCCTAAAGTGACTGCTGACATGGCATAAATGCTTATCAGTAGGAGTTTTCTGTTAGAGGAGATAACTATCAGCATACAGAGGAGGAGTTTAATTACAAGCATTTGGGAAAGTAGGGGGAGTTGATGAGAGCTGGGAGTTTTTTGTCTAGTGATCCAAAAGTAAACAGGTACATTCACGGTGAGTGGGTGGTGAAATGCTGTAAAATGGATGGCTTGTGCATGAAAAATGTAGCCTGAAATCCTTTGGTGTGGCACTTCCAAAGGGCCTTAGGGATGCAGCTGAGGACTTAAAACAGGCTGAAGGAGGATCCAGGCTAAGCCCACGGGTCACCCCTGCACTTGTTTCCCAGGTTTATGTGTGCCTCTCTCAACCACGAGGGATACTGGGGTGGGGAAAGGGTTTAGCTCTGAAGTGAAGAGCAGCTTGATCAGGTCCCTTTGTATAAAAACTGGAAATCCCCCTAAGAGAGGCGTGTTTCCCTGCTGCAGGTATCTGTGAGAACAGCCTGGACGGGCTGGTGTTCGAGTCGCTGATCCCCAAGCCCATCCTGCAGCGCTACGTGTCCCTGCTGATGGAGCACAGGAGGATCATCCTGTCCGGCCCCAGTGGCACGGGCAAAACCTACCTGGCCAACCGCCTGTCTGAGTACATGGTGCTCAGGGAGGGCAGGGAGCTGGCTGAGGGCATCATCGCCACCTTCAACGTCGACCACAAATCCAGCAAGGTGAGCACGCGCCTTGCACTCCTTGCACAGCCACGTGTCCAAAATGAGAGACCTTTCCTAATCCGTCGTTTTGAACTTAGCTTCGTTTTCAAAGCGTTCTGTTTATCCTGAAGGAAGCAATGCTTAAAGGTTTTCAGATTCAATTGATTATGGGTCTGGAACAGCAGGCTTCCAGGTGTGTATTTAAACACTTAAAGGTGTCATGATTTTCAAGTGTTTAGGAGCCTGAGAATTGCCCAGGAAGATAAACACCTGCATAAAATTCCCAGAGACTTGAGCAATCCCTATTGCATGTGGGCACTTTTCCCAAAACCCTCAAATGCATCTGCAGGCTGTCAGGAGCTTCTGCAGCTGCGGTTATCAGCAGTTGTAGTCTTGTGCTGGGTTTGGAGGGGCTGTTGTGCAGACACATTCCTGGGCAGTAAGGCATGTCTTTGCTTTTTTATGTGCTACTGGTTTTGATGAATATACTTCCAGTGATCACCTAGATTAAAGAAAAGAAAGAAAAAAAATTTGTGTATTTGATGGCCTTAGGCATATTTTCCTCTGGAGGAAAGGGATAGTTGAAATTGTGTTGTAAGCCACTGGTATGATTTCAGACATGCTTTAAAGCTGCTGAGAGCATTTCAACACTCATCAGCAACACCAAAAGCTCATCCTTCTTTCCATCATTACTGAAGGCATCCAGATTTGGCCTCTGATGAGGGATGGTTTGTTCAGATTAATTTTGTCATCTGTATTTTGATGGAAACACAGTTGCAAGATCATAAAACAAATCTGGCTGGAATGCGGAGTTTGGTTTGGTGTGGGGAGAGTTGATCAAGTTCCTGAAAAGAAACAAAAATACGTTTCAGACCTCTTAGGTCTGACATTGATGAATAAAAAACACAAACTAAATTACAAAATATTACCCCTCTTTAAGCCCATACCTCACACGGGATTTCTGGCACAGTCTCTGAGTTTTCGGCATAACCTACAAAAGAGAAAGAAAAGTATATCTTGTGTTTTCTCATGGAAAATGTGTGATTTGTTAGGTGTCAGACTCTTTTGCTTTAGATTTTGTTACCAAGCTTATTTATCTTAATTGATTTTTTAAGAAATGTGAAGACAAAGAAATTTTTTTTCTTCTTTTCTTTATATCTGCTTTGCAGGAGCTCCGCCAGTACCTGTCCAACCTGGCAGACCAGTGCAACAGTGAAAATAATGCTGTAGATATGCCTCTTGTCATCATTTTGGATAATTTGCACCACGTTAGCTCCCTAGGAGAGATCTTTAATGGACTTCTAAACTGCAAGTACCACAAATGGTAAAGAAATAGTATCAGTACACATTGCAAATGCTAATCCTGTGCTCAGAGCACTGCTCTTCCAAAATTCAATCGCACAAAACTAATGCCTACTTTAATTTAGTAATGTGGAGGAAGATGACCAGGTTGTCTATATTGTGGACGGTGCTTCAGAGGGATCGTTTTCCTTCATAAAATTATCCATTTTTCTGAAATAAGTAATTTAAAAGTAGCTGTATTTGCTTCATGATATAGATCATTAGTAGTAAAACCCCATTTGTAGTGAAAGGTCCTGTTTTGGGACTTCTGGTTTACTTCCAGAATTTGATCACAGAATCTCAGTAAAGAATTTGGTGATAAGCAACTACAAAACCTTCTTTGACAAAAGAGTTTTGAATGACATTTTTTAATGTTTAGGTTTGACTTAAAACTTGTTTTTCAAAGTTCACAAGTTTGATTTGCTTGATTTTTTTCTCCCAATAGTCCATATATTATTGGCACAATGAACCAAGCCACCTCCTCCACACCTAATCTTCAACTTCACCATAATTTCAGGTACTGTTTATTAAAGTTTCTCATTTATGTTTGTGGGCTGGCAAAGGAGTAATGGCTACTGAGTAATTTAAAATTGTTCTTATCAGCTGAGATAGCGAAGTGAGAGAAAAATGCCATTTGCTCCTGGTTGCTGCCCTGACATTTTCAGCTTGGTTAAGGTGCTGTCATTAAAGGAACTGGGTTCATAAAACTTTTATTTTTTAGAGGATTGTTAAGATACTTGATTTTCTACCAGATTTTCAGTAAGACAATATTTAGGTAAAGCAGATTAATGAGAAATGAGTTGAAACAATGCACAATAAAAAACGGCTCATGTAGTGAAATATTCCAAAGTAACTTCTGCTGAAAAACATGTATGACTGGAATAGCCCATTTTGATCCTGACAGTCTGGAAATAAGAAGAGAAATGTAATCAGGAATAGTTAGACTCAGTAGCATGGAAGAGAAATAATGTCAATTTCTGCTGTTGTGCCATAGATGGGTGCTATGTGCAAACCACACTGAGCCAGTCAAAGGCTTTCTCGGCCGTTTCCTGAGAAGAAAGCTGATTGAAACAGAGATCAGTGGCAGGATGAGGAATGCAGAGCTGGTCAAGATTATTGATTGGATTCCCAAGGTCTGGCAACATCTGAACAAATTCTTGGAGGCTCACAGCTCCTCTGATGTTACTATTGGTAAGTACTCTGCCCAGGCATATGTAAATATATGTATTTTATTTCCTTGTATATCAGGCATATCTTTGTATACTTCCTTGTGCTGTGTCACATAAAAAAGGCTTTCTTTAAAACCCTCCTTTTAGATGTCATCACCCTAACTGCGCTTGTGATTTGAGTGTAACATCTGAATTTCCCTCTCCAGGTCCACGGCTCTTCCTTTCCTGTCCAATAGATGTAGATGGTTCTAGAGTTTGGTTCACTGACTTGTGGAACTACTCCATCATTCCGTATCTTCTGGAGGCAGTAAGAGAAGGGCTGCAGGTGAGCAGGCAAAGGGAAAAATCATAGGTGTAGAATGGCATCTGTTCAAAAGGCAACAAAACTCAGTAGTAGCAACATTTTCTGTGGATACAACCTCACACATTGAATATCTGCATGTCTATGAAAATGCAACCAGAGTTGTCCATAATTTCATGCAGAATTAGTCTCTTCAAGCACTTTTGAAGTAGAGAGTGGAAGAAGTGGTTAGATGCCAAACTGCTGATGTTTGCAGTGGGGGGAGTTAGACGTACAAATACCTTTCAATACTGAGTTCCAGAGGCACACCTTAAAATTATCCTGTGCATCAGAAAAATATGCTTGTCATCATTAATTGTGTTACACAGGATTTTCCTTTGGAAATCAAATCTTTCAGCATAGGAACAAAGCTTTGCACGGAGACAATGTATACATGAGTGACAGGAGCAGTATCAGTGACATTTTGATTACTTCTCTGGATTTAAGATGATTTTTTTAGTAGATTACTTTATTTCTTTCAGAGAAAGAAATTCTTTCAGAGAATGATGTGAAATCATCATTGATTGTCTGTGTTTAGTAATTGATTCATAATCTGGAAATTTGGAATAGTTTTTGGTGTCTGTATGACTGTGAAGCTTGTTGGAATCAGGAGGAGGGTTCAGCAGAGAATTGCTGTGGACTTGCCATTTAGGTAGGGATAAAAAAGGAGGTTTTTTAATAAGCAGCTCTTTGTTCACAAAATAAGCCCAGCAGCATCTACTTTAAAATATGATTTAGAACTAATCTTTTAGTAATGGCTTCTTAAAAAATCGTGAAATGCATGAATTCTCCAAGATTTGGGTACAATTTTGGCAGCTGCCATTTGAAATTTGTCACTAGTTGGGGACCTCATTCTCTTTGGGACAATTTGGGACTCATAGACATAAGGAAGACAATAGGTCCTGGAGTACACTCAGGAACTTTGCTAGAAATGAAACAGGAGAACTGTTTTACATGAAACTTGTTTTAAAGGAAGGTAATAGGAGCTAGGAATCTTTCCAACCTAAAAGAAGAGAAAGGAGAGCAGGTGATTTTGCTTGCTCTTGAAATGGTACTGATACTCACAATAATGCATGGGCTCCTTGTACTGGGTTTTGGAGATCTCATGTCATTGATCAGTATGTGTGGAAAGCATTGAAAAATTAGTAAAGGAAGTGGAGAGAGAGTAACTGATAAAACCATCCTTTTGCTTCCTTGTTCTGCCCAGTATCTCCATCTTTCCTTAGGGTATTTGAGTGGCTTGTGTTCCAGGTGTAAGGACTTCAGTTTCTCAATGTGCTTTAGATTCTTTATCCCCTTCAGCCCCATTTCCCCAAATTGCACTAATTCATCCCTACTTAAATAATTTTCTTTTATTTGGTTGATGGATAAGAAGATGCACTTTAGTACTTGAAGTGTAGCCAGAGCGGTGCTAATGAACAAGTTAATGCTAGAAAGCTCTGTTTCATCTGGGGCTGTTCTCTGTTCCTCATGCCCACAGAGACTCCTCTGAGAGCACATCTTCTTTCCTGAAATTGCCTTACAGAAAGGAAAGGAAAGGTGGACTCCTAATTTTGCTCTGATCTCTGTGGATCTGCTCTCAGCTATTTTTATATTTCTGTTTCTCATTTAGAGAATTATTTTGGGTCAAATACAAACAAACCAAATTAATCCGTACAATAATTGCTCCCATGGGAGCTGACTTGTTTTGTTCTTCAAAACAAGGATGTGAAAATTAGAAGGTTGTATAAAACCTAAGTTCTTCCTGCTTGGTCTATCAGTACAGAATGCAGCACCAACAAGAAGAGGACCCAGAGTCCCTGAGGCTTCCTGCCACTGTCAGTCATACTCCAGTGATTTTTCTTTCATGCTTTGTGGAGCAACCTGTTCCATCCTTGTCCCATGACTTGCTCCCTGGTAAACGTGCTAGTGGGAGGGGTGGACAGATGTGGTTGCCATGGAGGAGGGTTGGTGAGTAATTTAGTCTCTTCTTAGCTCAGATCCACTCAGAGTTTTGCAGGAGAAAAAATGTGAAAATACAAAATCCTCGCCACTTACCAAGTGACGTGTATCATTGTAAATTTGAGAACAAGGTTAAAATAGGAAATCTGGTTTGCCCCATCTTGAAACTGGGAAGATAAGGTAGCAGGGCTGAAGGATGAAGGGTCTGGGCTGTGGAGGAGGCTCAGTTTCAGATTGCCTAGCACCATCTGCTGGCACCTCTGCTCCCTCCTGCTTCACAGCACACCATGGCTTGGTATTCACAGCACTTTAAGACTTTGTGCGTGCAAAATCTAAACACACAAAGAACATACCATGGAGAAATATTATTGAGGAAAGTGAGATAATCCTAGATCCATCAGAGAACTGGTGAATTTCTTTGCTAGACCCTTGTGCAGGTGGATAAAGGTAGGGGACAGTGACAAAATGTCAGAGACAAGCACCAGTTGCTGAAGGATGTTGATGATGATGTTTATAAAATGAAAATAAATGTTTTAAAGCCTCTTGTATTTATGCTTTTGGAAGTCATGAGGCGTTTAAATGAATATGTTGTCTAGCTAAGACAAACAGAATAGAACAGGGAGAATACATTGGGATTCAGTAGTGCAGTCTGTTCCATCCAGAAAAACGTTTTTGAAGCTGAGCTGTCCTACTTAGGAACCTGAGCATGGACAAGTACTGCTGGTGCTTTTTCTTGGTTGAATGTGAAAAAAATCTGACTTTAAAACTTTATGCCTTGACATCCATCATTCTTGCCTGATGACAGATCTCACATTTCCTCCTCCACATTCCATGGATGGCAGTTTGTAAGGCAGCTGCCAGTGCAATCCAGATGTCAGCACTGATGGCATCTTTTGTGTGCTGACATTGTTTAAGTTGACTTAATTAGGTGATGTTATTTTGAGGCGTTTCTTCCTTCAGCTGGTGCCAGGAGAAGGGCACTGCAGTCTCAGAGGTAAGCTCCTTTGAAATCAGTGCCATGGCAAAGGGCTTTGTGTGTGTTTAGGGTAAGGAAACTCTCAGTTCAGCCCTGCTTGCGAAGTGTTTCCTGCAGCACAAGAACCATGGCACATTCATTTTGGTTAGGTAGGCAGTGGATCAGATGGTTGGAATGTTTGACATGGTTCTATGCTCTTTCAGTTGTATGGGAGGAGAGCGCCCTGGGAGGATCCTGCCAAGTGGGTCATGGACACCTACCCCTGGGCAGGCAGCCCCCAGCACCACGAGTGGCCTCCTCTGCTCCAGCTGCGGCCCGAGGATGTGGGCTTTGATGGCTACTCTGTGTCCCGGGAAGGCTCCACCAGCAAACAAGTTCCAGTGAGTGATGCTGAAGGAGACCCTCTGGTAAGCTCTCATTTCTGAACAGCAAAACCATTTCATCTGCCTTGTTTCTAGGGACTGGAAACAGGAACGGGTCTGTGGCTGTAGACTAATCCCTTCAGTCGTCTCATTTTTTCCTTTACTGGAAAAGCTATGTTTTACCAGTAACTTGAATGCTGCTATGATTTACAGTCAATACCTCTGTTCTGAGTCTCAGTATTATTGCCCCTGCTTGTTTCTCCCTTTCCTTCCTGGCCACTGGCAAAGCAAACTCCACTGTAGCTGTCATGTGGAGTTAATGTTATTCCTGCCTCAAAATACAATCATGAACTTCCTTGGCTCTGCAGATGAACATGCTAATGAGACTGCAGGAGGCAGCCAACTACTCCAGTCCCCAGAGTTATGACAGCGACTCCAACAGCAACAGCCATCATGATGACATCCTGGATTCCTCTCTGGAGTCAACGTTGTGATCTCCCTCAGACAGGAGCTGTTTCCACTTGGCAAGAGCCTTGATCACAGACTGATGAAAAGAGCACGTTCCTGGGCTGGGATCTCAGTATTAAGAGCTGCAAGAGCAAGACACTTGTAGCAATCTTGAACCTGGGTGCAGGCAACCCAAGTGACCTTTTTATTGTTTTTCTTTTGACAATGATGAGAACTGCAATCCTGAAGATGTTAAAAATAATCATCATTACTAAGTTGAAGGGACTGGGGTGGGGGGGCAGTTTCACAGCTGTGAAGAAAGCAGCTTTGTGCCATGTACCCTCTGGAAAGAAAGGGGTGAGGGAATATTTGTCTATGCTGCTTCTGACCAAACACATTTACGTGAGGGCTGGACTTTTACCAATCAGCTTTGTGGGTTAAACTCAGCTTCATATAGTTCTGGTGCTATAACAATATTGCTTGCCTCTGTAATAATACTCAATGAAGGCAAAGCTGCAAAACAGGGAAGTTTGAATAAATATTAAAAAAAGAGAAAAGGAAAAAAATAAACTAAAACAAAAAGTGCTGCTCTCCTTGCCAGTCTGAGACCTTGGCTTTCTTTCATTGTGTGTTTATAAAGATTATATATATTAATAGGAATATATAAAAATATGTATACAGTCTGAACAAATTAGTTTTTTTTCAAACACTGTGTAGCAATCAATCCTGCTACAAACGAAAGATCAGGTAGCCTTCTGCTAGTCAGGGCCCGGTTCTCTTCCTACTTTCATCCACACCACCAGGTGGGCTGACTTCTGTGGTGTTTACACCCCACTAATCCACCCTTTTAGAGGAGAGGGGACTTCCCTCCTTCACAGAAGTCAATGGCAGGGCTGTGCCCCATGGAGTCCTGCAGCTCCAGAGGACCCTTGGCAGTGCACAGGCATGGTGAGCTACACCCCTGCAAAGGGATGAGTTAGACTTTCAGTTTTTAATTCTTGCCATGAAATGTGACAGCTATTTTTAGAAAACTTTGGGTTTTGTTCAGAGGTTTCATTCCAATCAGCACAACCATAAGGGGGTTAATTAAAATTCAGCTCTATGGCAATTCCAGTGCTACTCTGGTGACAATACTTACTTCCATGACTTTTCTTTTTAATTGCAAAGTGAAAAAAAATTTAAAAATAGCATTTCAGCAGTATTCAGGTCTGGGAAAAAAAAGATAATGTACTGAGTACTGTGTCTTTTGAGTTTAGCTGTGCCATGCTTTTGAGTTGTGGCAGAGCTGTGAACCTGGTTTGGTTTCTCCTCTTCTGTGAACGCACACACCTACATGATCAGTGTTAAGGCTTGTACTTGTGTTGGGGAAAAAGAAAACACCTCCCAAAGAGTTGCACTTTCCTGGTGACACCATACCCCCAGCACATCAGCTGTACCTCAGCCAACACCTCACTCCTCAGGAGGGATTCGTACGAGCCTTTCCAGCTCTCCTCTGGTGCTGACTTTTAAAAGTGATGCCTTATTTTGTACTAATTGTGTTTGATTAAATTAGTGCTGTATATTATGGAATTTTATTTAAAGAAACAGGGCTAAAGTCATCTCTTGAAATATCATAAGTTGCTGTGAATATTGTTTGTATGAGATACTAGAATTTGTTTAAATGTGATAAAAAAGGAAGGAAATGAGATAACGTTTCAGGTTCATATCAATCCCCAGCTAATAAATCGCTGGAGAGCTGTTTTATGCAGGAGGGACAAAAGAAGCTTTTCAACTCTGATAAATTACAGGAATATGCTGGTTTTTCAATGTACAGGAAGAAATCTTATTGCAAACACTTTTTCAAGAGCTTGTGGGTTTAAAGGAACATAACAAACAAGTTGGTGCTTCTGTGGCTCAGCTTGAGAGGATGGTTTTATTGTACCTCATGACTTTCTGTAATATAACTGTACTTTGTCTTACTAAGCTGGTCTTGAATCTGCTCCTGTTACAACTTTTAAGTGCTGATGACTTTTTTTTTTTTTTTAAGGAAAAATTTAAATATTTTAATGATGGGAGGAAGAGCTTGGTGTTGTTACTGTTTTAACCTTATGAACTCTGATTTCATTATTTCACTGAATGGAATAACAAAGGCTACTCAGCCAATTTGCCTAATCCAGTTCTTGGTACTGTAAAAAATGGGTTAGATCTGTATGGAATCAAATCCATAGCATGCTGATGATGAGTTTGAGAGAAGTTAATTTTTCCAGTAGTCTTGACAATTCTGCTTCCCAGCACTGACTTTACCTGCTACTACTGTGAATTTTGGTACCTAATCCCCCAACTGAATCCGTGCAGACAGAGCATGTGCCTGTAAAAAAAAATCCAGTTGCAGGGCTAGGGCTTTAAATGGACTTGATATCCTAGAAAATGTCTCAGTTGACCTTTAACTAAGTGCTAAAAGACATGTTTAAAGTAGTGTTTTATTTGTGGGGAACGGGGTATTTTTTTTCCTCATGTTTAATCCTGTGCTTAAGCCCAGGAAGACATTTCTATTATCTCTTCTTTTTTATTGACACCAGCTTGGTTTAAAGTGAGAGAGGCAATTTTGAATAGGCTAGTCATTCTGAGCATCACAATATTCCGTGTCTTTTCTGAAACTTGGGGAAGCAGGGTTACCTGTTGTGCACACGTCTTAGTTTTTATCAAGATTTTTCATAGATTAAGTCTTTCTTTAGGTGACTTTTCTCATTTAAGGCTTTTTCAAAAACACTTCTTTTTTTTTTTTTCTTTTTTTTTTTCCTTTTTTCTCCTCCTTACAAAGTTGGCTTGTTTAAAAAAAAAAAATCAACAAGAAATGCAAGATTCTATGCAACATTCGTGTTGAGTTATAAATTGAGAGAATGAACCATTTTCTTTCCTTCAGAACAGCCAAGAATGATACAGGCCATAAATGAGATGTGGGTTTTTTGGGGGGAAGGGGAGGGAGGGGGTTGGCTAGCCTTTTTTGTACATTTTGAAAGAAGCAAACTTGATATTTCATTGTTGATGCTTAACTTCAATATTATGTGTATGAAATCTTGTCTAAATGTGGCAATTTTCTTTCAAGAAAAAAATAATATACAAAAACAAAGCAAAAAAATCTTTGTTGATATTAAATGGAAGGTTGCTGTTTTGATCTAGTCATTTCCAGTGGAACAGTTTATGAAATATGTTCTATAAGATGTACATTTTTTCATTGTAACATAGAAATGTAAATATTTGATTAAAAGTGCTGCATTTTGATGAATTTTTTCTAGCCATTTTTAAAGAGAAAACTAGGAATTGAGTATTTTGTGTACGTTTATGATGTTTTCCATTTGCTCCTCTCCCTATTTAATTTTCAGTTCTCATTTAGGATTGGAATTTGTGAATGGTCTGTTTGAGATCATGCCTCCCCTTTCTCACTCTGCCCATTTCTACCCCTTCCCCACCCCGTGTCATGGAGAATAAAGCTGATGATTGTACCAGTCTTAAATTATTCATGATTCAATAAAATTGATGCCTATTTATTCAGATTTGTGGCTTCCCAGAACTTTTTATCCCTTCCTAATCACCATTTTATAATTTTTCATTTGCAGATCATGGGGTTTGCTCTTTTGGTTTTGCTGGCTTTATTAAGTACCTGTGAGGAGGTGCCAACAGCCCTCACCTGTCCATCCAGTCTGGCCTGGAATGTTTCCAGAGGCGTCTCCCACCCCTCTGGACAACCTTCACATTCCACACAGTATTCCAATTTTCTCTTCACCCATTTGATAGAGACATTATGGTTATACAGTAATAAATACACTATCAGTAAAAACATGCAGGAAACTATTATCCTTCATGACAAATAAATACTCTGACTAAAAAAAAAAAGTAAAAGTTCTCTATTCAAAAAGAATAAACGCAAACACCTCTGCACTTAAAATCTAGGGGGTTTGGGGTTTTTTCCTGGAGACTTACTTCTTCATGTTTCTTTTTTGACAGTTCCTTGTCCACTTATCACCTGTTTGAATGATTAATGTTGGTAGGACATATTCACATGTGAAAAAATTCTAAGAAAATAGAGAAGCTCTGCTGAAAACTGATGATTGGCATTCAAGTTTGTTCAATCCAAAAATACTCTTAATGACACAGAGCTAAATGGTAAATGGTAGCTCAGAGCTGGTCTGTAATGTGGGCATTGTCTGTCCTCCACAGCAATTTTCCAGAGGCAGAATTGCTTTGGACATGCTCAAGCACATTTTTCTGTGTTCTGTAAACTTCCTTTGATTCACAGAATGGCATATCCTGGACTTGCTCGTGGAAAATGCTTCAGCCATGATCTTGAACAGTTTTGAATCCATACTGGACTGCTAAAATGCTTATTATCTCTCAGGAATTCTTCCCTTCCTTTCCTTCTTTGGCTGCCTTATCCCTTTCCCACATTATTCTTTTCTCTGCTCTATGTACATTGTCTTGACTTGAATTATCTACACTTATCTTGACTTTTTCTTTCCTTTACCTCCTCTTCTCTTTAACCTTTATTTTCCTACTTTTTGTTTGTTTCCAACATCCTATTTCATTTTATATCCTTCCTGGATCCATCTTATCATTTCTCAGTGCCATAAGATTAGTGCTGACTTCCTTTCTGCAGTGGAAATGGGAAATTCTCTGGAGTCATTCTATAAATTCAGTCTGCAGCATGTGACATGTTTTTATACCTTTCTCATTCCTCTTCCCTTTTCCACTGGTACTTTGGAGTAGTCGCCTCAAGAACCAGAGAGGAAATTCCTCCTGATACCCTGCAGGTTCCCATCCTCCATTCTGCACTTCCTGTCCATTTCACCACTTTACTGATGCCCTGGATTCTGACATTGATCTCTGTGGTAGCCAAGGGTTATCTCTGGTTTCTAATGTGGGTGTTTAATCTGGGCTTTTGGGGGTTAGAGCAGAGCACAGCAGCTTCCATCTTTGCCCCGGCAGTGGGGCTGACTGTAAGCAAATCCTTCCCCATCATCATCTCGGATGGCTTAGCCACACACAGAAATCCATGTTCCTCTCTCCTTCCTCAATCATAGGATGGTTTGGGCTGGAAGGGACCTTTAGAGGTCATCTAATGATGACCATCCAAATCCCTGCAATGAGCTGGGACATTTTCTGTAAGAGCAGGTTGCTCAGTCACAGGTATTTCTGATTTGCTCAGAGGCTCGAGAGATGTTACAGGGAGTGGAGACCATGGTCTGGCTACATTTGGGTAATTTCTCCTCCAGGAAGTTCAGCCATGTGGGGCTAGCCAGTTAGGAAGTCTGAAGGACCTTACATGAAATGGGATCCACAGGCAGACGGGAAGAGGTCGTGCTTCACAGGTCTGGTGATCTGCAAGTCAGGGAGCCTGAGTATGGCCAGGACTGTGCTGTGCTGCTCTGCCCTGTGCCATGAGGACAGGCTGGCCTCCAGACCTGGCTTGTGATGCACAGAGCCCTTGTACATAGGACCAGCTCAGGCCACTCTAACAGAGAGACATGCAGCTCCTGCTGGGCATGGGGCTGAGCCATCTGTGTGTCCTTGGCTTTGTCTAACCATGCAGCAAGAAGGTCTCGTGGGTCTATCCTTTCTGTTTGACAGCAGAAAGGGTTAACAGAGTTCTTTTGCTGTGAGAAAACCCCCTCCTGTAATACCTTGAATGCCCACACCCATGGGTGGGGTGTGGCCAGGATGCTGTGTGTGGATGCTGCTCCGCTGCGGGTTCTCAGCACCTAAGGGACCCAAGATTGTCTCTGCTGTTCCCTTCTTGCGGCGTTCTCTCTAACAAATAGCATTTGACGCCTCCCTCACCAGGCCTGAGTGCCTTTTATCGGGATTGTGATGAACCAGTGCCGCTCCTCCTCCCGTTCAGCTGATGACACGGGCGGGGGGAAGATCTCCCCTCCAGCCCCGTGAATCCCATCCCAGCCACCAGCTGCTGGCGCATCATAAAACACAGAGCAGCACACGGGCCCCAGGGTAACTTTATTGGATGGTTGTGAAAAGTGCGTATTTCATGATTGGCTTTTCGCAAGTATTAAAATGAATATTGTATGTGTTATGTTAGAAAGTTATGCTGTATTAATTTTCTTAAGTATTAAATTAACTATTAAATACTGTTTTAGGTTATAACATAATGTTAGAATAGAAACTATGCTACGTCAGATATTTTGTTCAAGAAAGGACTTGCACCAGATAGAAGCCACAGGACACCCAAATCTTTCAGAGAAAGGGAATTTATTGCTCCCTTATCAGCAGAAAACTAACTTCTTCCCACCTCGCTCAGACAGGAAGACGGCATGAGGATGAAGAGGAAGAAGTTGACAGTGACCAGACAGAATCCCGTTTTTGAATGGAATTTATGCATCATGTATGAGGTGTATGAATATGCAACACGCGATTGTTTTTAAGAGTTAATCCTCTGTTAACCGGGGTCCTTTTTCGGGCTCGTGTTGCCCAGAAAAAGGTACCCAGACGTCCGTATCTCTTTGTTTTTATTGTCTCATATTGTCCTAACCTCAATTGTTCACAGATTATTATTCTAATTATATTACTATTTTTATAACCATTTTATTACTATTAAACTTTTAAAAATTCTAAAAACTAGTGATTGGCATTTTTCACAATGGTGAAACTTCCCCTCTTCATCCCTGGGACCAGGAACAAGGGGCAGACAGAAACTTTTATGTGGGGGCAGGTCTCGGGGGAGGGTACAATCTTTAACAAATCAGGAGAATTGCGAGTAAAAAAAAACAGGCGGGAACCACAGTGTATAAAGCAATAAAAATTCCAAGGGAGGAGAACAGTTTCAGTAAACTGATAAAGTTTCGGGAAATAGAAAAACTAGCAACTAATAACAAGAAAAGTGACAAAAGTTCTGGGAAAAGGTAGGAACAAAAAGGGAACAGCATAAATAAACTACCAAATTACAAATCAAACAATAAACCTACTAATAAAACAAAAAGCACACTGCAACAAACCAGCACCACCCAGTGCAAAAGAGGAGTTAGGACACAAAGCCCAAGCCCAGTGGGGAAGGAACAAGCTCATGAGCTCAGATCTGTGTGAGCCACTAAACCTCATCCACAGCAGGATTTCTGACAATGTTATTGCACAATTTTCAGCTTCACACAGAATTTCTGCCCGACCACCAACCTCCAGTCCCAAATCAGTCCTGACTGTTAAACAATCTATTTCTGCACAGGAGTGCCCAAGTCATCCAAGAGGATCCTGGAAAGCTCTGACAAATGCTTCCTGCTGCAGATGCTGGACATGCTGACTCAGAACAGCCCATTGCTGGCTGGATTTAGTGCTCACTGAACCTACCTGATAATATTTACTTTACTCCATAACTATCAGTAGTGGCCTTGGATATAATGATAACGACATTGTGAAGTTTCAGATCCTGCTAAGAACACTCAGGACAGCTGATAGGACAAAACCCCTGGATTTCAGAAGCACTGAATCTTCTGCTCCTGAAACTTCCATATGCTCAGAGCCCAGCTGTCAGGGTCTGTGGGAAGCATCCATGGAGAGCACAAGCAGCATATAAGGGCTGGGAGTTACTCAGGAACAGTCCAACCCCTACAAAGGGAAAGGGAGAAAACAGAGCACAAGACTACCCTGGCTTAACAGGGAGCTTTGGAATGTTCTTAAACACCAAAAAAAAAAAAAAAAAGATAAATACTGACCACGGGAAGATGGCCAAATACCATCAAGGAGTACAAGAACCTTGGTGGGGTATACAAAGTTGTATTTAACAAGGCTAAGCTTGGCTAAACCTAGCATGGGTATGATCACCTGTCCTGTGAAGAAAGACTGAAGCAGTTGAGTCTCCTCCTGAAGAAAACTTGTTGAGGACCTCATGGCAGGACTTCAGTACCTAAAGGGCAGCCACAGAGGGGATGGATGCTCTTATTGGATCGTACCAATATTACTGACGGGACTGCCTTGGTCTGTCTGGCCCAGCTGCTGAGCAATCGCAGCACCTGTGGTGTTGGCACCCCAGAGAGGCTCTGGCTTGCTCTGAGCATGTGGGGACAAGTCCGGGCACATCCCGAGCTCCAGCGCTTACGGCTGGAGCTTGCTGTTGAACAGGGTCACTCCTCAGGCCTTCCTGAGATGGAGAAACCTTTAAGGCGATGGTGAAGGAAGGAGTGGGTCCTGATGGAGAGTTTTTAATCCAGAGTTTTTATTTCGGGCCGCATGGCCTCTGAATCCTGCAACAACTCCAACAGAACTCCCGGCCACGTGGTGTGCCTGTCCTTTTGCCTCGGCAGAGGGGCAGGGGAGGGGACCCAGGGAGCACCAACCAGGTACAGGGGGAGGGGGTCTCAGGTGAGAGCGACACCTGGGTGGGCCAATGGCCCCCTGGGGGGGGAGAGCATCCTTTGAACCTGTCAATCATTCGATGGTCCCCTTGGCAAGGGTGGGAAAAGGAGAGGTGATTGACACACCACCTGGGGAAGGAAACTTCAGGGGAAGAACTGGGGAAACTGAGGCACACCATGACAACACACCGCAACATGCTCTCTTTTCACAAGGAGCCACATGGAAGAGACAAGGAACAATGGGTACAGGAGAGGTTTTATCTCACTATCACAATGATACAGAAAGAGCAATCATTCTGTGGAACAATCTCCTGAAGAATATGGTAGAGTCCCCATTGATGGAGGTTTTCCCAAATATGGTTGATCAGGGTAATAGTCCTCACCTAGATTCCCTTTCCCACAAAAGGCTGGACCACAGAATCTTTCCAGATGTCTTCCAGACATGTGCTATTGTATGATTTTATGAAGTATTTTAGCACTTTGCTAGTGGCATGGGAGGGAAAATTAGGTAAAGCAGCACACCTGGCACTTGTGCATGTCAAGTAAAGGCACTCCTATGAGGCCCCACTCTGCTGGGCTTCCCAGGCCTTAAATCCCTGTCGTGTAGGTTGGGAAAGTGGTGCTGGTGTGGTTTTGGAGCTTATTTACTTGTATCAAGTCAACCTTGGTTCAAAAACACAAGAGCCCTGTAGATGTCACTTGATAAGGGCCAGCAGAAGCGATGAACTTTGCCGTCCTTGTTGAGCCATGTGCTTCTCAGACACAGCAGTGGGGCAGTTCCAGCTGCTAGAAAAGCAAATCCAGGCAACAGATTCACTTCTGCTCTTCAGTCTGATAACTTCTGCTCCCAGCACTGGCCCATGGCTGGGCTGGGGAGCGAGCACAGCCAGCAGTGAGACTAGACTGCCTTGTCGCTCCTCACAATAACAGAGCCCACACCTTGTCAAACCCCACCTTGAACTTCCCAGCAAAGGGTTTTAAATGCCATCACTGTTTTCCAGGGTTGAACTTGGGTCTCTTCAAACCAAGCTAGTTTCCTGTAGGATGGGGGTTTAGGACTGGTTGGGGTTAATACCCTGTCACCCTCAGTCTTTGCTGGTTGCTTCTGGAAATGATGGTCTTGCATCATGTGCTCTACTTAACCTCTTTAAGGTTATTGTAATGTTCAAACTTTCCTGGATGACAGATGTTCTTCAAAAGAGGTTTTTTTGTTTTGTTGTGGTTTGGTTTTTTTATTCATTTTTATTTTTCACTCAACCTGCGGGAGCTGTGCAGAAGCCTTGTCTGCCTGGCTGTGGCTGGATGAAAACACTTCCCGCTTCCCCATTTGTGCAGGACACTGCTTGAGAAGCCATTGGACCAGGGAATAGGACCAGAGGGACACAGTCCAGGTCTGTCACCAGCAGCTCTGCAGGGAGCAACAGCAGACTCCCCAGAAAAGTTATTTATTTCCTTTTCTCGCCCTGTCCAAAAGCCACTCTCCCATGCTGGCAGGCACAGATGCAGAAGCAGCTGGTTTCTAAAGGGATAAAATAGTTGAGAATTTGCTGCCCTGAGCTCATGACCATCAAAGTCCCCCTCTCTGCCTTATCCATTCCCCAGTCTGGGAGATGTCCCTCCTGTCTCTGAGAAGGAAGAAAATACACACAAGACCTCTGGGCTGCTGGGTCACTAAAAAGAGCTCTGATATCCTAAAGCAGAGGTTGTTATGGGGGTGTATTACACATGGGATTACCAGAGTTTCCAAAACTCTGGATGCTACTAGTCATTATGGAAACAATTCCATCTCCATGAAGGCAGGAAAGCTTTTTATCACCTTCTTTCCTTTCCCAAAGCCTACAGATGGCTGCATTAAAAATAGAGAGAGAGAAGGAGAGAGTGCTGAGCTTGTTTCAGGGAATAGAGGCAGGTTGCCTCCAACATTCTGGCTGTTAACAGCAGATTATGGAACATTTTGCTCTCAGAAATACACCCAAGCTGAGCTCCCAACACCATGCACACCACAACAACCCAGCTGCCACTAGATCCTCCTAATTTGACTCTCTCTCCACATTTGAGGAAAGAGAATAAGTTTATGTCTTTGACATATGCCTTTGTTGGAGAAAGTGGTCCCCTTCCTGCAGCCACAGATGCAGTCTGACAGCTGTTGATAAATAGAAACAAGCCCTTTAATTTCATATTAAGGTATCCCTGAATCTCAAATGTTTGTGCTTAGTAGTCACACAATGGTTTTTTGGCTATTAAAAATAAATACTCTGAAAGGAGAAAAGAATAAATTGTAGGAGTTATTATTTTCTCTGCTTCTAATGAAGGCATGGGACTATTTTTGGGCTAAGAACAACTTATTGTTCAGATAAACATCAGTCTCAGAGGCTGGGAGATTTTAAAGGAGCAAGCTGTCAGCTATAGTTGAAGAGTAGTTACATGTTCTTTGTTATAAGACAATATATGACTTTCTAACTAATAGATAGTTGCTACAGGGTTTATTTTGCTTTTCTAAGATACTACTTTTAATTAATTTTGCTGCACTGAGGATACTTTTACCTAATGGGCTTCTGTCTCACATGTACACATATGCTTTTGTTGCAACCTCTAAATTCCTAACATATTTCATATTATTACATTACTACACTATAAACTTTTCATCATCTTACTTAAACAGTTTCTTACTTACTTAAGGTATATTCTTACTTTCAACTATAGAAATGTAAGTTTATGATTTTTCTACTTAATGTCTGTGTATTGTACTTTTATATCAATCTAAGCTTCTCCTAAGGCTGCAAATTAAACTCTTCTGTGTCTGTGGAAGTTTCTATTTTTCTGATTCTTACAGGATTAATAAATGTTACATTTTGGGTAAGGATTTTTCCCTGTTAAATGGCAATTCCATTATATTTGTCCTTTAGTACGGTTATTTGTCTAGCAGTAATAGCCCTCATGCTGAAAGAAGCAGTCTTAAAAAGTTATTTTTGATAGCATTTCTAGTGCAGAGAAAATGCAAAGAGCAGAGAGTATGAGAAGATTAGCAGTTTCTGTTGAGCAATAAATCAGGATACCTGTTCTTATTTTGGACTAGTTCCTGTCTAGAGTGTTGTAGTGTTCTCTGGAGTAGCCACTGGATTTTGAAACAAACTGTGTTTTGAATTAGTTTTGTCATTTAGAAATTACTTAACTATAGCCTTATGCTTACTGGATGTGCTGGTTTTGGCTGGGGCAGAGTAAGTTTTCTTTCAGTGGCTGGTAGGGAGCTGTACTTTGGATTTGTGCTGAATGCACAATAATACAGGCATTAATAATAATGTTGATAACACAGAGATGTTTTGTTGTTGCTGAGCAGGGCTTGCACAGAGCCAAGGCCTCCTCTGCTTTCTGTTCTGCCTCACTGGTGAGGGAGTTGGGGGTGCCTGGGAGGGTGGGAGGAGACACAGCCAGGACAGCTGACCCCAGCTGACCAAAGGGTATTCCAGACCACATGGCATCAGGCTCAGGATATAAAGTGGAGGGGAGGAAGAGGGGGGGATGTTTGGAGTGATGGTTTGTCTTCCTAAGTAACCATTCTGTGTGATGGGACCCTGCTCTCCTGGGAAGGCTGAACGCCTGCCTGCCTGCCTGTGGGAAGCAGTGGATTAATTCCTTGTTTAGCTTTTATTTTGTGCATGGCTTTTACAAAACAACAACACAACAAACCCAAACCCAATATGCCCTTTTGCTGTTTCACTGTATTTTGTGGGATAAAGACTGTCTGTGTGTTTTCCATCTCTTTTTTCATTCCACCTGTATCAGGTGTATGTTATCAATTGTTAATGGCTTCAAGGTGTCAGAGAGGTAGAAGATGAGAAATGTGACAATGTGTCCCAGCTCAGGTGTGTCCAATTGGAAAGAGATTAAAGACCTGGAACAGCCTTTCTAGCAGGGGGTAGTCATGCCCTGTACCTGGCAGTGGTCAGGAGGCTCTTGGACAATGCCCTTTAATAACACTTTTAATTTTTGGCCAGCCTTGAAGCTGGATTAGATGATTTTTGTAGGTCCGTTCCCTAGGTGAAGATCTGGTTCCAGAACAGGAGGATGAAATGGAGGAACTCCAAAGAAAGAGAGCTCTTCTCTCTCTGAAGAGAGAATCACTCTCTTCTTCCTTTCACACCTTCCCTTGTGACTGTGGCAGTGAAGTGGAGAGGGAAACAGCTCTCCCCTCACAGAGGGTGATCTGGATTCAGGGGGCATCTGCTGCATTTGTTTCTTTTATTTCTATTTATTTCGGTGTATTATAGATGGTGGGCACTAAAGATCATGGAGCAGAAAATAATTGCAATTTTGTAATGAAATCTCTGTTTCAGAAAAACTCTGCTACCACCGGTATGCAAGGCAAAACCCACTGATATTTCTGTAACGTATAGCAGAAATGTAAAAACAAAAAGCACGTGGGTGGTTATGGATATCCCTGGTCTTGTAGTAATGATCCTTGGCTGGACTTGAGGCTGAAGAGTTAAATTTATCCCTTCTATTCTGTTTCTCTACCCTGGAAGAATTAATTATTTAATTACTTGGATACTACCTTCTATAACCTGTAGTATCCTAGTGATGTGTGAGGAGTTGCTCCCTAGCTAAAAGGTGGGTAGATATTCTTGTAAAGTCACTTAATTAGAAACTGATAAATTCTTATTGAATCACTAATAAGGTAGATTCCTCTCCCAGACATAAACTTCAACAACCTGTTATCTAGAACAAAGTACTATCAAATGATCAAATTTGGAAATCTACTTTTTTTTTTTTATTTGACAATCATCCACTTTAATATATATACATATTTAGAGTCTGTACATGGTAAAATAAAAAATAAAAGTGTTTCTTTATAAGTTACACAATTACACAGCTGCATTCACCTGTAGTTTAGCTGTCATTTAATTAAAAAAAAAGAGAGAAGCATTGTTGAGCCATTGTTATAGTCATTGACAATAACCTTGGTATAAAACACCCATACAGAGTAAGTGTACAAAATAGTGTACAGTTCATATAAGCTGTGCAAAGACAGCAAAGTTCAGTTAAAAATCAAAGAGATGTATCCACTTTCCTCTGTCCACACCGTGGATAGGAGAAGCAAAGTGGAAAATAAGCACAAACGTGGGCAAGAAGGTGGGTTAGACAGTGCTTTGAACACAATATTGATGAATAAATTAGGATGAAAATCATAAATATATAAGATCTCCATTACACAGGGCATGCTTGCATTATACCTTCAAAGTAATTCCAGGTATTTCAAAGGATTTGTTGCACAAGAATGGTGACATTTGGGGTAAGGAGGGAGGCAGATCTTGGTCTGGGTCCCTCAAGGTTATTTATTTTGGAGGAAAGTGTTGCTAGATCAGACAAGACTTCAGTAGCAGCTGAAGTAATACAATAGCTGGAAATTCACTTGAAAGCTAATAGAAATGGTCATGCAATCTATATTGTATTTTTGATGATCTTTTCATCTGGGGGAAGAAGTTTCCTTTCCTACAGGGAAATTTCCCTTTCCTCCCTACTCTACATCCAGGAGCTGCCTGTTGTCTGTTTTTTGGAAGAAGCAAACTGCTGCTTCTTCCAAAAAAGATTGATTGCTAAACATGAGCAACTATTGGTTGCGAAGCAGAGAGAGTTATGAAAAGTTGAGCAGATATTATGAACATGAAAACCCATACACAGGGCAACAAATGAGGAATACCAGTGGGAAGGAAGTCTTGCAGCTATTGTGGTAACGAACCTGCACTGAAGAAGCATGTGGACATTGGGATGGGACAGCACCTCTTCAATTTATAGCACTCTGGTTTATTTACATCTTTGCAGTGTCCTCATGTGATGGTAGGGGCAGGCAAACGATCTAAGATACTGTTATCTCCTCCTCTTCTTCTTCCCCTTCATCATCCTCTTCCTCTGAGTCTGAGAAGTCTGAAGGTTTGCTGGGGCTGCTAGAATGGGATGGAGAAGGAGATATCTGGGAGTCCAGTCTGTCCCTCAGGTGTAGATGTTCTGGGGACTGGTGGTAGGTTAGGGGATGCTGGGGGCTGGAGGGGCACACAGGGGGAACTTCCTCCTCCTCCTCCTCCTCTCCTGAGCATTTCTTGCCTACGTCACTGAGGTCTGGGTGAGGGTTGAACTTGGTGGGTAGGGTCTGTTCTCTGCAGCCACCGGAGGAGAGGAGCTCTCTTTCTTTGGAGTTCCTCCATTTCATCCTCCTGTTCTGGAACCAGATCTTCACCTAGGGAACAAAACAACAAAGAAGTTAAACAGTTCAGTGAAATGGACCAGAAAAGGTGGTTTTGGCTGCACTCTCAAAACCCTCTCAAATGCCCATACTAAAGTTAACAGGAGCCATAGAATCTGATCTTTGGAGGAGCCTAGGAGAGAGCACAGGGGGAATCGTGACATTTTTGGCTGCGTCGATTGCCTATAACTTGCTCTGGGTTTTCTCCCTGCTCCCATCCCCTTCTCCCATGCTTCTCTCAAGCTGCCCCAGGGGAGTGGTGGATCTTGGCTCCCCACACACCCTCTGCCCTCCTCCACCTGGGGCCCCTCTCACCTGCGAGTCCTTGAGGCCCAGCTTGGCCGCCAGCTTCTTTCTGTCGGGTTTGCTGATGTACTTCTGCTTCTGGAACATCTTCTCCAGCGCCTTGCGCTGCACGTCGGAGAAGACAGCGCGGCGCAGCATCCCCCGGCGGGGCTTGCCCCGGGCAGCCAGCGGCCAGGAGAATGTGCCAGGGATGGGGACCACGGCGGAGGCAGCTGTGGGAGGGACACACGGCGCTGAGCGGAGCGGGACCGGCCCCCGCCATCCCTCCCTGCCCTTCCGGCGGGCACTCATCAACCTGGGGCCGTGAAAAGGAGCTTTAGGCTTAACCAACCGTCTTCTTTTCAGGCAGTGATCGCCGGGATTAGATCTATCAACTCAGATGTGGAAAATAGGTCAATGGTGGCCGGTTTTGTTGGGAGATTCAAAGGTCCCCGGCCTGAAAAGGCAAAGCTAGGCGTACCGGCTAAGATAGAGGTACAATAAAAAAGCTCTCCCTCTCACTCAGAAGCATTTGATTTTTTTTTTTTTTCAGATGCTTTTATCATTTCAGATGCTTTATTATGCTGGAGATGAAAATGAGGACTTTTCTGGTTCCGAACAAAACCGCTCCTCTTCAGATGCAGTTTTGATCAATCAGTATTCATCTTTCTATAATAATCTCTTCTCCCTTCTTCCCCCCCTGCTCCAAAGTTGGAGAACTCAATTGGAAGGCATGAAAAGTTGCAGCTAATTAGCACACTGCCTGGTTCCCAATCGCATTAGTATGATAAAAAAGGGCAGAGTTTCGCCTTAAAAAAAAAAAAAAAAAGAAGGGGGGGAACCTCCCCAGGAGAGACAGAGATGCTAATGAAGCGTGAATGGTAATTGTGTAGTAATGAACTAACAGAAAAAGACTGAGGACAAGCAGCTAACGCCATATATTATTGGAACAAAAGAGATTTACACTTTCAAACTAAACACAACGCCATGCCAGGCTCCTCGGGAGAATACTGATGGCACAATCGTCTCTTTCCCCAAATAATTTTCATTAAATGGACATGAAAAGCTATTTATAAAGCTCAAGTTGTTTTTGTTAGGCTATTCACATGCTGGAGAAAGGAAGCAAATTCCATTATCCAGAGGATGAATAGAAGAGCTTGGGTTATTTTTTTTCTCTCTCTCTCCCTTTCCCTGTTTTCTTTTTAAAATCATAGCTTGCTTGTGTATTTCGATTTCAGTTTTTTTGTTTTTAATTGTTCTCTCAGCATCGTAATATTTCGGTGCTGTGGCAATCACAGCTCCGTGGCCTGCTTTCTCTCCTTTCCCGTGCTGTTTGACGGTGCAACCGGGAAGGTGGAGGACGGAAGGGTTAGTAGGCGGCGGAGGTGGTGGAGCAGAGGGTAAGGACGCGCCGAAGGTGGAGCAGAGCAGTCCCACCGCTCCCGCAGCGCGCTGGACCCGCCCGTAAGGCGGAAAGGTTTGGGGGACAGCGAGGGGCTCGCTCCCGCTGCCCTCCCTCCCTCCCTGCGCGGGCGCGGAGCGCGGGCGGCGGGAGCTGACCGCTCCTCGTGGTGCTGAAACATCCACAGCGAGGGAGGGAGGGAGGAGGGAGGGAGCGGGGACCCGCCTCGCCTCGGGACCGTGACAATCCCGGCTAATTTGCGGATCAGCGGGGGGAGCGGGCAGGGAATGTCAGGCAGTCACTGCCTGTGCTAAATCGGGCAGCAAATTGGCGCGACTGATGCTTGAATGTTGTACTCCCTCCAACCTCTGAACCGCAGCATAACCCCGCCGGGGGGAACGCAGGGACGGGGAAAAATCATGGGGCTGTGCCGGCAGAGGGGCCCGCCCGCACACAGGGACATTTCAAACACCTACCTGGGAAATAGGAAGATCTGAGAAAGGGCTGGAAGGATCCTTCAAAGTACGGAAAGGAGAAAGTCTTTGGCGGGACGCTCTGAAGCAACGTAGGGGAGGTTTCTAGTAAATAAATAAAATCAAATTAGTCGGAGGGTAGCCACCAGTTGGATTCGACAGACGGCAAGGCTGGGTTCTGTCGCTCGGTTTGGAGACCAAATTTTTATTAGAAAAAATAAAAGAACGACACCGAATTCGGAAGGGCCGAGGGAAAGAGGCACCTTTGCTGGTTTTGCCAGCAAAGCGGCACCCTTGAGGACAGGGTCAGCCAGAAGACACGGCCGGAGGACCTCTCGTCCCTGGGACCCCTCCCTCCGCCTGCTCCTCCCGTCCGTCCCGGCCGCCGGCAGCTCTGCCCCGCGCCCTTGAAACCCGAGCGATGCCAGAGGGCTCTGCAGCTGGGGACTGGGTCCTGCTTCCCTTTCCTAAACAGGGTCCCTGCGCTGCCCCTCGGCCGTCACCCCCCTCCTGCGGACGGTGTGTCTCCAGGGCCCGGAGCCGCGGCCGGCGGCAGCTCGGGCTGTCCCCCTCTTACCGGCACGGGGCGTGGAGGAGAGGATAGCGTTGACTCCAAACTTCAGGAAAGTGGAGTCGTTGCTGGAAGTCTGTGGCGAACAGATCCTCCTGGAGCCGGCGGTGGTGGAGCTGGGGAGCTCCGGTGTCCCCGAGTCCGTCCTGGCCGCCGAGACTGGGGGGGACATGCTGGGCGGGGGGGCAGTCCTGGGCAGGTAGCTGGTGGGCCTGCTGATCCGGATCAAATCTTCCACCAGGAAGCTGGAATGGCTGGAAAAAGCCGACTGCAGCGACTGAGGCAAGGTGAGGGAGGGGGTCGGCCGGAGGAGGCTGGGGTAGACGGCTGGAGGGGCGATGAGGCTGGGGAACATCATCGCAGGGGCCGTCCGCGGAGCCGGGCTGGGACCGCTCGCCTGCTTGTTTGTTTGTTTGCTTTTGTTTTCTGCTTTGCAAACCTGGGTTGGTAAAGATCCAGCCAGCGAGTCTGGCGGAGTTCTCTCTGCCCCTTCCTCATGGACCATGGGTTTTATAGTGGTCAGCCCCGCTGAGGCTCTTTCAAAAGTGACAGCCCCAACAATGGGGTTCAACAAAGTTCTCCACTTGAGCTTCATTCAGGGCGAGCTCCCGGCTTCTCCATTGGTCCGGGGCTGCAATTTATGATTGGATTAGACTTCATAAGCAACCGGGGCACAATGGCCCCGCCACAAAGAAAGTGTAGTCATCAATTTTGCATATTGACCGCCTCTTTGGAATACAGCGCTCCAAAGGCTCCCAGCAGGGTTTTGTTCAGAGGCAACACACACAGGCTAATTAAATGCCTATTTAAAAGTTTCAAATGACATCTTGCCTCATAGAAAGGGAATTATTTAAAGAAAGCACTAAATTTATTTGCCGCTCCCCTGCTGAGTTTAGGAAATAAATCAATAAATATTCATAGAAACTTATCTGCGGACTCTCAGAAAAACACGGGTTTTGTGGATTTGAAAATACAAATTAGAAAACGTGGAACTAAGCTCTGTTGAGGGAGAAACACGTTTGGAGAATGGATCCCACAGTGGTTTGAACATATTCTGCTCCTGCTATTAGTACGAGGCAGAATTAGTGCGTGTAGATGGGGTTGGTTTTCTATCTGCACATCAAAGGTGCGGAATAAGGCATATTTGCGGTGCCAACCTCTCCTTTCAAGATCCGAGCTTCGGATCTTCGTGTACTTGTGTACAAAAAGTCTCGTGTATTGGTGTTCAGGCGAGAGGTTTGCCCAGACCGAAATGTGAGCCTTGGTGTGGCCGGTGAGAACTCTGCTCCCACAAAATCTGAGTATTGCACACAGGAGAGATCTAGGCACCCTTGTGGGACCAGAGCAACCCCTTCGGGGTTCGCAGTCTGTTGCTCCTCTGTAGCTTATCTACGTTCAAAATAGCGGGAATCACTACCCTCAAGCTGTGAAAATGAAGACAACTTTGTAGCATTTGGATCCTTTTGGCTGAAGTTGTCCGAGCTACTCTGGGCTGTGTCAGTGTCGGATGGCTCAAAGTAGCCAAATTCACCTGATACCGCTTTTTATCTGCGCGTGTGTGCGGGATTTCGGGAGGTGTATTGCTCAGAAGGAAGGTGTCTCTGCGACAGAGCCCGGAGTCCCCTAACTTTGGTGCGAGGGACAAATGGCATCGTCTAACGGGAAAGTAGTAAATAGGGATTTTTTCTGGCAGAGAGTTTTTGTTCGTGGCGGCAAATACGGAAATAGGCGCAAGCGTAGTTAGTTTCCTTTGAAGGTGCGTGATGAAAGCGACTATTGAGAGTGGTTTTACCTGATTTCTCTGTTAAAGACTATAACAGATGTGTTAAATGTCCTATGTTTTAAAAGCACCCTATTCAGCCCTTTGGTGTGTCTGAACCTTTGCAAGCAGAAGTGTGCAGCTCAACCATGCAGCCTTTATCCTATTAACCATGAACTAACTGTCACCTTCAGCTGTTTTCCCTTTTTACTTTTTAACACAAAGCTTTCTCAAAAATCTTATTAACCAGCTTTATTTCTCTCGATGGTTTTTGTCCGGACGTTTTGTGTTGATTATCTCCATGTCGATGCTTTAACCATTCAATAAAAGTGCATCTGCGATTTATATCACATTAGAGAAGAAAGAAAGTCTGTTAAACCTCTCCCTTGATTCAAATCAAAAAGTTATTTATTGGAGAGGACGGAATCAGCCCTGGAAGCCCTTATGATCCTGACAAGCTTTCCCGGTGCTGTTCGCCGGCCCCCAGCAGACGAACACCTGCAGACCTGACTTGGAAGGTCCGCCGTCTGAAAGCGTCACTTTGAAATAAAACCTCGCTGGCGTTTTCCCTCCGCTCCCCAGTTTTGTTGGTCTTGATGCTTAGCAGGTAAAGAAAAAGGGGAAAGAAGGCGTGGGCAGAGCCCAGGGGGCTCGGAGGAGTCGTGCCACCTGCCCCCCGCCCCGCTGGGGCTCCGCGGTGCCGGGGGAGCGCAGCGGGGCTGCCCGCCCTGCCCCGGGCTCAGCTCTCCCCTCGCCCCGGCCGGGGCGCTCCGCGGTTGTCTCAAGCCCCGTTTCTGCGTGGCTCTGCTCTCGGGGTGTTACTTCTCCAGCGAGAGGGACGGTAGTGAATGGAAAACGCAAACGGGTCTTTGCCGTTTAATAAAATAATTAGCTGGCACCCCGCCAGCTCCCGGTCCCATCTCTGTACCCTGCTCCCTGCCCCTCTGGCAGCCGCCCCCCGATCCCGGCGTTTCCCAAATGAGCTCCGCCCGAGCTGTTCCGAGAACACTTCGTTTTTTACAGTCATTATACGTTTCCTTTGAGATGATTTACTCCTTTCTTTACATATACATTGGGGGCATTTTGTCTCACTATAGACCAACTGCTGCTAATTTCTTTGGTTTTAAAAAAGAGGGGCTGACATTTTCTGGAAGGTTGGGTCAAACACATGCTGGGGCACGCGTGGACCCGGTTCCTTGTGATGCGTCTGAGCACACTCATAAAGAATTCCTTAAGCACCACGGCAAAAGGGACTAGACATCTATTGAAAGGGAAGATAGACCATAAGAAACCAAGAAATCAGACGAAAGGATCTTATTTTAAGAGATCTCCTTTGGAAGTTTCTTTTCAAAGGCAGTGATCATTTAAGAGAAAGGGAATTCTAATGTCTCAGGATAAAACCTGTGACTAATGCCGTTTGACCTATGCTCGGGCAGTTTTGTGTTTCCTGCCATTCATTTTAATGTCGTTATCTTCAAATTTATTTCTTAAAAGTCACTCACTTTCTTTGTCACCGAAAAAAAAAAAAAAAAATAAAAAAAAAGAAAGAGGAAAAGAGCCAAATTCAGAACTGCCGGTGGGTGGGGTAGGGAGGGGGAGGTGTGGGCTGCAGCTGCGTGTGTCCCGGTCCGAGGTTGGTAATCCGCATGAAATTGGGAGAGCCAGCACTTCAAATCCGGAGACCAAAGGGCTGGGCAGGGCCAGGCCAGCGCCCCCCGGCCGCTCGGAGCCCCATCGCTCTCCCGCATCCCCGGCCCTGGAGGCGGACGTCTCAATCACCGCCACGGCACGGCTCCACGCGGGACACCCTCCGCGGGACAGCCCCTGCCCCCGCCGGGCCCTTCCCGCAGCCAGGGGGAAGCCGAGCTCCTCGGCCCTCCCTCCCCAAGCCGGGAGCCGCTCCACAAGGGACCAGCCGAGCCCCACTCCGCCCCCGCCAGGGCTGCCCGGGGCCACGGTGCCCGCTCCTTCCTCCCAAAAGCTGCGGTGCAAACGTGTGTGTGCGCCTTTTGGGTTGTTTTCTTATCCCCCCCCCCCCCCCTTCCTTTTTTTTTTTTAAGTGTTTTTTTGGTTTTGGGGTTTTTTTTGTTGTTGTTTTGTTTGTTTGTTTGTTTGTTTTTGTGTTTTTTTGGGGGTTTTTTTTGGTTTTTTTTTCAGCCGGAGAGGGGGAGGGATGCTCCTTCCCTGCTGTGTCTCAGCCCCCTGACGATGCTCATCGACCACGCCGGCAGCTTGAATGGAGGCTGCGGGGGCGAGGCTGTATTAAGACACCTAAGTCTTCACCTTTAGAATTCAAGCACAAGGAACAGTAACTATTGGTTCGTTCAAAGCTCTTCTAGATCCCCCCTTTTCTTGAAAATCCTTCTATTGTGCCAATCAAGCAGATGGTTTGCAGGAAATATAGCTTGGCCCCAGTGACCGAAACTAATTTTAACTAGCTTTCCAAGCCTGGCACGTTTGTTTTGCTCTTACAAAATAGCTAAAAAAACAGCTGGCAAGGGTGAATTAAACCCATTAAAGACACATTTATAAGAAATTATATTCACATAGGATGCTTGAAACCCCCCTAAGAGGGGAGAGATGAGTGCATTGAAATGAAAATGTCCCCGAGCACACTACCCTCCTTAACATCGCCTGAGAGTCTCAAAACATTTTACTAAATAGATTAACTTGACTATTGTTTTGCATCACATTTATCAGCTTCATTAAGTGAATAGCTGAACAAATATATTACGCATGCATGAAAAGCTCTTTTGGGGGCCGCCTTATTGTGTCCTCAGCCCTGACAGGTGGTTAACTGTGTTTCTCTCTCCTCTCCCCCTCTCTCTCTCTGCGCAAAGAAAGAGGGATCTCGGACAGAGTGCACAGCCCAGACTTGGCAAAGGGACCTCGAGGGGAGAGTTACTTTCTTTTCCCTCACCATTCATGCTGGCCAGCCCAGAGCACACACAGCCTGAAATGGAACCAGATGATCTGATCATGTCAAAAGTAATTAACTTTAGTTTAGTCTCTGTGTCTTGCTTGCGCTTTACTAACTCCTTCCAAGCTCATTTAATCTGCATATTTTCTTCCAAATTTGATTATTTTTGTCCATTGCATCCTTTTATCCTTTCCCCAACCTCCACCTTCGTTTTAAAAAAATAATCTGGGGTTGAACAATCACTCTTCTTTCTTCTCCATTGATCTATCTAATAACCAACCATGCAACTTCCTTAAAAACAACTCCTTTCATGAGCTAAGAAAGGAGACATATTTTGGAGATCTAGGATTTGCAAAATACAACATGATGGTTTATTTGTTGCCTCAATTTCATGATTTCTTGGCCCAGTGGAACCTTTCTGGGAATTGGACAGAGCCAGTTTGGATTTCAGATGTTGGTGGACAGGGTCCTGCTTGTTTCAGTTGTGGTTTCTGCCCCAAGGGTTTCCAAATTCGACTGTGCAGATCAAATGTGGAGGAGGATGACAGAATACCAAACTTGCCCATTTATTTTCCCCAAAACCTGTTTCTCTCATGTTGCTCAAGTAGGTCATAAGAATTAAAAATCCTTTCGTCTTTCAAATAATTTCTTAAGAGTACTTCTGCCTCCTCACTGCAAACTGAACTGTCGTCCTTTGCTTATTGCAGTGGCAAATTTCTCTGCTGACTGATCCACTGAAATCTCTTTGCATTGGGCACTTTTAAGTACTGTGACTTGAAACTTTCCCACTCATTAAGACTCTGTTTCTCACTCTCCAGGTTATGACATGAAGGACAACTTTCTTTGGAGGACAGGACTCCCAGCACAATTCAGCAGGAGAGTGAGTATGTCTTGGGGTGGATTTTACAAAATCTGAGAGTTTGTCGTCACCTTGAACTGAGGGTCCTTGAGCCCACACACTCCCTGATGTCTGCCACAAGAATGGATTTAAAGGCTGCTCTCTACCCCTCTGCCTGATGGAACATCACACAAGGGCCTCTGTCTCTCAGAGAAAGAAGATAATTACTATTTGACTACCTGTAGGGTAAACCCAGGGCCTTCTCTTGTTTGTACATCTTTTCTTAAAAGGGCATCAACCCTCAACTCCTTGAATTCTTCCATGCCAGCCAGCTGATGCTTCACTTTCTTTGGGCTTAAGTCTCTCTGGGAAGGTTTAAGAGGGAGACTCAGAAGAGAGATGCTGATGAGAGCCCAAGTCCTGTAAGCATTTCTCCTAATGGAATGCCCTCCCCAAGCTATGTGCTGGTAGCCAGAAGGATGGTGATAGGCTGGGAGGCTCACTTTGCACCTTCTAGGTGAAAATACTTTCAGATGTCATGATTTAGTGGGGAAAACAGCTGTTGTGAGGTGAGTGTTTTTCTCTCTGAGCCCTATGTGAAGGTGCTGAAAGGTCCTTTAACAGGGATTAACCTGTGATTCATTTGGTGGGACCCAAAGCCATGCGATAAGGAAGGAAAGGAAACTCAAACACCGTGTAACAGTTCTTTAGTAAACACAAGTGCAAAATTTCCTTGTTGGGTGTCCTGGTTTAGGAGGACATTGGGATACTTTAATGCTCTCACAACTGAAATGGGGGAATAGCTTAAAAAAAAAAAAAAACAAACCAAAAAACGTGATTTCCAAGGTTTTTGATCATCAGATTCCTTGGGCATTTAGTGTTTCCTTCTTGTAATTATTGCATTGGTGACCTTGTCCATTAAGGTGATGGGTTTGCAGTTAAATTGTTCACTTACAGACCATGCCCTGACCACAGCCATGTCCATGTCTACAAGGTGCTACACCCTTGTAGACATGGATGTAACTGTGTGGACCTCTTTATTAAAAGACAGAGTGCTTGGTTTCCAGAAATACTAAGCTGCTCTTGTAGATGTTGATGTGGAGTGTGTTTGATTTATGGAGCTCTGACAGAATGACAAACTACCCCTCATGTTTCACCTTCACAGAATCATAGAGAAACGAGTTAGCAAGCCCTGGTCTATGTGGACCATGTGCTCTGCTCCCAGTTACTTTGTGTAAAATGGGAAGTGAGATGAATGATAACTGCTGTGTTTCTGTTGTCGCTTGGGGATGCTTTTACCAAGTGATCTGCTTCAGGTACAGAAAACCAAGGAGCAATAATGCCTGAGGAATGAACAGCTTCATAGTTTTAGGTATCACAGACATCTCTTCAGGATTCTTTAGGGTAGGTATCTAAATTCAGGATGATTGGATTCTGCAGAGCCGGGAGATTTTCCACTGGATCTCCACTTGTGAGAAAGAGTTGTTCTCTTCAGAAAACACTTAGCTCATCCTGGAGACTAGAACAGGACCACCCTTCTTCCGGGCTTTGCTTTGCAAGCAGTGCAGCTTCCTGATGTTCAGATATGAAGGCTCTTCCATTTCATCATCAAGAAAAGATGATGAGGTCCTGGACCTTGAGAATCTTTCTTGAAATAGCCAAGGCCTCTCTCCTGGGAGCTTTCTCAACCTGCAGAAAGTACATCCCTTCTGAGAGAATCCTGTTTATTTCTGACAAACAGAAGAAAAATGCCCTACTTGTATTCCAGCAGCCCTGAAATCGGACAGATACACAGCGAAGTGTGTTGCTCATTTGTGCCTTCAGCTCTCTGAAAGCAACCAGAAATCTCTGGGACTAAGGAGAGTGTAAGCATGCAAAGAGAGTTGTAGAAAAGCTTTTCTCCATGCCTTTGGCTTGAGAATGTTGCTTGTTCTGTCAGGGCTGAAGTCAGGGGCAAAATTCATGGTAATTTCAATGTGGTGGAGTTAAGCCCTAGAAGAATTTGACTGTACTTGTCTCCTTTCAGGAGTTTGTCAGGAGTGTTTTGGTACCGCAGGGGGAAATATCAAAGACAACTGAAGTTTAGAATGAGACAGCCAGGATGTTTGAAGAGGATCTTCATAAGATGAAACAGGTTTACTCAGGTTTCTCATCATACCTGCAGCAATGAGAACTACCTTACCAAAAAATATGTTTTAGTGGTTGCATTCACATTTTTGTCTCTCATGTCATGATTTTTATTTTTTTTCCTCTGTTTTTTGTTGTCCATTAAAAATGTAAGAGAGTGGAGAACATCAAATTATATGTCTCTAATAAGATCTTTAGGGGCATCAGGTGGGATTCAGCAGATTTAAAGTTTAACTTGATGAAATCTGGTGAGGTTGTGCTGTCCTGGCACAGGACAGGGCTCTTTTTGAGGACTCATACTCTGGCTGTGACTTGGCAGACCCAGAAAGCTCAGGAGAGAGGAAATAGTTGTAGCTTTAAGCTACATTTGCAGCCCCCTGATTCATGAATGTACTGAGATAAGGAGTTTCTCTGGTGTCTTTTAAATTGTTCTGCCTTAGATCTTAAATTGAAATTTAGTCCCTCACCTATCAACCTTTATCTAACTTTCCCTAACGGTACTATGCAAAAAAAATTATGTCTTCCTTTTTTGGTGAATGTCTCCTGCTCTTACAGATAAATAAATCAGCAGGGGGGAATGTGTAGAGATGGGACTACACCGCTGACTGTGATCAGACTGTCTCTCTCAGGAGAGTTCAAGCAATGAGGCTGGACTTCTGTGCCAGGACAATTCATGTCTGGGCCTTTTCCCTGCTTCTGCACTTAGAGCAGAAGCAGAAGCAGGCTGAACAGCATGGAAAATTTTCCGTCCACTGCTATGTATATGGTAACTGTCTCCAGATCTGTGAGAGAAAAAGCAGAGAAGGTCTTGTTATCTTCTGCTATTTCCACAGCAGCGACTAGCCAAAGAGAAGGCAGCTTTTTGGTCTCAGTTCTGGTTGTCCAGCCCCAATATTTAAAATATTGCTTTAAGAAGAATGAAATAACAATGGGATTTATGAGGTGTACTGACCTTAGCAGGAAGCACCAGTAATCAGAATTCTCTTTGGAAAGATTGGTACACACAAGGATTTGCATCTGGTCCCAGGCCTCACAGTGCAAAAGGGGACTGATGTCAGGCTGGACTGACGGAGTTCAAAATTCAAAATTGGGATATTTGCACTCTGGGCAGATGAAATAGGGCTGTGAAACAGTCTCACTATTTCCAAGAAAAATATATAAGCTTTGTATGACAGATTTAGGGAGAACCTTATTTTCCATTTAGCGTCGTATCCAGGTGAGTGTAGGCCTCTGCTCTGAAGGAAAGGAGGGATGATGTGCTCCCTAACCTACTGCAACTCTTTTTCATTCCACTTTTAGTGCGTCCGGGAAGTCAGCACATTCAAACTTGCTCTTTATGTTGGGAAACTGACTCCAGTCCTCAAGGAGATTGTCTGGCCACATGGAAAAAATCCACAGAGACAGACTAGTCAAGTCATCCTCCTGGGCTGAGGAGTTTTTGACTCTGCTGGCAGGGATCTGGGATGTCCCTCAGTGCTGAGGCCATGTGGCCAAGAGGTTTTTCTTCCTTCTCTTCCCAAGTTCACCATGAAGAATGTTTTTAAGGTAAAAACCCACATCTCTAACTTTCTTAGCTGTGTTTTAAGTGATGTTTTCATGAGGAGCTGTTGTTAAATCATAGGGTTTGTTTTATGACATATTTTCAAATCAAGCTGCGTTTAAGCAAGAAAAGCAAGTAATTACGTATAGCTTTTTAAGAATGTGCACTTTGTTTTCTTTTCCTCTTAATTTAAATCCCAGAGTGCACAGGACTCGTGTTTTTAAGTAGATTTTAACCATGACTAGAGAAGCTCAGTTATCAGTTATGCAGTATAAACAATATGCAGAGGGGGGATATTTTGATGAGAGCTATCCAGTCCTTGCTTGCTAATCTAATTACAAAGTGTAGGTTTCTGACACAGAGCTGCTTGCACAGAAAAGGCTTTTCTCACACCTGGTGGATTGTTTAGCCAAGCTTTTTAAATGCTTACAGTTTTAAAGTGGGGGGAAGGGAAGCCTTTTTAAAAAACAAGTTCCTGTGCAAGGCAATAGAAAGAATTTAGTGGTTGTCAACATGAGTTTAGTATAAGGGTGCTGTCTAAAATGTGGGTTCACTTTACATTGACCTTTGGACATAGTGTCCCCAAACTTTGTTTTAATTTTTTTTAAGGGTTAAGGAGAGTATGAAAGATAACAGATGTCAGTGACTGTATTAAATTGTGTGCATGACTGTTATAAATATCTATGTATGGCTGGATACAATGCTCCCATATTTTTTTTTTTGGATGTTTATTGTTCGTGCCTCAAGTGCTCAGCAGCTCTGAAAGGGCAGCTTTGAATCACAGCCCCAGCAAAACAGTATTTTTGTGTTGTTTAGTGCTCCGATTCCTACAAACAAAATAAAGTACCTTGTTGAATAAGGGCCATTGAGCAGGAATGATGGGTTAAGAGTGGGGGTCTGAGGTGGCAGCGTGGGTGCTTGTTTATCAGGGAGGAGTTGTCAGTTGTTGGCTGTGCTGCTGAAAGGAGGGACGCTGGAGGCTGATGGCTGGGAGAGCATTGATGTGAGGTAACGGGGTAATCGGATTGAAAGTTAGCCATGGTATTTATGTCAGTTCACATTTCGTCAAATGAATAATATGAGGTTGCTATCTAGCCCAGGCCTTGGCCTGGGGGTTGGGTTATAAAGAATCTAAGGCCTCATTTGATTCAAATATAAATTAATTCTCACTGGAGCGTTGGCTGATTAATCTATTTGCATAATAGTAGAAAAACTGCAGTGTGGTTACTTTTGCGGGGATTTGGACAAGAAAAGCCTTAAATTCATTTGAAAGAATATTGTATGAGAAGTCAGGGAAGCAAAAGCACCTCTATAGGGCTCCTCAAGCCATTTTCCCCCCAACTCTGATGTGCAAAACTGAAAGCTAAACTTGTTCGCTGGGGAGTCTGACACTCTCCTGAAAAACTTGTGTTCTGACGTCTAGCTACACTTACATTTTTGTGTTTGATTTTACTGTCATTGTAATTATAACAATGGCATCCTTTATAGTTTTTGATATTTAATAAAAATGAAGCCCAAACAAAATTGCAGCATATGTAGGTGGAGTAAATGTTGGACTGCAGTGGAGCTCTGTGGAGAGATAAAGAACTAGGATAGACAAATGCCCTTGAAATGTAAGTGATGTTTGTGTGAAAGCCTGGTTATCCTGTGAGACATGGGAATGGAAGATCCCAGTCCTGCTGGCCACATGCACTTCACAGTGTGCTGAGGGAGGAGTGGGTCTAACATCAGTGCTGGCACCAAGCAGAGGCTCAAAGAGGAAAAAAGCTTTTTTTTTAAAAATTTGCTTCCCCTCCTACCAAGACTCTCTGTTTCACTTTTGGAGATGACACCTGAGGCACACCCCTACAGGGGACAGTACATGGGGAGGTGCACCCAGACATGTGTGGTCACACAAATGTTTTTCTATCACATCCCATCTTTTCTTTAATTTTCCTAAATACTGTGCATCTCCATTGCATGTATAAAATGCAGTGTAAGGTTTGGTTTTGATTAATTTTTTCCCTTTACTATCCAGACACCTGTAGTGCTTGACTGGCAAAGAATGGTATGTTTGCATACAGATACTGAGACTGGTTTTGAATCATGGGACCTCTGAGGACAGAAGTGTGTAAAATTTACAAGACACCTTAGGAGAAGCTTCAAAAAAATAGTCCAAATCTTGTTCTTATTGAGGTCTGTAGATGTTTTGCCAGCAAGAAAAACACATGCCCTAATTAAGCAAAATATAAAACTTCCTGCAAGGATGTCAGGATGGAGTTACAGCGGAGCAGAGTCCATATGAAGAGTGGGAGGCAACCTCCAGGTCCACATTTGCCAGAGTTAGTTGAGTGTTTGCCAGAGTTAGTTGAGTATTTGCAGGAAAGCTGGGCTGTTACTTGGATTCACTTGAATTTTAAAGCATCCACTGAGATTAAAGATGCCAGGGTTTGTGGTGAACCTGCCCCCTCTGCAGAATACCAAGGTTTTCACTCTGAGTTCAGTTGTTCCTGCTAAAATATAAAGATTTCCATCACAGATAGTGGGGATAGGAAATGTGTCACTTACCCCCTTCAGCTAGGACCTGAGGAAGCTCACAGTGGCTATTCCAGATGAAACCTCTGAATCCAGATACTTTGGGGAATCAAGTTGATGTTACAGATTATAATTATGCTAAGGCAAATGACACTGTAAGAAGAGTTTGTATTCTAGGCAGGAATATTGTAATTTGTAGCTGACTTGGAAGTGTGTGTAAAGATGGAAAATGGAGTTCTTCCTGCCTCATCCCCTTCTTGGTCCTTGTTTCTGGTTTCTGCATAAGCCCATGGGTCCTCTCTGCCATGATTTGAGTTCAGGCTGCAATTTGTAACTTCATAATTACTTCTTGAATTCTTTGGTTACTTCTTTTAACTCCTGATTTTGTTTTGCCTATTTTCTTTCTCTCATTTTTTTCTTCTTTTTTGCTTTTTCCTTTTCTTTCCTGGTTTTAGCCTACCAATAATATGCTCTTGGTTTAATTATTATTTTAACCTGGCTTTCACTCTGCTGGTTGCTTTTCAGAGCTATTTGGGAAGGACATGCTGTTCCTCAGTTAGTGCTGTCTCTTTATGAAGCTGGAAATTAGGCAAGAGATCTGGACAAACTGACACTGAAAAAGGAAAGCTGGTGGTCAAAACCCCTTATTTATGTAAAAAAAAAAGCACCTGCTATAGTGTCTGTATGCTTGCTGTTGCAAGATCAGTGTCTGAAAGCACAAAACAAATTGATCCTATCCATGGTCAAAAAGCAGCTACACTGCAGTATTTTTGTGGTTAATTCTTGTGGAAGGGGAATGTCTGGGATCTGCAGAAGGCTGGGCCACACAAGCAAATGACATGGCTGATTAACAGAACGTTGTCACGAGAGAATGATGACTCTGCTGTCTTGCTCTGGTATTTATGAAGAATAAACAAGACCAAGGAAAAGCCAAGACATCTGAACAGAAGCCCTCAGCCTGCTGACAACCTCCAATTACTCCACGTCTTTTACAGCCAGTGATTGATGTGGGTCTGGTGGTTTAATCTGGGGGAAGTTGAAGGCAAAGGGAACCGAACCTCTGTGCCTGTCTGACTGACCTGGGTGATGTAATGTACCCCTCTGGATTCGTCAGGGGCTCTTCAGGCAAATCCAGTACTTCTGTCTACCTCGATGCCATGGAAGGAAGAGCTGCCTGATGCACTGAAGACACAGGGCACCAAGGCTCCTGGGTTCTTCTCATGGTCCCATCTGCAACACAAAATTATGTAAATAGATAAATATCACTCAGCCTCTTTTGTTCCTTCCATCAGGTATGGCTATAGTGCTCACAGTACTTAAATCAAGAAGGTTTTACAATGAAGTAAGGATTTACTTTTTTCCATATTTTACCAGAAATAGACATTAAATTACTTGTGCTTACAGCTTAAAGGAAAGCTTTAGTTTTGGATTTCTTGTTTCTCTCTAGTGCATTTGGTAGTCAGGATACAATTCTTGCAGTTTAGATATTAACTGATTTTACTTCCAGTAACTCCCATTGCATTAGAGGGGAGCAACAGAAAAGAAAAGAGCCTTTTTTTTTGTGTCTGCCATGTCAAAATTGTCAAATAATAGTACATGTGACAATAATTAGGATGAAAAAATAAAATGTTGCATGGGCACTACCAATGTGCTTCCAATAAACCAGCCTGTCCAGAATGCCCAGCTGAAGATGAAGGTGATACTTAGACAAAGAGGCTGAGCTTTGCCAGCAGCTTGCAGTAGTGGAAGGTAGAATTACACTCCTCTTTGGACCACATGAGACTGTGGTTTCACTTATGGCAGTTCTGCCACTCATTTGCTTTCTTTGTGAACCAGTTTCATTCACTAACTCAGCTGACAGTTCATAAAGGGAAAAAGAAAGTAATTTTTTAAAACTGGGGGTTGTTGCTGAATAAAATAAATTAGTGCAGCTAAGAGCATATATCAATTTAATTTGATTACTCTTTTCAGGCTAAATTAGTGTGTGAGAGAGATGCATGTCAGGCGATTAAAAAAAGGCTACTCGCCAAATTTAGATTGGAGCACATCTGACCTTCTTCAATCAGACTTATCAGTCAGAAAATTTGGTCCAGGCTAAATCGGAAAGCCATGAGTTCTGCACACTTATTTCTCCTGTTTTTCTCATCCTTTATTATTCTTTTCATGCCTTCCTATCTGAGAGCTGTCACAGAGAGAGCGGGCCTCAGGTGAGAGTAGTAAATCCAGAGCAAAGGACCAAGTGGGAATTTCTGGGCTGGAAAGCCATGAGTACAGCATGAAAACCCTGTTGTCTGCTCACAGTTGTCTTTGGTAAGGGCTTAGGTTGAGTAAGCAGGCAGGTCAGCTATGAAACTGCAGAAGAAAAAACATCAAGTGGGCCTTCCTGCTTCCTCCTGGAGCTTTTTCAATGCAGGAACACCACTACAAGTTGTTCCAGGCTTTCTCACCAGTCTCTGTCCACCTGGCTTCAGATGTTTCATGTTGTTTATTGGTTGAACAAACCTGTGTCTGACATTCTGAGCACAGTCCATTGCTCGTTAAAAGGAAACAGTTTTGTGTCTGCTGGGTCAGTCAGACATATGACACTGAGAGAAATGATCTTCCCCTCAGGGCTGCAGGAAGCTGAAGGGCAGAAGTGAATGACTGACAATGGGATATGCTTGACAATATTTATGTGAGCTTTGTGTTCCCAGATACACTTGGATGGCAGTGAATTGTCAGTTACTATATCAATCTGCCAAGTGTGAATAGCTCTTGAAGAGCTTGAACCTTCTCAGGTTAAAGCATCTGTAAAGCTAATAGAGATCATGCATGATATGGATATGACCTCATTTTGAGGGCATATAAATTAAACCAGTCCTAAGCAAGGGCTCTGGCTTCTCAGCAGTGTTCACTTGCAAACAGGAGACATTTTGCAAACAGGCAGATCCCCTGGTAATTCTCTGCCACATTGCTCAGTTTGTCTTTATCTATTGTTTTTATACTGTGCCCATCACTGTGACTGACACAGAGAGTTTTAGAGTTTTCACTAAATTGTCTGTATTTGCTGGAAAATCCCTCCTGGAGGGAGTGGAGTTTGTGCTATGTCATGGCACAATCTTAAGTAAAACACTTTGCATGCACAAAATAGAAAAGTGCCATTCACCACTTAAAGTATGCAGAAACTACAGAAGAGTGGAAGGGTTGCTCTGATCACATCCAGAGAGGAAGTTTTGGCAGTGATGTTCCAATGGTGGCTAAATGGAAGTCCAAAGTCATGGCAACAGATTATTGACTTAGTTACAGATCCAGTAAAGGATCCAAGTCAAAGACACCCTTGATTCTCTACCTCCCTTCAGTACAATAGTCAGACCTCATCAAACTCAATTCTGGAGAAGATCCACCTTTTTTTTTTGAATCAGCAGACTCCCAAAAGTTTTAGGAAAAAGGTCTCACAGGAGTAATATTTAGAATATTACTGTCAAATCTAATCTTTGTGTCACTAGAAGAGTAATTTAAGTTTTCTGGAGGCCAAAAGTAGTTGGATAAAATCTACAATAAAATCTTATGGGTTTGTGTCTCTCACTGAGATCTCAATCATTTATTGAAATCAGATAAAAGTAGAGCTGTCCTGAGAGTTTTTTTTCCCCTTGAACAGGATGAAAGGGTTGTTTTTAATGTAAGATATCTGTTAAAATACTGCTGTAGGGCCAAGTGAGTTGTAATTTTGGCCACAGTGGTTCTTTTGCTAGGACATTCCCATCAAATCTCACTCTGCTGATACTATGCCTTTCCTCCCAGGGTTCTCAGGACCTGAATGGAAGTCTAGATTTTGACTTTGCTGTAGTGACCAGAGGCTGATCGCAACTTTTCCGTCATATCTCCCAGATCATTAATTGGCAGCTTAATTGCCCAACCAACACCTAAAATGCCCCTTGAGAATAAACACTGAAGATATTTCTGTATATCCAGGTCAAAGAGTCTGTGTTTCCATTTGCTGTCCTATACCATTATGTCTCTAATTATGTAACAAGCAGGATCACAAAACACAACTTACCAGCTTATTTATATCTACCCTACTTGGGGCCTGCTTATACCTGCTGTAAATGTAATTGTTGATTTTTAATGGTGTCTGATAAATTCAGGATCTAGGAAAGAGAGAGGATGGAAAGAGCTGAACTCATGTCTTCAAACTGAACTGAGAAACTTTCTGTTTGGTTACACAAGCTATGAAGAAAGACTCCCATTTGCTCTGTATTTATTGGCACCTGACACAGTGAACCACCATCTGAGTGAGGCCTCCAGGCTCCTCTTTCCTTCTTTCTCCCCATTTATCTGTGCAATGGGAATGAAGGGAGTGTTTAACTTTTTGGAGTTTTGTATGTTACTGACTGTTTGACTCTTACTCTGGATTGACAGGGATATTCCTGATTCCTGTCCAGTGTTAACCAGGACAAGGCTGCACAGCCTTCTAAATCATCCAGAAATATCTGCCATGACTTACTTTTATTTTTAGGTTTGAATAGTAAAATACCATGCTACTATGGAAAACCAACAGGACAAAATTATTTTCTGTAGTAATTAGTTCTCACATTATTTTTTGTTGGTCTTAAAGATATAATTGTTTCATTATATTTTATTATTTTAGTATTAGTAAAGGCAAAATGAAGACAAAAAAAATTTGCTGTCATATGGAACACAACAGCATTTTCTATTGATCAATTTTCTAGTAAAAATATTTTGCAGTGACTGTATTTGGGTGTGAAGCAGATTGCCTTGGCCACCAGTAGGACATGGTTGCACTATGACACTTACATTAAATGATCCTGCCTTATTGGATTCATCACAATATGATTACACTGTGCTATTTCAGTGGCTTAACACAGTCAGCTTCTCCGAAGGAAAACCCAAGAACGTAATTAATCCCTGGTGTTTGTTTTCATTTTGCACCCAGTGATGGATATTTTTTCATTACTTTACTATTTTCCTAAAAACAAATGATAAATTATATCACTAACAAACCAACAAAACCAATTCATTGGTCTTAGAGCTTGTCTCACCAGAAACAAACCACACTGTTTATTCAATTTTTATAGGATCTCGTTCACTAAATAGAACATGAAAATTTAAACTTCCTAGTGAAGGGTGGCCCATGTAAATTTGAGAGGGTGGGAGGTATTTGGTGCATCTCTAATAGAAATAAAGCATGATGGTAATACACAATTGGAAATCCAAGGGTTTTGCATCAACAGCAAATAAAGTAGAAAAGAGATGGTAAGATGGGTAAAGCTGTGAGCGGGGGATATGTTAAAAACATTTTTTCTCACTTTTTGTTCATAGGTTTTATTGTGTAGAGGTCCATAGTGCTGCTTTAGAATGTGATCCTGGTCAGTAGAGCTGGGGGGACAAAAGTTGTTAGCAGCCTGTTAGGATCTTTAGAACTCTGATCTGCAAAAACATTCTCTGAAAAGAGGTGAGTCACTATCTGAAGTAGGGCAATACTAAATTAAAACACCCCTAATCTTGCTTGATCAGTGGTCTCTCTTCTAGCAGCAGTTCCACTCACTGCTCCATGAATAGGAGGTGCCATTTCCAAACCTTTAGTATAAAAACAAAAAGCCCAAGGACATATTAATTAATAAACATAATTTCCTTTTTCCTCCCCAAGTATACTTTTATATCCTTCCAGTGCAACCAGATAACATAATTTAGCTACAAACAAACATAAAAAGAACAAACTGTGAAGAAAGACAAAACTCTGTGACATTTTCTCTCCTTTTTCCACCTCTCATTAATTGCTTGGCTCTGGGATGGAAAGGACCCCAAGCCTGAGCTTTGCACAAAACTCATCCAAGAGTGAAGAGGCAAGCCAAGCCTCTCCAGCTGCCCTGGAGTGAATGGCTTTCTGAGGAATATGAATGCTCCCTGTCTCTGCCCATACAATGTAGGTGTTGCTGCTCACAAGGAGAAAAAAACAGAACAAGAATCACTTGAAGTGGGGAGAAGGAGTCCTGGGCAGGGAGGCAAGCATGGTCTCTCCAGGGATAGAAAACCTCCTCACCTCTGCGTGGATGAGAGGGGCTGGGCACAAACAGCGAGGCTGGGGTGGTGCTCTCTGAGGCTGGGGGCACTGGGGAAGAAGTGTTATACTCTGAGTGAAATGGGATGAAATGTGTGTTTTGTGGTAAAATGGCAAAAAAACTCCCCAAACCGCAAAAGATAGAGTAGCACATCTGAAGATCCTTGGTGCTTCTTCTGGTTTTCATTTCAGGCCATTAATGTGCCTGCACATGGCTGAGCTGTTAATGAAATCATAGCCTTTGCTGTTCTCCTTCATTCAAAAAGCTGAGTGCAAAATGAAGTTATTACTGACTTTCCTAATTGGGGTAAGTGGGGTCTGCTTGCAGGGAGAGGAAAGCAGCTGGTGATGGCTGGGATAACAACAAGCCTGCACTTTTCTGGTGTGGTGTATTCACCTGAACATGTGAGAGAGATCTCATCTCACCTGGACACAGAGGCAGAGGACACGGAATAACAGGACTTTTCTGTCTTCATCTTCCAGCATTAGAACATCTGTTTTTGTTTGTTTGTTTGTTTGTTTTGCCAATGTTTGTTTGTCCCCACTCATCTTTGTATTTACCACGCACCTTTGGGAACAAGGGAAAGGAACATGGAAGGCAAACTGGGTGAGATCAGATGCCTGCACTTTTAACACTGATCTTGTTCAGTTTGTATTTAGACCCTCTGAAGGCCTTTTGCATGAGTTACTTTTGGTCTGAGCAGACCTTTACTCTTATGTCAGCACAAAGGGGTTAGGTGCAGTGCTTTCTGTAGCAAAGGCTCTCACTGAGGCTGAGCAAAATCTCAGCTTTTTCAGGAGCACGGCAACACAAAAGATTTAAGGGGGGAAATTGTTAAAAGGGAAGCCCTTTTCTCTTTGGATTGAATGCAGTGGGGAGATTAAAACTTTCATTTGAGATTTTGCTGTATTCATAGTAGTGAGGCCATGAATAGGTCTAAGTCAGAGCCCACAGTGGTTGTGGTGTGCCCTTTTATTCTCTGGCACATCTTCAGACACAGGTTGTTTTGCACTTGAAAGAGGTGAAAGAGGGGAATGTGGGATTTTGACAGCTGATATTGGCCTCTGAGCTCTTGATGGGGATTTTCTAATTAACCCCAAGGACCCATCAGGTGGTCAAAATGGAATGATTTCTGTTAAGAAGGGCAAAAAGTTGGAATTTTCTATATATTTTTTAAATATTGGACAAATACACTGTGGATGATTTTTAACGGCATATGTACATTGAAACCAATTATGAGTAGAATTTTTGAAATTTTTAGGGCCTGAATACCCCTAAAGCTTAAAGCCTCAAGGAAAACTTTCTTCCTTGTGAAGATTTCTTGGGCTCTATGTAATAATAATAAAGTTAATTTAAGCAAATGCCTTTTGATCTCAATTACTTCCCACAAATCTTTACTACTGAGACAATCTGAGGTGGCACACTCCCACCCTGTCATCTCCAGTTGGGGGTCTGGGGGTGGTGAGTTCAAGGGAATCAGGATCTTTACTGCATGGATGCAACTGGCAAAGCTGATTACAGCAGAAGCAAAGCAGGAAGGTTGGACTGAAGGTGTGATAATTTGTATTCTGAGAAACCTTGCAAAACTTCCTTGTGAAATTTTAGAAGGCCAAAAGTGAGCAAGCCTGCCACTGTGTGTTTTCACTGATTTTACAGTTTTGGTGATTGTACCATACTGAAGCACATGAAATTTGAAGGCAGTTGCCCTGGTTATCTTGTCTCCTTCTAAATCCATGGTGCAGGATGGAGCATGAAGATGCTAGGGAAAAAATCTTGAGCTGTGATACCTGTGAGTCAGGAAAGCTAGCAGAAAGGCATTTTATTTTGATTTTGTATGCTGCTAAAAATTAGAATTATGTACATGACTCTTTTCAGACATTTATATGGGATAGAGATATCTATATATCTGTATCTATAGCTCTTATGTCTGAGAATTAGTGTTCAAATTACTTGTTCAAGGTAATATTAATTGACTTTTTAGTGTTTAGGGTATTTGAGAGTTGCAAAGGAATGGAGAGAAAGGCAGAAGAAACATGAAGGAGATGAAGAGGATCCTACTGAATGAATTAATCTAGAAGTAATAACAAATTTAGCTGTAAAAGGAGATGTCTTCCTCTATTCCTCTGCTCATCCTGCACATCAGAGCCAAGGGCAAGAAGCTGCAACGCTTTCATCTTCCAGTCATGGCAAAAGTTAAATGGGACATCTCTGCTTTCTCTGTTATCTCCCAAACATAAGTATTCCTTATCCACTTCCCATATCAGTCAAGGTCAAATTTCACATTATTTGAAACTCATCTGAAAATAATGTCCTGGGCCAGCCTTAGGTTTGTGCTGGACAGGAATACAGACACCCTGAGGGGAGGAGTGAGATAACAAAGGTGAATATACATAAATAGTAAGTTTAATTAGTAAAGGGTAAGTAAGATAGATGTAGAAAAAATTAGTAAGAATTCTGCTAGCAAAGGGTGGTAATTGCAGGGAAAGAACAGAAAATTTAATGACTTCAGAACCAGACCAAATGTTTCAAAACAAAACTTAAAACCAGGCAACATTTGCTTTCAATCACACTTGGTTACAAGATGTTTGGTACAGGTCCAAAAATGTTGGGGGTGTTTCTTCTTTTTCTGGAATTCAATGAGTGCATTTTGACTGCACAGAGCCAAAAGTTGCAGAGACTGGTCTGTTTCTGGACTTATCTAATGCCTGGAGACAAATAGAAGTGTATGTTAACTTCCAGAAAGTAAAAGATATGCTCTGTGCTCTGCTTCTGCAGAACCATAGTTACTTTAGCATGGTGTGTGAAATTTCTATTCAAAAGCCTGCCACACAGGCTGAGAACAATCTCATTTGGACATAAAGTCCTGGGCAAATTTTAAGACTACATAGGGATAGTACATGCCAATTAAAATAGTTGCTAAATAACTGCCAGAAAATAAATATAAAGTCTAAAAAATGAACTCAGAGTGAGCACTTTGAGAAGTCCAGTTCCTCTACTTTCTTCTGTCAGAAAGAGGATTTTTCCTCCAATCTCCTGAAATGGAGATTTTTGGATGTTTGGATAACATCTGCCTGATCATCATTTAATGGTCTTGAGAATATGAATGGGTAGACTTGACTTGGTTCAGGAGCTTTATGCTCTACTTAACCAGGGATTATTTTAAGAAATCTGGTAAGATACAGACATTTATCCATCTTTACTGAAATAAAATATTTCACTACTATTTCTTCTTGCCTAAAACATGCTGGAAACAGACTGATTTTTTCCCTCTGGTGCTGATCAGCATTGCAGCGTGCATCAACAAGACATTCATCTCGCTGACACATCTTGCTCCAGCTGTTGCTGTGACAAATTGTTTCTGCTATAGTTCAGCTGAAGTGCTGCAGAGGTTTGCTCATTACGAACTTCAAATCGTTTTTTGAGGACAGCTTTAAATCAAAATCAAAGTGAGTGCTGCAAAGTTGTGTCAACCGCAGACAACTTAATGCAGAGGGACAAAAAGTCTCAAGGTGGTTCCCAGTCCTCATGAATCGACAGACTCTGCCCAGTTTCTCAGCAGTGCTCTGCACAGTAATTTTTGCCAGAACACACTGGCAAAAAGAAAGGAATGTTTCCTCTTGTGGGGGAGGATTTGGCTTCTGAAACAAAACCTCACGTCCACTGCCTATCAATGAAATGCATTGTTTGAGAGCTGGCCTATGTACTTTAGGAACATTCCAGTGTTTCATCCACCACTGACTGTTTCAGACTGAGATAAAATTTCATATGTTTTGGCAGGGGTGGAGAAAATAATGCTACCATAATGATGATGACAATGCCATGAAATATTAAAGGTAACCACATGCTCACTCTAAACTCACCAATTTTCTCCTCATGCTTAAGAAAAGTGAAAAGACCATATCTCTACTTGGAGTGATTTATTTGGGTAGTGTTACCACCCTGTAGCAACCCAAGAACTCACCAAGCTCACTCCTGTTTATGGGTGCTTTCTTGCAGCTCGTGGCCCTTGGTTCTGTAATACGCTCCTTCCCCAAATTGTCATTTTTGGTGTAGATTTAGTTCAAGTTTTAATTAGTAACCTATGAAGAAAAACGTCTGTGGGTTCACAGACTATCAGCCCAGTATCAAAAAGGAAGGCTTGGGAGTGGTTACAAGTTTTCTTTTATGTCACAGTGAGTTTGGATAAAGCCGTGGACTTGTGATTCTGAACATTTGAATATGTCATGCCTTGCCAGTTAACAAGATTAATTTTCTCCCCCACAAAAATTTGCCAGCTGCTTTGAAACAAACTGGGAAGAACGGAGACATTTTCTAATTCCTCTTCCATCCTTCTAGATGAAAGAGATTTCATTCCATTTACTGTCCCATTTACATGTGTCTGCTCTGTGCTCTCCCATGCATTTGCAGAAGTGAGAACTCTAAGGAATGTCAAACCTTACAGGGAGAAATATTTAAAAGGAAATTTTGAAGTGGAAACTCTTCAAGTTAATTTCCTGAGTCTTTTAAGTAATGGTAGAATCAAATTGCAAATGATGCCTACTAAGTGGCTTTAACTGTGGAAGCTTTAATACTGCTTTAGCAAATGTATGAAGGTTCTCTTTACCATTAGTTTTTTGAGGGGATATAAATTAATGTGCTTTCATCCTTATTTTTAATGTGATTTTTATGTGCAGTGTCACACAGCACTGGTTTTTTTAAAAGTTTGTGCTTATTTGTAAACATTATTTATTTATTTATTTTCTTTCTTTGTGTTTACAGAGACAAATGCAGCAGCATCTGCTATAGAGATAATTTGGGAAAAATAATTTCAATGGAGATTTAAAATTGATGAATAGCAAGTCTATTCTTGTCAGCAATATAATATCTATAAAAGTCAGCAATTCTGACAATTTTGTATTTTTTTGGATACCATTTCTTCTGGCACTCTGTCCATCTATAGCAATTATCTATCTTCCTGAATTAACTTAGACAGCTTTCAGTAAGAACTAATACCTCTCAGAAATGAAACTGCTTTTCTTGTCTTCCCTGAGCACCACATCCTGATGCTCTTTTTGTTGCTGAAACAAAGTATTTTTTGCATACAGTATCTATGCCTCATGTATATTAAGTGTCCTCTTTCACAACATTTTCTAAGGGCTTACTCACACTTTCTACCTTAATCACTGACCCACCAGGAGATTAAGGTTCATCTCCAGAGTATTTGGTAAGCCAGCTCATTGTGGGTGAAATCAGTGGGCATTAGAGGAAGCTGTAGGGCTTTGAGAGCTTGAATAGCTTTTGGGAGAAGGCAGAATGGCAGTCACTGCCTGACAAAAAGTCCTGACTCCCTGGATGCTGTCTGCTGGTGGTGCCCTTACAGACCAGTTCTTACTTCTGCTGGTCTGACAGTGCTTTCCACGGTTTCCCTTGCGCAGACAGAGGAACCTCAGCTGAGAACCTGTGGGCCTTGCCTTGCTTGCACGTGATCTAAGGAAACTCGCTGGTGTCAGTGAGAGAAGCCTTTGAATTTTCATGCCGGGATAAAGCAGTGGAGCAAAACAGCAAAATCAATATACATGTGCTTAATGTGCTGTATAACACAAAGGTGATGGTGCTGTGTATGTGGGTGTGTGTGGAAGCAGATGAGGGTTGGGATGGGGAGAGGAAGAGGTGCTTTGGACAAGGACATAGAGTGACAGGATGGGGGAAATGGCCTTGGAGGGAAGGAGGGTGGAAAAAATCCTTCCCTGTGAGGGCGGTGAGGCCCTGGCTCAGGTTGCCCAGGGAAGCTGTGTCTGTCCCATCCCTGGAAGCGTCCAAGGCCAGGCTGGATAGAGCTCTGGACAAACTGGTGCAGTTTGGCAGGGGAGGTGGAACTACGTGAGCTTTATTGTCCCTTCCAAACCCACAGAACCTTCTGTGGCTCTATGAAATATGTAAGGATGTTTGTAGAATCATCAGCATAACAAATTCTTGCTATGATGGATCACTCTCAGGGATAAAAAGCTGGTCTTAAACTTCCAAAAATATATCTATAATCACAGCTCAGTCCTAAGCGCGTTGAGGTGGGGCCTGCTTCTTTGTCAGAGCAGCCACGAGAGGGCAACATGAGTACGAGCACAACAAAGGGTGCTGGTGAGGAAGAAATCGGTGATGAAAAACACAGCTTGCCATTCCTGCAGCTCTTGTGCAGCCTGCCTTGCCTTTAGCTCGAGTGCTGGGAGGGTAGGACAGGACTTCTCCCTGTTTCGCATTTGCCTTGTGCTTCGGGAAGCCACTTAAAGCCTGGGGAAGGTAAAGCACAGCTGTCTTATGTGCAGCTTCACAAAGTTTCTCTCTGCTTTCCCCAAATGCAGAGGTTGTGTAAGATTGGGGATCTGGAGTGGTGCTACTGCCTCTCTCCAGTTTATGGCAGACCTTTAGATGTGAGACACATCTGCTTCTGGAGCCTTCTGATTATATACAAATTTCAGATTTTAAGAAAATAGTCCTGTTCCTCAGACTGGTGCAGAAAATCATTAAAAAGGTGACTTCAGCTAAAAAGACAACAAAAAGGATTTATGATTTTAAAAAAGTAGTAGTATGATGGCAACTGCCTGAAAATCAGCCCTATGTTGGCTTGGCTAAGAAGCTCAGGAAAATATCCCTAGCAAGGAAACCTTGGGATGCATCAGACTTGGGTGGCTGGTTCCAGAGAGCAGATGGAAACTGGGCCAGAGAAATGCAGCTTTTGTTGCAGGGTGCCTGCCCAGAGACTGAACGAGAAGCAAATTTGTGGCAAACAAAGAGCTGCCTTAAAACAAACCGGAAGCTTAGGTTTGTGTTAGCCTGCAGCAACTGAATAATGGGGAAATTTAGTCATGCATTTATTTTCCCCTTGATGAATATGGGCTTGAGCTTCTGTGACATGAAGTCTCCTGTTTGAACCCAAAGAGGAGGCAAATGGTGGCAGGTTTGCCTCAGACTGTGTTTTCAGCAGCTGCAGCTGAGCTGTCCAGGGTATGGGAGAGAGTCTGTGACTGCGTGACCCCTTCCTAAATACTTATGCACCTACTGCACAGAAAAGGCACATAAACAGGAGTGTGTTCTGTCTGCCTGGGGAAAAGATACCTTTGTGGAAAATCTGAAATCTAGAAATTAATGTAAGACTGAAAAGTTGTAAGAAACTACATATTACTGCTAGGATTTCAAAGAAATATCTGGAAGTACTTCCTGCCCTGATAAATTTGAGTTAGAAGAAACTGTGTTAATATTAGATTGATTTTACGCTTTCATCATGGTCATTGTGATTCTTTGCAACCATTCTTTTAAAATCAGGGTGTGGCCTTAATGGAAAGAATAATTTCGGAAAGAAAACAGGAGAGAATGCATTTTCCTGGGGTACCCTCAGAGGAGGAGACCCTGTCTGTGTGAGTGTCTGAAGTTACTATGATGGATCTCTTCCTAGCAAAGCAATCCTATCCTTGAGGGGGTAGTATTCCTATTTATGACCAAGTTCTCCGCATTGCTGGTCTATGATGAAAGCTAGATGCTGGTCAGAAGGGCTTTTGAGCTTTGCCCTTAGCAGAGAAGACTCTGTCCCCAGGCAGAGCATACTGACACACAAATTAGGGGAACACTCTTTGTGGGGAGGAACTCCCATTGATAGGAGAGCTGGACTGGGGACACAGCCAAGTGCTCTCCCCAGTCTGAGGGGATCCTGGCAGGCTCTTACAGTAAAGTGTTCACCTGTATTCATTCTTTCTAGTTTTCCTTATTGTTTCATTTAACCATTTTTTTTTTCCTAGTCTTCTAGTTTTAATTTTAGCCTTTAATGTTACTGATGGAATTCTTAACGTAATTAATGTTTCAACCAGTTCTTGACTCTTTCAAGAACTGCCCAAGATGGTGTCACACGTGACTGTTGGGCCTGATGTATTCATTCATTTATTTATCCACCTGGCCACTCTGTGGGAGTAAGGTGTGTGCAGATCCCACTGTAGCTGCAGAACCAAACCAGGAGTGCCCAGAATATGGGGAATGTGGGTTATGAAGCTTCCAGATGGCCCTTGCTAGGTTGTGGGGACCTCTGGAAGAGGGATACCCTTTTTATCCACACTCTGCTTGTCCTGGTTTTGTGGCAGCAAGAAGCCCAGTTCTGTTGTTTTCCATTTTTATAGAGCCTTGCAGACATTCTCCTGTGTCAGGTTGAAAGGTGCACCTCAACTGAATAAGACAGTGGAAAGCATTATTGAACCTAATACACTGTCTCTTCATATCTTAATTATTTGTGTGAGTATTTCCCTTTGACCTTTCTCCCTGGGCATCTATTTGATGTATTCAGGCAAAGAGATGTTTTGCACAGAGGGAGGAAAAAATGTTCACCTGTTCAAAAAGCTGCCACCAGGACGCAGATACAAGCAGAGATTCTTTCTGTCATCACTGCATTATTTTCCTGAACACACTGTAATTTCATCAATTTTCCATGCTTATGGTCATGAATGCTTGACATTACCATGTCTTTGCGTTAACAAAAAAGAAATTTCATGGCTTAAGATTTTCCTAGAAGAATAGGGAAAGCGTGAAAAGCCGGCCAAATTGTGGAGCACTGCAGCGTCCTTTGTTCCACAGCAAGATGGTGTTGTGGAGAAATTTGTATTGTATGCTTTGGGTTGGTCATCAGTTACACGTTTAGAACAGACTAGAAGTCACACAGAGCTTTTCTACTTTAACTGCTTGCTAGTTTGCATCTGAAGGGTAGTTTGTTAGATTTCAGAGTAAACATGATTAAACATTTCAGATTTAATATGAACGCAATGTTTAGGACTTTGGGTATTTGGAAAGCACAAAAATATTTGCAAGGCTAGATCTTGCTCATCTTGGAAGTTGGACTAGAGGATCTTTAAACATGCCTTCCAACCCAAACCATTCTATGATTCACCTTCAGGCAGTTTGAATAAATGTGGGGCTGTGTTGGTTAGGGCTAGGCAGAGATGTAACTCCAAATATTTCTAGGTCACAGATTTTTCCAGTACATTACAGGGACCATCTGCAAAGAGCATCCTAACAAAAAGGCAGGTGGATTTGGATGGATATCACATTCTTTACTTTACAAGGTGGATCTCGTGCCAGGCAGATCTGGCCATTACCTGAACCCATAATAATGAACAGGATGTTTCTGAGTGACCTTAGAAAACTTCAGGCTTGTTGTAGCCCAAGTCTCATGTTCCCTTCTTTGCTGATCTCTGACACAGAGGTGATGATGTTTCTGTCAGAGTTGCCCTTGCACTTTCCTGTGACTCTGTGAAGGGGGTACATGACATTGCTTTGTACTTGGTGAAATCTGTATCCTGACTGGCTGACACACAGAGTAAACTGAGCCATGCTGGGACAGCTTTCCTGTCTATTTTTATGGAGAATGTGGAAGCCACAGTACAGCCTATAGAGTCTTGTTTGCCAGTGGGGATATGACAATTCAAATATGCTTTCCCAAGCCCCCGGACATTTTTGTGTCAAAGAACAGCCAAGACATATTAAGACCTCAATAAATCCTTTTTAGAATGTGTCACACTTATTTGCTAACTCTGAGGATGTTGAGTTTCTAGTGCTCTTCTGCATTTCTAGCAGAAGTTTTATTTAGTTAATCAGTTCATGATTGACCAGGGAAATTATTTTAGCTGTTAATCAAAAGGAAGAATTTGATCTGGCTTTTCTGAGGCAACAACACAGACCCAGCAAGTGTGAGACAGAGACCACTGCTTTGTTTGTTGGCAGATAGCTGTGTATCTCTTCCCATGGAGCACTTCCAGTTGAGACGGGAAGGGTTGGAGTTGGCTGCCTATGCTGCTGTGCTGGTGTGCATGAGGAGAAACCTCACTCAGGTCAGCAGCTCCTAAAACATAAAGCTGGACTAAGCAAAAGCATTGCAGGACCTAACAAATAACTCCCGTGGGAAGACTTGAGCTACAAAACTGCATAGGAGTTTTACTCTCTGTGAAAATAAAATTAAATCAGACTCCCATATTCATTCCTCTTGTCTGACAGCTGAGCCCTGATTGATGTCCTGTTTCTTCTCTTTCCATAATCTTTCAGCACAGTAAAAAAAAAAAAAAAAAAAAAGCTAATGGAAAATATAAACTGCTCAGACACCTACTCCAGTGCTATGCTAAGGATAATATTGTTAGGGACAGTAGGAAGAGTGAGGTTTTACAGATGACTGTACAGATCTCCACTACTTGAGGAGCTTTTGCTTCAAAGTCTGCAGTTACCACAGGAAGGATTTAATACTATCCCATCAGAATAAGTGACTGCCCTTTCATTTAGGCTGATATGATCAGATTTACCTCTGTCTTGTACATTTACTTGGATTTGATTCTTATTGGACCTAGTGGGGGCAAAGATGTCTAGGATCAACAGGAGGGAACGCTCCTAGGAGTATTTTGTAAATGCTTCCTATAAACCCATGGTTGTTTGTTACATACCATGTCTGGTATGAGCACAAGGAATACTGGCTGCTTGGGAATGGGATAGTTTTGACCTTTGGGAATGGAATGTGCTGGCATAAAGAGCTCCAGGCACTGTATGGTGGGAATGGAGGATGACACTCCATCTTTCCCTTGCTCTCCATCACCTTTCTCATCCTTCCACTACAGTGAAAACAGCAAGGTGGGGATCCACCCCATGCTGGATTTGGGGCTGGAATGACAATGGCTGAGATGTGACACAAAGTCACAGTCACAAAGGAGATAAGAAGTCTGTGTAGTCACTGATGAAACAGGGAAGCTTGAATTGATAATAGATGACTTAAAAAACTTGCCCCAGGTCTCTCCAGACTAGGGTCTCAGTAATTATGATTTTTATTGATCTTTCTCAGCTCTGGTAACATCTAAGGAAGTATGCACAGTGCTGCTTGAAAGTCACTGTAACACAGTAAAGTACATAAAAAGTATGCAATTAAACTATGGTGGATGAAAGTGTAACATGAATACAAGGAAATAAAAATATTCTTTTTAAAGTAATTAACTCATAATTCTTTCATGACATGATTAATAATAAGCAGAAACATAAAGAGACTTAAGCAACAGTCATATTCTAAATCAACACACGTGAAGGGGTGCTGTCAGCAAAGCATAACCAAATTAAAAACATATGTATTGAGAAGAGCCCTTGGGTTTTACATTTTAGAGAGAAACATGAAGATTCTCGGGGAAAATGAGTCCATCCATTAGGATGGTGTATCAGTCAAGTCTTTGGCACAATCTGATCAGTGGGGAATCACAGCACTGGCAAGTTGCTCTTTACTACTGCAAATGCCTGTTCTGCTTCCCATGTTCAAAGCAGAAGCTTCTTCAATCCAAACACTTATGGCAAGTGAATTCTGCCTGGTTTATATCCTTGTGTAAGAGAACACTACAGGTGTAACCTTATGTTTATCAATTTATTTAAATTATGAATTTCAATTTTTTTTCGTTATTTTATTTACTATATTCCTATCTTTTTATTTCCTTTTTGTTGTAGCAAGTGCTGAATGTATACTAGACCATATTTTTCTCTGTGTTCTATTATAGAAAGATAATTGTTTATTTTTTCAAGGACATTTTTGCAGCTAAACCATCAAGGGAATTCCTCACCTTTATGTATATTATTCACACACTTGTATTTTGTGACCTTCACTTGAATTTCACAGCTCATGTGAACCTGATGATCCACAGGGTCCTGAATTGTAAATTATTATTATTTTATTATTCCTGATTATAATTATTGTTGTTTACTTATTTCGGCAGTTTAAAACAAAAACAAGATTTTAAATAAACTTTACAAGTTGCCAGTTCCATACTCTTGCACACAGTAGAGACCTGTTGCTGTTTACCAGCTTTACCATATTTTCCTTTCTTTTTGAGTACTTCATGTACACATAATGCCTGTGCTTCATAAAAAATTCAAAGTTTCAAAAAAGATGCTTCGCTGCTGCCAAGTGACTTTACCTCCTGATAGGCAGAATTACATCAGCAGTGTCAGAGAAACATAAAGTTGTGTGGGTTTGGGTTCTCTTTTTTTGTTGTTTTGTTTGTGGGTTTTGTTTTTTGTTGTTTTTTAAAGAGTTTTGTGAGGTCTATTAATTTCTTTTCTTCTGCCAAGAAATATAAAGATATAAAAAGTCCACTGAAAAGTATTAAAACCCCTCAAGTCTAGAATGATCCAAGTAGGAGATTTTTACTAGGTTCTTCTGGTTCTAAAATCTTGTGACTTGTAAGACAGTTCGGTGGATAATTTTTGTTTAGTACATTTAATAAGTTGAATTTAATTTTCTTTCATTAATTTAATTCAATTAATTTGAAGCAAAAGTTTTGAACCTCAATGCTAATGCGCCAAGAGAAGTGCTAAAGCCCACAGTCAAGAGAGATCAGACAGGCTAATTGAACCACAGGGTAAATGAAGGGAAATCTGTCCTAATTTCTTGGAAAAGACCTTATTATTTTGTGTTGGTGGTGTGATTTGGGAGAAGAGCTAGAGGAATTGTCTCAGATTCATTGTATTGCCTGGACAGAATCTCTGAAAGGGTGTAACTATTCCGCTTAGGCTGCATTTTGTGGTGGCTCAGCCTTCAAACACTGAGCTCAACTTTGTGCTCCCTCAGTGATGGTAACCCCAGAATGGGGGTTCCCTGTGGAAAATCACCCCTTGGATTTCCAGCCCTCGTGTGCCTCAGTCTGAAGGCTGTTCTTGCAGTAAACTAGCCCTAAATCAGGACTTCCCAGAAGTAAATGTTTGCAGAAGCCACAATTACATACAGTCTCCCAGACTTCATCATTTTCAAAGCAGACTCTCATCACACTAACAGCCCCATAAATTCTGCAGTGTGCTCATCCAAGGACAAAATTTCAGACTACAGCCATTGTTTTACTGCTTTGCAAAGGCTGTAGCATATTTTAGATATGGCAATAACAATAACAATAACAAGAATACATTTGTTCTTCCTTTGATGACTGCAGAACACCCTGGGTCACACAAGTGATGCTATAATACTCGTTTGCATACTGATTATGCTGTTCTTTTGCTCTCAGTTATAATGAGACCAGATGCAGAGAAGCAAAACCTGCTCGATATTTTAAACAGTATTGAAATATACTTGAAGGAAGTAGAAGATCAAAACCTGTCCTATGTTTTAAAGAGTATTGAAATAGATTTGAAGAAAGTAGAAGATGAAAAGAAATAGAGTTAGATGTTGGTTCTCTGCTGTACTCCGTGTCTCAGTGGCTCTGCTTTTATGAAATATGAGAGAAAACAATGTGAAGTTTTTAAAACTTCTATGTAGTGGCATTTCTCTGTATTTAAAAGCACAGCCAGCCTAAGTGGCAATGGCTTATGTTTTGATGCTGGTAGAAAACCCAAAAACATATTTGCACTCATTTGCTGACACTTCCTAACAATTAATTAGCAGTTCACAATTATCATGGCCTAATATTTTTGTTGTAGAACCAGCAGAAATAAAATCAACGTGGCTGAGCCACCCCTAAGTATAGCTGCAAAGTTGAGACATTCAGTATGTTGGCATGAAATTAGCTCAGTCTACAGCCAGAAAATGATGGGACTGAGATGGATGTTTATTGCATAATCAGTTAAAAAATATTTCATCCACGGGTTTTATCAAGCTGCAGGACAGGCATATCTGTTGTAATTATATTTTACATCTGCAATGTGACACGTTAATGAAATGTGTCACTACACTGGTGTTAGGATCCATTTCATTAATGCAAAAGACTTTTGTTGTATGCTTTACATTTGGAAACAGATTTAAGTATTAAGTGGCTAATGTCTGCAGCCAGGGAATCCTTTCCGAATTTGTAACAGTGACCAGAACAGACCGCATTACACTCTCCAAATGGTGCATTTTTGCATTTGAATGTCTGAATTATCCTGGTTTCTTAGAGACGACCACAACACCAACATCTTAAATCCTCAAAATATTGTCCGCTTCATTGAATGCTCATGATCTAAGCATATGTGTAATTATTCTGTAATTCTCCCCAAAATGTGATTCCTTGGAAATGCATACTAGATCTCCCCCATTGTAGCTGCAATGACTATTTCTTTGTGCCTGCTTCTCTAAGTACGGTCACAAGGAAGTCTGTGTGCCTTGGTGCACCGCATGTGTAATGACGATTTTTTTTTTTTTCCTTCTCCCCCCACTCCTAGTACGCCCATCAGGAGGAAAAAAACCCCAAAAACCTCCACCAGAAACCTGCTTAATTTGTTTCAGGGCACAGAGCAAGGTCACAAAAAGACCATTTAAGATAGTATGCATACAACAGTAATCTTTCTGACAAGAAACGGACCTAATACCACACACAATGGGCTTAGGGTTAGGCAAGTATACAAAATTAGAATTTGCAAGAGTTACCAAACCTGGCTCCCATAACATACTCATGTGCACACTTTGGCAGAGAGCAAAGGGGAATCCCATGTACCTTAAGCATATTCTCAGCACACACCATGCAACAGGGAAGACGATTTTTCAGAAATTTCTGTTAGTGCACAACTTATGCATGCTTAAAAAAAAAAAATCCAATTTGTTTGCAGGAAAAATTAAATTCTGTTAATTAAAAAATTACAGTTTTCTCGGTAATGCAAAGAAAATTTCTGTGCATTTTTTACTGAACATTTACTTGCTTTTTAATCACAAGAAGAAAGCTCTTTGGCACCAGGACTGTTGCAGACATCAGAGGTGCAAAGGCTGAGATCTCATTAATTGTTCTAGTTTACAAGTGTCTTTACCAGTCCATCTTTAAGGGAGCTGTATGTAAGATTTGACTTCAAAGACCTTTGTAGTAGTTTCTCTTAAAAGCTTCCATTTAAAAAAAAAAAATAATAATGCTTTCTGGGTCTTTATTTGATAAAATTTCATTGTTAATTCTTTCATTTCCAAGTAACAGAATTCAATCAGAATCAAAAATACATGAAAACAATGGATTATTTAATAAAATCAAGAAATTACAAAATATTCTACAAGTTTTGAGCTTTGTTTATATAGAAGTGTTCCTTGTTAAATATACTTTTCTCACATTTTTCAGGTGAAAAAAACCCCAAAACGCTTTAAAGGTGTGAAAACATTTTATGGATTGATATTGGAAGATTTTCTTAGAAGGCTTTATAAAATTATGCTTGTTTTTTTCTCAGAACAGATATCATTTGGGATAAATACTACGAAACATCTTCCACACTAAGAAAGGTGCATACTTAGAGTTTATTTTTCCTTTTTATCCTAAAAAACTACAAAGCTCTAAGTCAAAGAAGACAGGTTTAGCTGTAGAAATAAAATAAGCACTGATACACGCAAAGAAATTTGAATGTTCTGAGGAAATTAAAGCTGTGTATAATAGTTCCTGCATCAACTCAGTGTAAAAACTCTTAGCAAGTGCTGCAGTGTTTGGCTCCTTGCACCATTTCACCTTACATTAATACACAATTTGAGAATTAATATATTTTTATTTTTTCCCCTGACAGATTTTCACAGCTAGCATTGAAATGCAAAATACATTTCTAGGATTCAACCAAGAAAGAAGTCACAAGATTGAGGAGCCGTGACGAACGGTTTAGTATTGCTCTGGCTTTAACTTTTTAATTGAAAAAAAAAGTACTGTTTAGACTGTTGAACAGAAACTGGCTGAGCTAGACTGTTGCAGTTCAATTATTGTCTGAGGCACTAAAACAATGCCAAACCCAACAGGAGAGTTCCTGCATTTGTGTCCTCAAGCCCTTCCCAGAGATGGGGAGGTTTCCCCCTCACGCTTTCCTCCTGGTGGCAGCTGTCAGGGTTGTTCTTCATTTCCCACCAGGCTGTTCTTCATTTCCCACCAGACTCGTCAGACACAGGCACTGTGCCAAAACTGGCATCTCTGCAGAACATTGGTGTGGTACCTGAGCTGGCAAAGCCATCCAGGAGTGGTCTCTGAGCAAGTCCTGCTGCACCTTCTTCCTCTGCCTGAAGGCAGGGAGAGATTTCCCAGGGCAAGCATATAATGAATTCCAACCATGCAAATTTGGTTTGGGAGCAGTGAGATAAAATCCTGACCCTGCAAAGTGGATGGTGAAATGCTGAGTGGTTTGAGCATGGCTTGGATTTCTCTTGGAGCTCATAAGACTGCTCCCTGCTGAAATAAAACAGCTGGGACTGAGAGCTCCATTAATGTCACAGGCCAGAAAAGGGAACATATAATTCACTTTTTTAGAGCTAGAAACATTTGTTGTATCAAAATCAATACATCAAGTGCAAGATTGAAGTTTTTTATATGCAGTCTGAATATGTTTTTATTGTGAAATGAAGTAGTGACTGAGAAGTGGCTTTCATTTTAATAGAGCACTTTTTCATTACTGCATTCTTCCTCTCTTACTTCCCCCTATATCATTATTTCCAATATCTTTTTCCTAAAACTCCGAAACGTCATCTGAATGAAAATTATCTGAACAAGCAAGGAAAGTACCCATAAATAAACATTTGGCAGGGAATCTTTGCTACTGTGTGAATGTTGATGGCAAACATTTTAATGAGGCCAGCCTTGGGTTTAAAAAAAAAAAAAAGTTGATTGTAAATCAGTAAAATGTGCTGGGCTTTCAAAGCTCCGAGTTGGCAGCAGCTTGTTGAGAGTAAATCCTCTCATGGAAGGTTTTACTAATCTGAATAAATTCAATTTCAAAATCCTTCCTTGATCTAAGCTTGCTTAAGCTCTCACCAAGGCCTAAGGACCCTGAGGGTCAATTCCAATAACAAAAGATAAGAAAAATCTGCCCTTTCTCATATCTCTTTGCAATACACTATAAGCTGTTACCTCACTGCAAAAAATCTTTGGCTTTAATGAAATCGCCTTTTGATACTTGTTGAGGATGAAGTTCAATGTTTCCCACCCTGGTGCCTGTCCGTGCTGCTGCCACCCAGCACCAGTGTCACAGAACCTGCCTGGCTGCTTCCCTCTGCAGAAGTCCTTCAAACCACCGCACAGCTCTAAGAAAATATATTAAATGGAGCTTTACAAAATAGATGGGGAAAGGGGTGGGGGGAGGAGGGGATGTGTGGGAGGGTGATGGTGCTAATTGATACCAGGCTGAGCTGGGAAGTCTGCACGTCTGTTGGTTTTGGGTTGGGGTTTTTTTTGGGTTTTTTTGGGGTTTTTTTTGTGGGTTTTTTTTTGTTTGTTTGTTTGTTTTGGTTGTTTTTTTTTTTTTTTTTTTTTTTTTGGGGGGGTTTTTTTGGTTTTTTTTTGGTTTTTTTGGGGTTTTTTTTGTGGGTTTTTTTTTTTTTTTTTTTTTTTTTTTGTTGTTTTTTTTTTTTTTTTGTTTTTTTTGGGGGGGTTTTTTTGGTTTTTTTTTGTTTCTTTGTTGGGGGTTTTTTCTCTTTTTCTTTTCTTTTCTTTTCTTTTCTTTTCTTTTCTTTTCTTTTCTTTTCTTTTCTTTTCTTTTCTTTTCTTTTTCTTAAATTAAAAATTCTTAGAGGAGAATGTTTAGCTCAAAAAGCAGACAAATTCTGGGGTTGGGCTGTGATTCAGAGACAACCCTGCTGCTGCTGTGCCGGTGTACTACAGATACCTGTTACTTCTGGATGCTGCATGAATGAATCTAAAGTGAGAGATACAAACAAAGCTTGTGGTCGGTTGAGGTTTTTTCCCCAACAGTCCTCTGTTGCATTTTCCTTTGAATTTAGGCTTTTTTATGTTGAGCAGTCATTTATGTAAGACTGTTAGGCCTCGTCTCATTGCCGTAATTGGATAAGTAATATAAAAATCACCAACACTGGAGTTTCTGAATAGCATCAGATACTGGGCAGCTATAAACTGGTTGTAATCTCGGCAAAATTGCTTCCCAAATCAATTCATAAACTTCAACTTATAAAAGGAAGTACCAAAAGCATTTAGTCACTTAGATATTCCACCACAGTATGTAACTTCAGACAGCAGAGAAGGGAATGATTGCAGAGAACTGTAGACAGGGCAGGCAAAGCAGAATCTTCAGGTGGCCACAATATACCTGTGGGGCAGAGGGACTTCATGGAAATTACAAATCTGCTGTCTCTGGGTGAAGGATTTGGAAAACTCACTCCACTTCTGGTTAGCTCAAGAAAATAGATTCAAAGACCTAACAATTTTTGAATAATATGAAACCAAATTTTCTGACGTTTTGTTTGCCTGGGTGTTGGAGGAAGGGCTGTGCTAAAATTGAGTTGGAACTGCATGTTTCTGGGCATGAGTTTATATTTTTTTGTGCCACTATTGTTCTAAAATAATTTTCTCCATATGTTTAGGAGGCTGGGTTATTTCAGTTTGGTGGAATGAGGCTGTGCATGTGTTCATTGTTCAGTCTGATTGTTCAGTCTGATAAGCCCAGCCCTGTGGCTTGTGCTGAATGTTGGCCCTGCTGCAGCACCAGGATGCTCCCTCCCAGTGCCTACAGCTCATGCTGTGACTTCAGCAAAGGTTCTTAGACACTCTGGCTACTGGTAAAAGGTAGCAATAAATCTATGTAACAATGTCAAAATATTACTGGGTGAATTCATTATTTAACATGTGTGAAAGAACAGAGGGTGTCCAGGTGAATCCCTGGAAAACTGAGGTCTGACAAGTGAAGAGGCTTCTCTTGAGAAGAGAGCTGAGACCAATTTCTCAGGCTCCCCAAACCCCTTTGATGGCTCCCATTGGGCTCCAGTGGGGATGCTTCTGAGGGAGAAATATGTGGACGTATTTTTCATAAAGATCTTCCTTTATTGAAACCTGGGTTTTCTACTGAATTTCCCTCCTAGATATGAGCTCCAGTGTGAGCACCTTTGCTACTCTGCCAGTTCTGCCCTTCAGCCTGTTTGTTCCAGCTCCAGAAATGAGTCTGTTTGCTGTGGCTTGATATGGACAAGTGGCATTTAAATTAACAGGGTTCTTCCCAGAGGGATTTTGCACTGTGCTGGGAGAAAAGAAGTGGGTTGGTGAACGTACATGCAATGAATGAATGGTTCTCACAGGAGCAGCGGCAAATGCTCCTGTGAGTAAAGCTCAAGAGTGAGTAAAGCACTATGGCTACTTGCCTCATGTCTTTACTGTTTTCCTATTTCCTTTATTAAATTTTATGTATTAAACTGACTTCTGTCTCTGTAACTTATATTTAGGTTTTAAAACCATCCTTTAGAGCTAAAAAATACTTCTGTTCAAAGTTATGCAGCGAGACAGATCGTGTTACTAGTTATTACTCAGTGTAACCAACTGTTCTCATGGATTGAATAATTTCTTCAAAGTGGTGCTTTTTGTCAGAGCCACAGCTCCTGGAGTCATGTCATTGTCTAAGAATATCAGCTTTCATTAAAAAAAATCAGCCTCACTGGAAGTCAAGAGTAAAGATGAAAAATGGCTTAAATACACTAGAAAGCTTGTATTTTGAAAGTCAAATAAAAGATCCACTGTAGGATTTAAAGAAGATGTAAAATAAAGTGATTGCTATGTGATATTTGAAGTTTTGTAGTAATTAATTAATGCTTGTACTTCACCTAGCATCTGTTTTTCAAAGTTCTCAAATATCTTAAAGTCATTGCAAGTAACTTGTCATATGCAAAAACAATAATAAGTGTTTAAACAGGAAGGACATTGATGATGGTATCAACTGATCATGGTGCATGTGAGTTAACTTGACCCATATTCCTACATCCCATTTCTGTCCTTATTTCAGCTTTCTCGGCTTTCAGTACTCTTTGTTTTAACAACCTTAAATTTGCTCTGCTTGCACTACAGATTATTCCGTTCCATCCACATTTTTTTTGCAGCTCAGCCATCCTCAAGTGACAAATACAGGGTTTTAACCAAACTTAATTTGGAATTTTAGATTAAGCTTTTTTAATAGGATAATTATTTCCACTGTCTTTATGGTACATCCATGTCTTTACTAAAGAGCTTTCTTTGTCCCTTAAAATGTCTTTCTGTCAGATATACAGTGCAGTTGTTATTGTGATCACATTGAAACTGTAGCAAATTTTCTTTTCCAATGTCAGTTTTGCTTTCTAATTTTGAGGTGAATATGAATAATAAGAACAAGTATTTTGCCTTGCTGTTTAAAGATTCAGGGAATGTCCTGGTGCTCAGTTTATACAAAGCAAAAATAACATTGTAGCTGAAAATGTTGATTTTTGTAAATATGCAGGCAAACCTGGGCAAGATATATACCTTTCTTTATTTCCAGTTCTCTTTTGGATCAAACCAATTTCTTAAAAAATATTTAAAATTAAGCACCAATGCAGGCAAAGAGAGATACAGAACTGTTTCTTACTAGGGATTTGTTTGTTACATGCAGATGAGATGCAAGAAGTTCCTGAGATGATCATCTCAAAAAATGAGTGTCAGTGGCAATTCAGAGTGCAAAGATTACACACCTAAATCTGGGCATGGGAAAATGTCAGCAGATTTTTATCATTTTCTGTGGGCCACATGTAATACTTCTGTAATGTTCCTACACATTCAAAAATTGCAAGAACCACTAATGAAAGCTGAAGAATTCACTTTCTTGTTTCTCCTTTTCAGTGGATGACTATATCAGGTTTCTATTTCTAAAACTTCTGTCATGTAGAATTGGTTTTTAAAGACAGACATTGGTCCATTGAAAAATCTTTCCTGTTGTGGGTATGACAGGATCATGCAAAGAGCTGTATGATTTTATCTCCTTCCATTAGTTGTATTGAGGGAAGGGAATGGACTAACAGACTTTCAAGCTCCCCAGTCTCAGCTCAGAAATCTGTATTTTTTTATTATTCTTTTTCTAGTCCCCAGCTCTTGGAGTCATATAGTTACAAAGAAGCTGCTGCCTTCTTTCTTTTTTTCATTTAAATGTACGCTTTTGGGTCTTTTGATTGTGAAATAAATCTTGAAAGATTTATTGAGCATGGTTTTTTAGGGGCAAAGATCAAAAGACAAATAAGAATTTATATATATATATATTTTTAAAAGGTCTATTTTTTAAGGCAGTCTCTAATTTTCATCGAGTGTACAGAGTAGATGACACAGTAATGTTTACAAACATTATTTTGTATGAGATTTTCTTATAATTTTATCAGTTGTGTGTTCAGATAAAAGTAGTATTATAAAGTATAAAGGTTAAATAAAAGTCATCTTTTTTTTCCACAATGAGGACTGGGCAAAGATTCGATACAAACTAGACAGGGTAAAAAGCCAAAGAGTAATTTGCACCTTGCATGTTCGGTACTCATCTTCTGATACAGAGAAATAACCAGATCCTAGAAAAGCCAGGAGTGCTGCTGTCAAAGTAAAAGATATGTCTACAAATGAGATTTATTATCAGCTGGAACCTCTACCTTATCTCTTTTTTCTTTCCCCATGAACTCCCCTTCAGGGCCTCTTCCCTGGGACTGTAAATCCATGAATTTTTCTTTCAGAGTCAACATACTAACAATTTATTACATATTCCTACAGAATGTTGATGTTTGGGAAAAACAACCAGCATGAGTACCCAAAAAATTCAAACTTGACTTGAGCCATAGATTTCAGTGAATCTTAGGTACTTTTTGTTCTTTGCAGACTTCTTGGACTTACAATATCACTTTTGTTATAACTTCTCTCTCACTGTGCTATAGTAGCTGTTTGTTACTGTTCTGAGATTTTGGGAAAAAACACAAAGACCTAATTCTCCCTAGAGGTCTTTTATATATGCATAGAGTCCTTACTCATGAAAATCCACTTTCTCTTCCATCTCTAAGGAAATTTAATTCCTTTCTTTGTGACATCTTTTCTCTTGAAATTAATGCCCTTTGTTATGGCAAACTCATTTTACTTTTCCCTTATCCTAAATAAAAGGAAAGCAACAGTGATGCCCAGGTGGTAAAGTAAAAGCTCAATACATATCAGGCAGCACTCAACCCATCTCTGAAGTCTAGCATTATTTTCATGTCAAGCAAGAGCGGTAGATACCAGGAAGCCGTTTTACGTGTATTTTTAATGACACTTTCCTGAGTTAATTAGAAAACCTGTATTGTTAAACCCCTAAGACATTAATTTGACCATCAGTAACACAAGAAGATAAGAAAAGCAGTACCACAGCAGACAGGAGTGTCTCTACACCAAGGTTTTAGGGCCAGAAGTGTTGGGGAGCACTGTCAAAGCTTCGTCATGAATGGTACTAATGGTAAATAAAGGCAAAGCTTCTCCATTAATAGTACTTATGACAAATAAAGACTGCATTCATCAGTAAAAACTCTACCAGGACAGGTGTCCAGGCTCTCTGTCTCAAGGACTTTATAGAAAGAAAAATAAACACATCTAAAAGTGTCTGACTCATCAGCACAGGCTGCCATTTCACCACCCTAAAAGGAGACATATTTCTGCAGACCAAGCCAGTTCAGATTTTCTGTCTGCTCTACAGACCTCAAAAGGCAGCAGGTGAATCTCATCCTAAAGTCTTTGCTGATGAAGATGGGTAAAGAGGCTCTATTTTTTAAGCAGAGACGATATTCATGAAAAGACAGACAAGCCTTTTTGAGTAATTTTTGAGCATTTTGCAATTAACCCTTTAACTGTAACTTTGATGTACTTTGTTAAATCAGGTTTTACAAACCGTGTTCCTATAAATATAGCAGGAAAGCATTTGGGCACATAAGGATTGCTTCAGTTTATTGTTGATAATTCATGTAAGCTCAATGCACATTATTTAAAAGAATTAAAGTAAATCACAGCACAAATGACAACCTTGTACTTAAACTTGTACTATTGAGTCTTCAATGTGAGGCTGGCAGACTTTCACTGTCACTGTTGAGCCTCCATCACATCATAACAGGAATCCAGAACACTTTTTCCTTGTGAGTGCAAAAAAAAAAAAAAAAAAAAAAAGAAAGGAAAAAAAAGAGTAGTTCATCCCATTGCTTTTATTACTTTACCACCATTCAAGTACAATGAGAATGGCCAAAAAGCTTGCATGACAACCAGAGTGGGTAACACATGAATAGGAGATCTAGTTTCTTTACCTCTCTATGACAGAGCTGAACAGTAGGCTGGGGAGATTTGAGGCTTTTTTTTCTGTTGGGTTTTTTTTCTTCTTTTTCCTGATTCTATTCTTCTATATAACTTCTGTCAGAGAAATCAGCCACGAGAACAAAGGTTTGCTACAAGTGTCACTCATTTTGTGCTAACATTTACCAAGAAGTCAAGATTCTACCAGAAGTACACATCCCATATAATAAATACTTGAGGCATAGTGTGGGTGGATACAGCACATAGTCATGGTCCCTTTGAGAAGCACAACAAACTCCATAGTAATTCCTATATTGTTTTTCCCCTCTCTGATTGTTATTTTGTTTTATTTCATAAATTTTAGCACTTTTCTCCTTATTATTCTGGAAGTAGTTTACAATAGATGGCAATATGCTTTTTTTTCTTTTTTTTTGTAAAAAACCTGGTCTTTTGTAAAGACTTTGGTGTGTGCATGTACCAGAAATTAATAATGAATGATGAAATTTATAAAAGCATTTTCTTCTGTGGCAATAGCAAATTGATTGGGTGAGAACCTTCCCTCTGTATTTCTTTGGACACATCAGAAATTGCCTCTTGAGTTTTTCTTAGTTTTTTTGGATGTATTTAATAGTTTTGCAGCAGGACCATAATGAATACTTACTCTCCTGAATTTAAAGTCAACTATATTGTCAGCATTACCTTTGTGTGCAATGAACAGATGATTTATTAGTTGTTCTCAAGATAAATACTAATTGTGCTAATTGACATTATTAGTGGAATAATTTCCTACTGGTGTCAGATGAATTTTAAAGAGTTAATTAACTGATCTACCACATTGTTAAGAGTTTCCAGACATTTTTTCATAAGTTCATATGCATTTTAAAATTGCATATCAAATAGGATATGACAATTGTAGATATTTGAAGTAGGTTTGAACAGCTGTTTATCAGTAGCCGTCTGAAAATCTTAAAACACATTTTTGGTAAAGATCTTACACCTTCAAGGCAATAACTTGTTTCAGTGTTTAAAATATGGAGGTTTGCACATGCACATTGGAGCACCGGAGTCAGCTACCTGATGACCTTTCCTTAAAGAACCCCTCTGAATATTTTCTGAAGTGATGCTGTGACATTTACTGTTTCATTCATTAAAGTAATTAGCAAGATTTGAGCCAGTTTCTGATTTTATTTTTTGTAATTATAATTGTTACAAGGAAACATACACACAGATGTTGTGGGAGCCTGGAAAAAAAAAAAAAAGGAGGGGAAAAGAGCCCTTACGTAGCTGACGGCCTGACAACTTTGCATATGTGTGTTAACAGGAGAATGTGCTGTGTTTAGGATGAATGGAGAAGCGGGCCTAAATGACTTTCAGATTAGCTGGAACAGATGGAAGGGTCACAGTTGAACAACTTTACACAGGAACATAAAGGCAATGTTCAAGTGGAGTTCATTGCCTCTGACAGATACTGTCAATCAAACAGGGGACTCTCAGTTAACCAGCAGCCTGTCCTTTTAAAGATTAAATTAAAAAAAAAAAAGTATTGTGAGGCACTGACGGGAGTTTATCTGGTCTATGTCAGGCATAAACTCCACCCTGAGTGACTAGCATTTTCAAATCAAGTACAATGAGCTGGACATGTTTTGAGGAGAAGTGAGTTACAGGCTGTTTTGGGAGGCAGGACTACAATATAATATAAATGTGCAGTCTGGGTCGTGCCTTTCTAAGGTTGTGCATCAGGGTTTGGTAACTAAGAATCCCTTGCTGATATGTTGGCTGTCAAAATTTTAATTATCCTAGGCAGTGTAAAGCAGATTAACAGTCAAGGTCTGTGATGAGGGTGGAGGTGATTTGGATGTGGAAGATGGAAAGAGGAACTTATTTTCTTAGGCTGAAAATAGGCACCTGAAAACCTTTTGCATGTGAAGTTTCTTAGACTCAGACACTGGCACACACAGACATTTTTTGCTTCCTCCTCATTTCCTCTCCAAATAAATGGAGACACACAGAGAAATGTGGGTCCCTTGGATATACATGAGGAAACATTGAGAAGCATAACCTGTTAATACAGTTCCCTCCAGCTCACAGGTTAGGAAAGCAACAGCAGATGAATAGCAAGAATCGTTTCTAGCAGATGAAGGGAGAAGTTGCACAGTTCATATCTTTGCCTGAGAAAGCTCTCCCAGACATCAAATCTTGTTCCCACAGCTTCCTTCATCACTTCTCCAAATGAGTGTGTAGACTCAAGTGAGGAAAATAGGGCTTGATGACACAGGTTTATTATTTGTATGATCTGTGATTGTAGTCCAAAGTGTTTGGGAAAGAAGTTTTCAGCTCTGAGAGACACCTCATCCTGCTTTACCCTCAGCTGCTGACTCACTCACAAAAACTGTACAAAAGCAGAGATTTAGACCTTACTGATCCTTAGAGGAATAAACCCTGCCTTCCTGGCCATTGTATTCCATAAAATTAATAGTTTAGCAGCAAAGTCTTGGTTGTTTACCACACAGCTAGGCCAAAAGAACACTTTCTATTATCAATCCCAGAAATACTCCGTGTTGGATCTCACTAGTAAACAGAATCAAGGGTAGTACTCGTGCTTTTTGCACCAGCATCACTGCCAAACTGACAGATTCCACTGCCAAATCTGAAAAGTCAGAGTTCCTAAAAGTTAGCTTATTGAGACTAAACTACCAGGCAGTAGCTTGTGCAGCACCTGATTTTCTTGGCTGTTTCTTTTGAATTGTCTTATCTCTTAGCAGATGGTTCTGTGCTGACAACACTCTGCTTTGCTTTGTGCTGAAGGCAGTGCCAGCATTTGCAATCTCTGCTCTGAAGGAAACCTGTCATCTGCTCTCTGTGAGAAAATAACTGCAGTTCCACAAGAACTGCAATTACTGGGAAAATCAAGGAGTTAAAAACAGGGGAATGCTGGGGGTGTTCTCATATTCTCCTGAAGGCACCCACTCTTTGCAGCTGTGGGAGCCCAATGTTGGGAGGTGAGGCTGGGGTACTGCAGCCAGGGGTGCACCCTTCACAGCCAGGCAGAGGCTGAGAAGGAAAAGCACTTGACAGGGCAAATACCAACTCAGCCTAACCCCATCCAAAAAGTGCTGCAATAAAAATAAACAAAACCCCAGAATGCTGAAGTGGTGCTGTATCAAGGAGATGCCACATTTCATTTGACTAAGACAAAGCTTCTGCAAGCCCAGTATGACATCACTTACCAGCACATTTGGCATTTGCCACTGACTAATTACAGCTCAGATTTTGGCATGTGCCACTAACTAATTAAGCTCAGAACCATCAGTTAAGAGCTTCCAACTTGTGCTATCCTGCATGCACTGGCTGGAGAACTTTGCAAGATTTTTCAAGGTAAAATTGAGGTAAAATTTCCTCATTTTTTTTCAGGTGAAAAATGAGTATTTATTAAAGAAAAAATAATTTTGGGGTATTTTCAGTTCTCAAACCTTTTATGATTTGAGACTAAAGTTTATTGACTCACAGCTCTGCCCTGTATTGAACTTGCTTATAAGTTTTCCCTCTAAAAAAGATGAAAATCTTTTCTAACTGAGCTGCTGATCTCTGGTAATGCTCTTGATGAACTGTTATTCTGTAGCAGACAACATGCTATTTGTACTCCTGTAAATTATTCATGCCATTTACCTTACAACTACTGTTTGGTCTTTATCCCATTAATGAAATCAAGAGTTATAATGTATAGGTAGTTATGTTCATTAAGGTAGCATTTATGCTACATCCATACTTTTTACAGGTATTATTTAATTCTTAATGCAAGGATGATGGCTGATTGAAAAAAAAAAACCAAAACGGAAACAAAACCACCTTGAAATGTATTTCACAGCTATTGGCAGTCACCATGGTACTATAATTGTAACATGCTACAGCAGATATAGTCTTTAATTGTGGCTTTGTCTTAATTTGAGCTCCAGGAGCCACAGGAGCAATAGAGCTTCTCTGGTTATGTGGAGCTGGACTTTACTTGGCAAGTCAGTCTTTTCATCTTCCACCACTGCCATATTGATATACACCTAAAACCTCTTTTTAAGTTTAAAAAACATGAGTGTCACAATTCAGAGAGCTACTGAAATTGGGCAGTTATGTATTATTCCTGGTTTATGTGCTTAAATGGATTAAAGAATCAGATTGTAATTGGCTTTTGATCTTGGTCAAGTGGGAATGAAGGGGCTTTTTTCCCTATAGATCACGTGGCAACAATGTAAGTTAGGAAATTATTGATAAAAAAATTAAAATTAAAACAAAATTGGAGAAATAATCACTGAGACATGAAGATGTTTAACTGTTCAAAGAACTAATGTGATACATTCCTCTTTCATTCTGCATATCACTGGCATTACTAATCAAACAAGCAAGCTTTGGAAACAAACATCCAAACAAAGAATTGCAGAGATATTGCAAAACACCCATTTTCCATTTAGAATCCCTGACATAGCAGTGAAACAAATGGGGCATGGATTATAAAACAATCCCTTGATACATCATTTAAGAGCCTTGAGTCAACTACAAATAAAACTAGCCATGTCATGCACCCCCTTAGATGTTCATTAATGGATCACAGTTCTGCTTTTTTTCTATAAAATTGTGACAACTGGCCAAGATGCTTAATAAATCAGCCTTTGTTTGGTCAAAGTTTGAAACCTGGCTCTTATGTATGATTGCTTATTTCGTGGTTGGTTATGGGGGTTTTTTAGCAAACAAGGTATTGGTGAAGAGCTACCAGATGAGTGCCATGGTTTGACCCGGAAGTGAGGTTTTGGGTAGTTATGGTCGAACCAATCAGTGGCCAAATTTCAGATTGGCACCTAGTGTGGCCACTGGGGACTTGGATACGCCTCTGAGAACACACAGGGGTTAAAAGCAGAGCACTCCCAGAGAGACTTCCTCTTTGGAGTCCGGCAGGTGCGTGGATCGGGTCCTCTCCTCTGCCCAGCTGTGTCTGGGTGGGGGAGGGGGAGACCATGGGCCTGAAAGAGAGAGAGAGAAAGGGAAGCTGGAGCCTTGCCAGATGCAGAGGTGGAGATAACAGCTGCAGGCTCAAATTAATTTTTTCTTTATGGATGTTTTCCATTCTTTTCTTCTCTTTGCTTTGGGTTGGTGCCTGTCAGGCTAGAAAACAAAAGTCCTTAATCAAGAGCAGACCACTAATTGACCACCACAGCTCCATACAGGTGCTCTAGAGAAATCAGTATCCTTGAAGCTGAGGGAGAAGAGGTGGAAAATTTTGGGTTAATATGCAAATTACCCTGGGATGGACAACACTGTATAGCCTTACATTTCAGTGTTATGAGCCTCCCAACTATGGAAAGGTTTGTTCTGTCTTTGTTGGAAGACTTGTTGCCATTTTAAACTAAATAACATGAGCCAGAATGAAAAGTAAAATACTAGTCAATTAATTAACTTCAGAAATAGTGTAAATCTGCCTGAAAATATTGCCTGAGCTGCGCTACCAGTCAACGTTAAAGACCTTAGTCTGTTCTTGTGCTATACCTCTTGTGCTGGATTTTTTTTTTGTCTGCTCTACCACAAGCTGTTCATGGACTTAATGAAAATTGCTCTTCATCTCCCTGTTGTTTCTCCCCTCCACCCACCATTCATACAGGTGATTTTTGAAGAACAGGTTGTTCAGATTACCTACCAAGACAAGATTCACATTATCTGCCTCTTAGTGCTTCAAGTAGTAGCAGAATTTGCACCAAAGTTGATAATTAGAAGAGAGAAAGTAATTAGGAATTAAGTTACTCCTGCACCTATAAAACAGACATCTCTAGATTTCCAGAAACAGACTATTTAATCAGATTTAATTTAGGCTTGATTCCTGTAGAATTCCTATGATCCTCTTGGAGTAGAGGAAGTCCAAACTATATGTTCCAAAGTCCCTTCAGTAGTTCAAATTGCTTTGTGCCCAGAGAGAGATGTTGCAGAGACTGGAGGGGTTAAACTCCTCCCAAGGAGCTTAATGCATGTCACAGTGCATGATGTAATGCTGCAGAAAGGTATTGGTGACCCCACCTTCCCTCTCCAGGGCTAGCAAACTGCTCCTATGAATTTGCTGATAGATTGGTAGATTTAATCAGCAAAATTTCAGACTTTTTGAAGCACCTGTCCCCAGTGTTGTGAGTAAAAAGTTATCTATTTTTTTTAAGGTTGCAGAGTTAAAACAAGTGGAACCAGTTGCTGTTAAATTGAAAGTTAGCTTCATGTTGCAGTCACCCATTGTTGAGAGTTCTTCTTCAATTACCTGTTAATGGTTGGTGATCAGCCTGGCTGATTGCCAGGGAGTGACACCTGACCCCGCAGGTAGCAGGGGAAGGGAGTGACATCAGAGCTGGTATGCAAATGAGAATGCATTTCACCAGATTTTGCAGTTTTCCAGCAAAACTCCTAAAAACAACGAGCCAACATGGAATTAAGAGATCTAAGTGATCTGTAAGGACGAGGAACTTAATCCAGTACCTGCTAAGATCCTTTTTACTTCTCCCCCTAACCTGAAAGATATTAACTAGAGAGAGGACCTGAAATGTTAGACCAAAAAAGTGGAATCTCCTAATCTCTCATGAGGACGGAAGCCCCAGCTCTGCCTGCAGACCAGCGGACACAGCTGCATCATCATCATCATCCTCCTCCTCCTCCGTGCCACTCTTGGGGACAGCGGCGGCGTGGGCGCGACCCATCGGTTTCTCCGCACTTGAGCTGATTCTTTTTAATAAAGGCATTAAAAAGGAGAAAGATCTCCTGCCCTATTCTCTTCAGCTTGGGAACTCGTCCAGGATAGCCACGCCTGAAGAGGACACCGGGACTGGGACGGCCACCCACCCTGTTTTGTTTTGAGTCCTGACAAGAGAGGTTAGGCAAACTCACAAGTCCCGAGAAGGATTCGGCAAGTCCAAAAGTCCTGCAGGCAAACTAAGTCCTTATGAAAGGAGGTCAGGCAGACATCCTCAGAGGCCAGAGTTTTGAGGTTTTTTTGTTGAGTCTTGGCGAAAGAGGCTGAAGTCTCAACAAAGTCCTGACAAAAGGAGGTCAGGAAAATTGGAGTTTTGGAGGAGGAGGCCGGGACTCCTTAAATAGGCTATATTTCCTTTAGGGTAGAGACATCTTTGTGATTTTTTTTTGAAGCCGAAAAAAATGGGAGGGTGTGATAGTAAGAAAAGTGGCCAGAGACTGAAGAATATACCTCCCCAAAGTCCCCTAGGCAAACTATTAGAGAGATGGGACTCTATAGAGGCCACAGAAGGATTAGATAAAGTTAAGATCATTCACTACTGTTTAGAAGTGTGGCCAGAATTAGATGTGCAAGGAGGGTGGCCGTGGTGTGGGACAAAAGACAAGTGGATGTGTCAACAACTGAGTCACTATCTGACAGCTCAAGAAAATACTGATCCTGAGCAATTATTATATGTAGCTTGTTGGTTGAATGCTATCAAGGATGAAGGAGTGTGAATTTGTAAAATGCAGAGGAATGAAAGAGGGGAATGAAATGGGGGATGCTGGAGTTAAAGAGATTAGTAAAAGTGGGACCCCCTGGACTACTTGCCTCCTGATGCCCCTCCACCTTATAATCCTCTCCTTCGAGCACCTCAAATAGCACATCCACCTCTTCCCCCGCCTGCCATGGGGGCCATTCCCTCACCACCCCCTTCGACTCCTTTAGCTGCTTCTGCACCACCACTAATACCTACTACAGCTGCTGCATGCTCCACCCCTTCTCCAGCTCCATCTTACATGCACGCAAGCTCTTCTCCCCCTCCTACAGCTGTCCCTCCACCTCCTCCCAACTGGGACACAAATGCTTCCTTACCTAGGAACCTCTTATCACCAGGTACAGCCGCTGACCTACAGCAGGTCCAAGCTAATGCTAATACCCCTCAAATGAGTAATTTTGTATCTGAGGATGGGCCATACTGCGGTACCCGATCCAGGACCTCCAAGATAGAGAGATTTTTTCCCCTTAGAGAAGTTCCTATGGGAGGAGTAGCGGGATGTGTGGGTTTTGTGAAAGCTCCTCTAACTGCTTCTGAGGTGAGAGGACTCAAGAAGGAGTTAGGGAATTTAGTGGAAGACCCTGTGGGCATTGCCAACTAAGTGGATCAGTTCTTAGGTCCAAATATCTACACCTGGGGGGAGATGAATTCTATTCTAAACACATTATTTTCCCCAGAAGAGTTCCGAATGATTAGAACTGCTAGCATAAGAATCTGGGAAAAAGATAACCGTCCAGGATCCCAAGTGCCATCAGGTGAAGACAAATTGCCACTAGTGGATCCCAATTGGAAACCTAATCAGGAGGAAGGGAGGAAAGCCATGATAGAGTACAGGTCTTTGATAATTAGGCGGATCAGAGAATCAGTTCCCAAAGGAACTAATACAAAATTGGCATTCAAGGGTGCACAAGAGAAGGATGAAACTCCCGCTACTTGGCTTAATCGCCTAAAGCAGAACTTCCAATTGTATTCCAGAATAGACCCAGACACCAAAGAGGGTGAAGTGCTACTAAAGGTCCAATTTGTTACTAAATCTTGGCCTGATATAGAGAGAAAACTGGAAAAGATTGAAGATTGGACAGAGAAGGACGTTAATGAGTTATTGAAAGAAGCATTGAAGGTGTATTTAAGGAGGGAAGAAGAAAAAGCAAAAGCCAAGGCTGGGATCATGGTCTCTACAGCTAGAGAAAGTGTGGGGGGGAGCAACTCTTTCCTACAGTCCAAGGTAACAAAAGAGTGGGGGGATCCACTACCAGGAGCAGGCAAGGATAGACCAGTATTGTCAGGTACAGGAGGAATGGAGAGGCCTCAAGTCCCTTTGAGCGAAAGGCGCTGCTATTATTGTGGAGAAACTGGACCCCTAAACTGTTCAGCCTAAAGTTGTGAGACCTTTGCTAGCTAATCAGATAGCAAAGGAAGCAGCTTTAGAACCAGAGGATCCAGTGAAAGTTTTTAAAGCAAAAACCACACCTGAGGAGGGAAAAAGAAAAGAACCCATATTTAGTGAAAAATAATTAAAGGCTATAAAAGATTTAAAGTTACACCAAGGGCAACGAGGGGACTGGTTAACATCAGATGGACGGGTGTTTTTAAACAAAACGGTTGGACGGTGCTAACAGAACTGCATAAATTAACCCACTGGGGATCCAAGGACTCTGTGATAATTTCCTAAGAAATAACCTGTGCATAAGTGTATATGACCTAGCAAAAACAATTACAAAAGAGTGTTTAATTTGCCAAAAAGTAAACCAGAAGGTCATGAGAAAAGTAGCACCTGGAGGGAGGGAATTAACTCTAAGACCTTTCCAAAGCATATCCCCAGATATGGAATGGTGAATACCATAGACTCAGACTGAGGTCCACATATTGTGTCCCAAACATTGCAAAATATAATTGAAGCTTTAAGAATAAAATGGAGATTACATACTCTGTGGCACCCCCAGAGTTTTGGGAGGGTGGAATGGATGAACAAAACTCTTAAAAATGTATTAACTAAATTGATCGAAGAAACAAAAATGAATTGGCTAAAGTGTTTGCCCCTAGCGCTTTTGTGCATCAGAACAAGACCCCGGTCTGATATAGGGATTTCGCCCTATGAAATGATGTTTAGACTGCCATTCTTGTTAACACCCTATAGCACAGACTATTTAGAAGGAGAAGAAGCTACCAGAAACTATTTAGACGTCATTGGAAGAACCCTGGAAGGACTTAGAAAAAGAGGATACCTCCCCCAAACCTCCCCTCTTGACACAAAAGCACATGACATCAACCCAGGAGATTGGGTTTTGATAACATCCTGGAACAGTAGACCATTAATGCCTAAATTTGAAGGCCCCTTTCAGGTACTCCTCATTGCTAATCTCCTGTGCAGACCAGAGAAAAGGGTTGGGCCCACATCATGAGAATTAAAGGACCAGTCCCACCCCCGAACATTGGACAAGATTCATCAGTGTCTCCCTCTGGTATTGGACCAGATTCCACACCACTCTCACACCCTAACTCAGGAGAGGATTCAACCACAACCACTCAGTTAATTCAGCTGAGTATACTATTATAAAAAGGACCAAAAGACTTAAAGTTGACACTCAAAAGGAAGAGCCAAAAAGACTGATGAACTGCATAAGAAAAGAGTTTAGAATCATACCATGTCTTAAAGGATTTTAAGAAATTTGTAAAAGTTAAAAATTGTTAATAAGTAATTTTGGTTAAGTCCTCCCAACTTAGTACCAAAGACTCCAGGTTAATCTTCTGCAGAGTGCTCCCCTAGGAGAGACCAAATTAGTAAGGACAGATCAAGAGAGGTTTAACCAGAGAAGCAAAAGACTCTAAAGAGCTTGAAAACTTCTTCTCAGTAAAATCCTCAAGAGGCAAGGCTGGGTGGGCAAGCTGTGCAAGATGACCCATACCGGACTCTTGGGAAGGGTAGTAGTGATGGCTCTGATTGCTGGTGGAGCTCTGGGGAGCCCAGGAGAGCCGTGCAGTGAGTGCTACCAACCCCTCTGTGAGGAAGAATTAAGTTCCTTGTTCAGAGTCCACACCGACCTAAACTATAACTGTGTTAACCTCTCCCAATTGATCCTTTATCAACAGAATAAGAAAATATATTGGATGGCCCAGAACACTGCCACTTTTAGGCAGCCACTCCTGGGAGAGTACCCTGTAGGAGAAGCCTGGTGGTGCTTTGAACGTGATGCTACTGAAGCAAGCCTGGCACATCTGGTCAAAGGAAAAGAAATAGTAAAAGCAATAAGAGAACTAGACTATTTAGCAATACCCAGAAGTAAAAATCTAATAAGAGAAGAATATATATTAAAGAAAGGGAAGAGGTACAGTACACCAGTAGGAAGAATGGCTTGTAGAAGTTATTTAGCAGTAAAAGACTCTGCTACCCGGTGGATCTCAAGAGATCCAAATAGAATTTGGTCTATTAAGAAAAAAGAAAACAAGTGCATTTACAATAAAACTTATAGACTTTATGAGTATGATAAAAAAGAGATAAGCCTCTTTTTGAGAATGAAAGAAATTTCTAAATAAGTGAAATAAGAAAACTAGCATATGTGAGAATTCAAGAAAGGACTCCTGTACTTGATTCCAGTTGGTGGGATAACCTATGGACTTTCAAAAGAGGTTGGAAAATTATAGCCTTCTTCACTGCGTGTACACTTGTTAGTTTGTTCTTCTTATTTCCCTGTTTAATTAAAATAGTGACATTTGCTGTCTAAGGATCTCTAAAGAAATTAACCTAAAAAAAACCAAAAAAAGTAATGAAGTTGAATAAATATGATCAGCAAAGTGCTCAGGAAATTTATAGTCAATACAAAAGATATAAGAAATTCTATGTTAATAATGAGTCAAAAATTGCAACTTGATGCAAGCTTAAGCTTAAGCCTGATCAAAGAAAAAGAGGGGGGGACTGTTATGAGTAAAAAGTTATCTATTTTTTTTAAGGTTGCAGAGTTAAAACAAGTGGAACCAGTTGCTGTTAAATTGAAAGTTAGCTTCATGTTGCAGTCACCTATTGTTGAGAATTCTTCTTCAATTACCTGTTAATGGTTGGTGATCAGCCTGGCTGATTGCCAGGGAGTGACACCAGGACCCTGCAGGTAGCAGGGGAAGGGAGTGACATCAGAGCTGGTATGCAAATGAGAATGCATTTCACCAGATTTTGCAATTTTCCAGGAAAAAAAACCCTAAAAACTACAAGCCAACATGGAATTAAGAGACCTAAGTGATGTGTAAAGGTGAGGAATTTAGTCCAGTATCTGCTAAGATCCTTTTTACTTCTCACCCTAACCTAAAAGATATTAACTAGAGAGAGGACCTGAAATGTTAGACCAAAAAAGCGGAATCTCCTAATCTCTTGTGAGGACGGAAGCCCCAGCTCTGCCTGCAGACCAGCGAACACAGCTGCATCATCATCATCATCCTCCTCCTCCGTGCCACTCTTGGGGACAGCGGTGGCGTGGGCGCGACCCATCGGTTTCTCCCCACCTGAGCTGATTCTTTTTAATAAAGGCATTAAAAAGGAGAAAGATCTCCTGCCCTATTCATTTCACCCAGGAAAGGATTTTCTCATAGTTTAGCCTCCAACCATTCATTTTATTTAGTGTTAGGAACTTCAGTATTTGCTCAGTGTTGCACCTGGGATGTCAAGATATTGATACTGAAAACAGTGACTAAAATGTTGCTTCATTTGTCACTACAGTAGCTGACCTGCAATTAATATTAATTTGTTGAGGACAGTGCTCTTTCCAATACCATAGGATACAAAAGAAAATATAGCTTCTGCCCCTGCTCTCAGGAAGAGTTTAGTGTTTTGAAGGGTTGAATAGCAGCCAGAAGAAATGGAAAAAGGAATTGCAGGATTGATCTCATGGTAAACTATTACAATACCCATTACACGTGAAACATCGGTGACCAGAAAACAGATTAAATTATGCAGACATCTCTTTTTTGTTACTGACCAGGGCAGACTATGAAGGCAGATGCACAAGTCTTGACTTGTCTGTTTTGCCATTAATCCCTTTTGTTGAACATTTTTTACATGTTAACTCTGGTTGACTCATGGTTGGGTTGTCAAGATTTTGAAATA